>NC_044284.2:3840000-4140000 GCF_004027225.2 Strigops habroptila
TGAAAAAGAAATTGTTAAACCCCAAGCTCAACCCAAAAACCCCAAGGGTGTGTGTATGTGCCAAGTTGGGGTATTAAAAATGCAATGAGCTACAGAGCATTTTTTAAAGCAAAGTGCTTTCACATAGCTCTTGAGAACTCTTTACTTGTGTATGTGCATGCCCATACAGACACACACACTGAAATTAAGGCAACTTGCCCTCATCTGCTCTAGTGCAGCTCTTTCTGGTACCATTATTGAGATCATGTAATAGAAGGATATCACACTAGAAGAGATAGATGACTCCTGTTGAGATGATTTTGGAAAGTAAGGGAGAAATAGAAAAGTGAATTACAGTGTAATGACAGAAATCAGTTTTTAAGGGAAAAATCAGATGATGGATTTATATGACACATGACTACTACCCAAAATCACTCTGTAACATTAGAAGTTCTCCTCCAGCTATGTTATAGGCTGAAGGAGAAAATATTTCCAGTGATACTAAATGCAGAGAGGAAAAATAAGACAAGGAAACAGAAGAACAAGGTGAGAGACAAGCCTTAGAAAATATACACACTGAGCTGATGACAGAATTAGCTTGGTTATAGTAACAGGGAGGCTTTAGCATAAAATGTTGGACAATAGAAGGTAAAATCAAGATTTGTTAAGACATGTCTCTAGTCTACTACAACCCAACAAAACCGTAAGTATGGATATCATTCAAAGTAAGGATATTAGGTGGATGTACAACAAAACCTCTTGTTCTAGTAACATACATACACAAATGTTCCTAACAGTGCTGTTCATCATGAAATGTGGGGCTCAAGAAAAGCTGAATGGAACAACAATAAGGTTGTCTATAAGCTAATTGTGACTAAACAAATAGCTGGTAACATTTCCTTCTGATTAGACAGTGTCTGCATAAATTAAAGAACTCTAATTAATGTCAGGAGCTACACATAAATGAAACTGATTTTAATCCCACGAGGTATATTGCTACTATTTACTATGAATCAATGTACATAAAAACTTTGCTTACTCTTGTTTTGCTCCCAGCATGCAGGGTGTATTAACTTGCCCAACTTCACAAAGTAACCAATTCTGACTATTACAATCCATATAATTTATCAGATTTAAAGAAAAAAAATTAAATCCAAGCAACACCTTTCCACATGGCCAATTAGTGAAGTCATAAAATGCAGAAAATATATGATGCTGTATTGAACATCTGTGCTGGTTATCCTATGGGAATTTTTAATAAAGGACCAAACAGCATATTGATGTTAATTCTATGTTACCGGGACTTTAAATAAAAAACTAAAATAAATAGCATCCATTAAACTGATCATACTGTTGTAACTCAAATTGTGTTTATTATGCTAATGGAACATGAAATTAAGAAAAAGACCTTTATGCCAGTGGAATTAATTAATGAGCTTTATGAAGGCATTGGGATGTAATTTATTTCTAGATAAGTAAGTCTAATTTGCAGTTCCATGGGTCTCTGCAATGCTGATTGTAATAGTTATTCCTGCAGATGTGCTGCTCACAGCATGTCTTTCCATTAGAACTGAACACCTCATTATATAAACTGTACCTAATTAAACATAATACAGTGGTGACTTGTTAAACTGGCCTTTTTAAGTCAGCAGCTGCCTAAGCTAATAATACCGTACACAAGATTTATATCATCTACTATATAATACTGATATTAAAATATACTGCCCAAGGGATTGACAACTAATTTACCAGTGTGTAACAGGTACACTTCAGATTCTGCAATGGAGATTAAAGACTACTAGTCTATAAAAATCAAATGAATTAAAGTCTATTTGGAGTTCTAAATAATTATGAAAGTTTTTTAATAACTTTGTTCTTTTAACAGGTTATTTTAAAAACCATAATCAGAGAATAACACTTTTCCTATGATCTTTCTCCATATCTGATGGGGTGTTTTTCTTATGTGGTCTGGATTATTACAGTATTTGAACACAATTAGGTATGAGCTGACTCACTTTGTTTCAGGCAAAACAAAATGAGGAACTGCCAAGACAGATGCAGCTCTTTAACTGTGCAAGTTTGATTCTGTGACTATTCTGCACATGTCCTTCTTTCCACCAAAATGTAGCTATAGCTCACATTCAAAATATGACAGTCTGTCTGTTTTGGTCAGAAAATGAGATGGTCAGAAAATACAGTGAAAACAGATTGATTCTCTCATGCAATGAGATATGAATATTTGAAAATGACAAGAATATTTTGGTTAAACAATGTTTGATCATGAAAACTTCACATTCTGTATACAGCCTGTGGTTTAAGTCTGTGGTTTTCCGTTTCTCTCGTCTTCAGAGGCTGAATCGGCTGCCACTTTATGTTCTAATGTAGAGGGGCATTACTTTTGTTCTTATTTTGCCAGTCTCTGTATGAAATAGATACATTTTGCTCACAAGTATATGAGTGGAATGACAGTTACCCCTTTTTCTCCTCAGAAGCCTGTGATTCTTCCTTTCTTCCTTGCACAAGTATGCAAAATTGGATCATCTCCCACTAGCTCCTGCTCCTTCCCACAACTGAACCATCTGAAGACATGAGCAACCCTGCATGTTGCTGCCACCTCTCCTCTGAATGAAGAAAATGAGGCTCAAATTCTAAACATCTTTTCATAAATGCTTTTCAGAGCAATACATTTGAAAACATGCATAAATTTAGTCAAAGACTTGAGACAATTGATGTCCAGTATCAAGACGGAAGTTCAAAGTCAAGAAACGTCCATGCACTTACTCAGTAAGCACTTAAAGCTCCCAACAACGTTCACTTTCTTGCACAAAGGAGTTAGAAGACACATACAAAAAGGGAAATGTGGTCATATTACGTGAATCCCATCACTTGGTTTGGATTCTTTTCAAGTTTTGGAGGAAAAGATTCAGACTCAGATCAGATTCGCTCTGAGCCACTTTCTCTGTCTTACTGAACACGTAACAAAAAGACAGAGTTCTTCAATCAGCCATTGCTTTACCTTTGTTTTCAGTAAGCTGTGACAGTAGAAGCCCAATCCTCTTCTAAAGACTGCTGCTCTGAAAACAGCATGCTCTGTCACTCTCATAAACCTTAATATCTGCAGCGTCATACTTTACTTTTAAGGTTTCTTAGTAAAGACAGTTTGACACCCAGTCTTCTCTTCTTGTCAGAATCCCTGTATCATTCTGGACTGCAGGGTGAAATACATGAATCACCGCAAATTAAGGTAAAATTACAGTTTGTGCTAGAGTTAGAGTCAGAGAAAAGAGATCTGTCCCATCTTAAAGGCTGTGCATCAAGCAACAAACCCACGCGCAACTTAACTGTATTGGCAGAAAATGAAGAGCAGGCTTCTCGATGGAAACAGCTTGCACACAACTAGGTTATCCCACCAACAGAAGAGGAGTTCTTGGGGTAGAGCTGACAGCATGCTTAGAAGGAGCACAGCACTCCAGAATAAAGACTAAACTAGGTACTTGCATTGGAACCTGTGATAAGATTCAAAGCCTGTAAAGGAAATAATTTCCCATGTAGAAATTGTTCCATAATCACTCTGTTTGAACTCTGCCTTTACCAAGGCTGCATTTTAATTTCCTGGATGTCACCATTTACTTCATGCTTTCAAAACAGAGTCCTCCAACTCTAATGCATTTAATTCTTGCTTGGGAGCTTCTCTTGTGAAATCTTTTATTATAAAATCCCTGTACTAAAACAACTACCTTTAAAATAAAGGATACTGTTTCAATTCAGAAAGAGAGCTCTTGTTTTCATAGAAGTCCCATTTAAATTGCTTCTCTATCTCTCAATAATCAAATATGAACCATAACAGAACAGCAACATAATTTGCTGTGAAAGAAAGATTTAGCAGAATCAACCAACACTAAGAAGAAAATAGGAGCTCGTGAGCACCATGGGTCCGTTATTATTGTTAATTAAAGTATTCCAGATTCACGGTCATTTTCTTTGCCCACTACTTTTATTGTTTGGCCTGCCTTGAAATGGGAACTATGAGCACTTTGAAAAATGGGTTGAAATACTCTGTTGTTTCATAACAGACTAAGTAGTTACTTCTCCATCCTCTGCCAAAATGCATTTTAGTAATGTACTACAGCTAAACTCCTCCATGACTCACCACAGATATCCTCTGCCTCTTAAAGCAACAGAAAACTAGGAAACTGTTTTCTCTATACCCCCATCAATGAAAGCACTGAAATCTCACCACAGGTTTAAAGAGATCTGAAGAACTGACCATATACTGGATGTCGAATTTGAAAAGCATTTTCCAAAATGAATCAACAATCTTTATTATTGTCTCCAAAAAGAAGAGGAAAATCCTGTCATTGTGCTCCCCAACTACATAGAATCATAGAATGGTTTGGGTTGGAAAGGACCTTAAGATCATCCAGTTCCAACCCCCTGCCATGGGCAGAGACACCTCACACTAGACCATGTTGCCCAAGGTCATTTAAATGAAAAAATACTAAACATAAGCAGAAATCACCTAAAATAACATAGAAGATTTACACATTTAATTCAAATTTCAACTACTTTAGAGAATCATTTTACAGTTTCTTACTCTGCCTGGGTCTGGTGAAAAAGAAACCGAAATCTAAATACACCAAGAAGGGTGGCTGCCCAATGCTGCTGGTGTGACCGACCTTCCCAAGGACATTCACAGCCTCAGGAAATCAAGGAAACTGAAAGAAGTATCTAGATAATTTGATGCTTATGTGAGCTGAGCTGCTAAAACCTTTCTGAGAAAGTGGTTCACGACTGGTGTGATCTTGGAGGTGCCTGAGAAAACTGGAGTGAAAGTTATACTGCCCATTTAACTTCTTTGTTTTACAGTTAAGTAGTACTATACACATAAGCAGTTATGCTGGAAGCATAAAAAAAGCTTTTAGACCATCACTTACAGCTGATCTTCAGCCTCGTAGGGAGATGAAGGAGGAAAACAACTGGGATCAACCAAAAAAAGTCTCTCAGGAATGTTCCTCCCTGGAGAAACTAAAAATATGCAATAATAGGACGAGTGGGTAAAAAATTACTTTGTATTAAAGACCTCACAACATGACAGTTGTTATTTCAGCCAACTGCTGCTACCATAGAGTCAAAAGAAGCTGCTGGATGAAAGAAAATGTTATGAAATTACTCATATTTTTCTTCTCAAACCAAATGCAGAAGCTTATTGTCCACTGCGCTGCCAAAGACTTTAGTCATAGATTCTCTACAATTGTAATCTTCTTCCTGGAATCCTTCAATATATATAAAGAGACTTCTAAAGAATTGTTAACATACCATCCACTGAAAAATCAGCATCACATGGTAAATGGGGACAACTGCACGAGACACAAACAGTACTTTTGTCCAAATAACTCTACAAAACCTGTGACTAAGTGAAGCAAAACTCCTAATCCACACGCAAGACAACAGAAAACCAGAAGAGTTCCATTCCCTAATGCCTCGCACTATCACTTCTTCTCCAATAGAACAATCCTTTTTTGAAACCCTGAAAAATAATGAAGCTTTTTTTCTCCTAATGACTTGAAAGGGAAAGACAAAGTATATGCATGTTACTCTGAGTTCATTTGGTTGCCAGAACTTGGCTGTTGTAACACTGGGAGGTCACAGAGACACCTTGACGGAACAGCACTGACAGGTTTGTTAACTGCCAACAAAGTTACAGCACTAATATCCTTCCAATTATAACAGGATTTTCATGATTTGAGGGGTCAGTCTCCATTCCCCATGCACATACCATAAAGAACACTAATGAAACGCTGTGAGCAGAATTCAGCCAGTTGCTTCTACTCCCATCAAGGGCAGAAATCTCCCCTGACTTCAATGTAAACAGAATCAGGCCCTTCATGTGCGCACTAGATAAAGCAGACGCCTCTGTCCCAATCTGTTCTGAATACATCCTTTTGATGTCACGAAGGAGATAAGATGATCTGATAGAAGTAATAGATGAAATTTTATTATCATCTATACTATCTCCATTAGAAGATATAAAAAACTCTGTAGTGTCTGTATGTATTACCATAAGCTACAGTGAAAGTTGACCTGGTTTCCATGGGACAGTTCTTAAGCGTGATGCTGCAGCAACTTTTGATGACATACTTTTCTACAACATGTCTCATGCCACTGAAGATTAGACATGTCTGCAAAACACAATACAAATACAGCACCAGAATTTTATCTTACTCCTTGGTCACCAGCTCTGAGGTAAATGGTTCAATATTGCTTTCGATAGAAATAGGAATCAGTAAGAATTTTCTGCAGAGATTTTTAAACAGACTGACATTATCGTCATTGTCACTAACAAGAAGAATTACTACTTTTTGACTCTTCCCTCCCTCTCGGAAGGCTCCAGCACATAATCCCTCCACGATGCATTTTAAAAGCACTGGTATTTTGAGTTAGATTTCTCTAGTTTCAGAAGCAAATTCTCATAGCACCAGGGTAACAAGCAGTAAGCAATCCGCAGAAGGAAGCACAGATTCACCAGTGAACAGTGTGACAGAAAGGTGGGGTTTGCACACCAGCAGGCCTGTGGAGAAGGGATGTGGGCTGTTCTCATTCAGATGGTGCCCCAGGGGACACAGGGGGTAAGCCCAGGACAATTAGGTTACATGGTTTTCAAGGCCCAGGACACACTCTACTGCATTACAATTTAATACATTAGGAACTGCACTGGGGTAATACTACAGACCTCAGCTAGGCATGTGTGATACACTCAAGTGAATTTAAACTCCATAAGGAAGGGCTTACATGAGGTGGGAAAGCAAGGAATGTTATTGACTCTCCAAACAGGGAATCAAGTCAGAAAGGATTTTGGCAGAAAGCTACTGGATGATTATCCCATGTGAAGGAATCCCAGGCCAACTGGATCCCAAAATAACACTTCTCCTTGCCAAACACCTCCTCATCTCCCGCCTGCATCAATTACTGGAACACACACCATAATACTGAACAGTGCTGGTGTTAGCAGTTATTTTTGCTGAAACTGAGACCATCATGAATTCAACACATAACTTAAGGGAAAGACAGTTCGTGGGGAAAGGTAAGAGTACAAAAATGCAAAGATGCCTTCAATTCCTCCTCTCTTTGCAAAATGAGCCAGATTCCCAGCTAACGCATAGCCTTGTTTTTCCATTCATACCTGCTGAGCTCTGATACTCTGTACAACTGGTGTGTTTAACAGCAGGGCTAAGAACAAACATGTAGACCCAGCCTCAGCACTTCCCAGACCCATACAAGCACATAATGTGGTGCAAGGCCATAGAGCTGCCCACATTCCTACCCTTTTCCCAACCATACCACTACCTCATCCCTCCATGAGCTGCAGATTTGCTCCAGTCACCAAGTGAGTTCTCAGGCTTAATGAGTGAGTCTTTGTACAAAAGCTCAGCTAAATGTGGAAGTGCACACACAACTTCTGACCTCCAGTGAGAAAAAAGAATGCGTATTTTGTGCTCCTTTTAGCTTTTACTGGTTTCCCAGCAAATCTTTTAATACTTTCTCTGACTTACTCCAAATTTTCAACTTTTGAATAACTACATTTGCAGCTCTGCTAATTTTGCTGCTCTGGGAACACAGCAAAATCTGGCTGCCACAACTGTGTTTCTTTTGTGTTCAAAACTGCATCACTTATGTATTTAAAAATACATATGATATTTATAAAGCCTACTCAAAACATTACTAAATTGTCCCATTTTCATGTTTTCATGACAATTTATATGTTTTCCATATGGGCAAGTGCTGACAATATGATACAAGCTTAATGGAACAAATTGTGGTTTCTCTTTATTGTCTTGGCATCAAAAATCTACACTTGCATAAAAATAACTCTCTCCACTATTTTCCAGGGATGATTTTTCATTAATGCAATATTAAATGCTGTTCTCTCTCCTCTTTTACTTAAAAATGTGCCAGAAATTTTCACCGCTCACCTCACCACTGCATCTGGGAACATTGCAAATCTAGTGAACAAAGCAGCTGACATCCAGAGAGTGCAGAATTATTCAGATGAGTTTTCTATAACCTACTGTGAGCTCCACAAAAGACTCAGGTTTGGGAGGGGAGGGGAAAGGTGCCTTACTCTTCCTATCCACAGGCAGACAGAACTCATCCCTTCTACTCTGCACTGGTACTTCTTTTCACTTCCTCCAACTTTCCAGAAGCAGGAGAGTTAATGCCCGCAAGCATTAGGAGAAGACTGTGTGCTAAAAGACCAAGGCTGAAAAAGCTGACAGTAAATGATTTCCTTAAAAGTTCTCAAAGACTCCAATGTGGCACTGAAAAGAGCTATTATTCCTAGACTCCAACAGCATATGTACTTCAGCCATCTCCATCCAGTCCTGGCTGCCTCCCTCTCCCTACCTCACTGCAGAGCTGTCCTTTCCTTCTACTTTTCTCCTTCTCCAATTACTGCAGTCCTAATGTAGAGAAAGCTCTCCCTGACCTGAAGCTCCTCAGTAGGCAATCAGATGAGCTAGCTTTCTCTTCATTTAATCTAGCTCCTACATACACTTCACAACATGACAGATGTGTCAAATGAGCCATCCGCCAGGCCACTGACAGCAGTTTCTGGGACATAAGAAAGGCAGCTGATGGAGAGGAGATTGTTGGAGGGAGTCAGGAAGACAGGAAGCCATAGGTAATGTCATGAGTGCCCTGCTGAAAACTGACAGCTTAATGGGTACGATACTGGCACTTATTTTACGTACCTCAAGTCTTGCTCTTGAATAATATACTTACTACTGAGAAGTTAAAGTGGAAATAGGTTTTGCCAGAGCTAATAACAAAGGCTAATGCTATAGAAGGAGTGGGTAATAGGCACCACCTCAGTCACAGTCTGAAACGTTTTGCTTCGTAAGAGCTGAATGTTGATGAAAGTTGCTGTGCTGACGGAACAAAACCAAGTTAATTCATCCACAGGAAAAGCAGCTGGTATCATACACAAACCTTTTCCTGGGCAGCCTCTCTCTAGGACAGGCATTGGGCAATCTGCTTAAGAAGCAGGCTTCAAAGATAGCTGACTCAGACATTCTCTCAACAAGCTTCCTATTAACTAACGAGAGATATTCAGCCTCCGATTGGCACTTCCACCTCCAAGAAGAAAGCAGCACTTCCACCAACTGTTCTCTGCTGAGGTGACTCACCTCAGTGACACTGCTGTCCCTAGGCATGCATACACTTCCATTTGTACCTCCCACGTCTGATGGGAAAAAATCTGCAGTGAGCACGAGAAAAGGGCATGGATTGCCACTTCCTTTTTTAGCAAAATTCATTTTTCATCAGTTCAATGCACTTCAGGAAGTCTTCTTGCCTCCACACCACCACATCATCCCATGCTCACAGCAAACTGACACTTCCATGAATGTAAATCCGAGTGCAGCTTCAGCAGAAGTTTCCATCGCTGGCATTCTGCTACTTACTGTACTCTGTTTGTTCTGACTCATGTTTTCTTCCCCCATTAGCTTCATTCTCCTCATTTCATTTCTTTAAAAGAGCTTGCAGCTAAGGTCTAAGAAAGTTCAATTAATAATGACTTTCACCCTTTTCTTTAGCAGGTTCTTTAAGGGTAGATCTCTCAACAGCACTTATAAGATGAGCATTAACAGCAAACAAAATGAGCTTCAGAGGAACAGAACCTAATAATGACTTCTCTTATTCTACTCCTGGGTTGTTTTCAGATCAGGTACAGTATACACACATAGTTTAATTAGGACAAATTCACTGCTTACTTATAATCTCATCCTTTGCTAAACTACCACGCCAGTAATGTTGAATAGGCTATAAATCAATCTGATGTTCACGCATAGTGTTGAATCTCTCTCACCAATTAAGCAGAGTTTTGGAAAAGCTCTGGATCCCAAAGTTCACATGATGAACATTTTGGCAGAGAGCTGAATATTCTCTATTGAGATGCACTACACAGAGTAGCAAGCTATATTCTGCAGTGGTTCATTTATCACCTAAGCAGGGTCTTGATTAAACACCTGTCTGTTCCCCTTGCGTGTCAATAGCCTGGATTTCAAGCAACTGATTGCTCAGTAGCAGGGAGAAAGTTTGCACACAGGAAACTGCTGAGTCTACTCTGTGAAATATAGGAGAATTAGTGAAATGAGGTAAACTTCCTGGAAGCTATAGAGGGGAATCCATTGCCATCACCTCCTACAGCCTTTAAACCTAGCAAAATTGCTCATTTTGCTTAAACAGCAAGTTATCATCAGACTACTGACGATTCTTGATTTGTCCATGGTGCATCAAAATCTATATAGGTGGGAGTTTTCACTTTAGGTTTTTATGCTCACAATGATCTCATAGTCACCGAAATCATTAACCAAGTAATAATTTCCAGAACTGGGTTGCAATAAGATGAAATGGTACAGACTATTGACCACTGGACAAACACTCTCCTAAGGAATTCTCGTGTCTGAACGGACAAACAAGATTCTTTCTAAGGAAATGACCAAGTAGAAGAAATCTGTTCACAGGGAAAATGCAACCAGATATTTTTGCTATTTCTCCAGGCTGGATTAATAGCGCTAACACTCCCAGGATAACCTGACCTATGAATTACAGTGGATGGAATTCTTTGCTTTTCACAAATCATTTGAAAATGAGTTTTTCCACATTATTAATCACATATTTAATCCATTTCAGTTACATCATAAGCTTCAAATATCCTTTTTCTTCTGGCAGCTCTCTGCATTTCACCCTCAAAACTTGTTTTGCAGTTTAAACATCCATGCCAAAAAGTACTGAGATATGCATATATGGTCCCCAAACTTACATGCCATTTGCTAAACATTTTACAAAACAGAACCACAGAACATGTATTAAAAACCCCCAAACAACATATAGATTTCCAGGAATGATAACACATTGTGGTCACATCGCTTTAATTCTTACCATACCTTTTTTTTACTGGACAGAAGCGCTTGGCCAGCCCTGGTAATGGAAAATAAGGCAGAGGAGAAGGTCAGGTGTTAAAAAATTCCCTACAGGAAGACCCCAAGAGTCAAAGGCTGCACTATGTTTACGCCATGATTTGGCATCTAAACCATTCTCTTCTGACTCTACTTTCTTTCAACAGATGTATTTGAGGTGTACAAACACTGAAAGCCTAGACTGCTTTTTACATAAATTTGATTTTTCTACCCTAATTATTGTTTATATTGTACATCATTGAGGTGTGATTATGTTATATTTAAGTATTCCTAAATTAATTCACATTAATCTACTTACCTAAATTACAGTTGAAAAATTATTTTAATGTGACATCCTGTTAATTTGTTCCTTCGGCACTTCAGCTCTGCAGCTCTGGGGCAAGGCAGCCATATCCCATCTAACGCAAGAGTTTCAAAGCTACAAAACACTACACAAACTCAGGATGGTAGGAATTGCCATCCACAACCAGACTCACAGGCCATCTACTCTAACATCCTGTCTCCTGCAGGGAAGATGCTCCAGGGGAAGGTGGAAGAAGCCCAGCAGTAGGCAGTAACAGACTATAACTTGCAATGCAGTCATGTGACACAAACAGCAAAACCAGGGATTTTCAGGACAACTACCATGAGAACAGAGGTGAAAAAACAATAAGTAAGTGTTTAAAGTCCACCAGGATGTTTCTTTTATGTATGTTTTCATCCCAGTGACTCTTGATACACCTCTGACACTCCAGCATGGAGGACAGCTACAGGCAAAAGAGGAAAATGCGCATTTATTCTAAATAGGGCTGTTTAAAGAGTGCTCTCTCTTAAAGAGGCCCACAAATATTTATTTGGGGGAAATATCTGGTTTTGCTTATGCTATCTTAAACCAGTAGTAAATCGAATTGCACTGGCTTTGGTTTAGAAGGGCAAACTAGGGAGCAGAATTCAGCCACTACGCACCTTTGGACATACCTATGAGTACGTGAACCATACAGAGGCTAATGATCTTTATCGGTGACTGAACTGCAGCAATCCAAGGGCCTCTGCACTGAGAAAGCCCTGGTAAAATCCCATCTGCAGAAGACCCAATTCTCTTACCCTACCTTCAGTTTTCCACTAGAGCTGAGAGCCCTGATTTTCCCCCCTCTCCCTAGACTTCAATTCACACGAGAACTGAGACAAGAGACCTTGGTTCCCCCTCTCTGAAAACTTTCACAATAGCCCTCTTCCACATCTTCCAGGAGAAGGCCCTGCATAAAGGAAGCTACTTACCGAAGAAGGTTTGAAATGAGCTTCCACAAAAAGCACAGGTCTTTTGCAATAAAACCTGCCTCAAATGGTACAGTAAAGGGGAAGATGTTGAAGCACGTGGAACCAAGCCCTCCAGCAGGGATCAGACTGTAACTCCACAGAATGGAACATTGCTTTCTAAGACTTTTTCTTTACATAGTGAGAGAAATACAGCTTTGAGATTTTTCAGCAAACTGTGTTAGGAATGCCACAGGAAACTGAAAATCTTTTTAGCTCTACACCTTTTGTGTATACTTTACAGTACAGTCTAATTACAGAATCACTTATTTGTCAATATTGTACTTTTTCTCCCACAAAGTCAGAGACAGCTGTAATATCAAATCATATTTTTCATTGCCATAATGGCACAGTATGTCTTTACTGACAGACTTTTATGTGATTAAACTCTCATCTCTCTTCAGGAAATACATTATTATTTTCGGCAGCAGTCATATACTATAGACTTTTTTTATAACCAGCAGCAATGCTGCCTTAAGTTCAATTCTGAGATGAGGTTTTACTCTGAAGCTAACGCAGCTGCAATCACAGGTAGCCTACAAATGCAAGTCACATCTCACAATGTTCTTAAGCTTGTTGATGTGACAAGTAGCCAAACCATGCAACAAGAGTGGCCAACTCATGATTAACAAGTAACAGTGGGTTTTAGTTGGGGAATAAATGTCTAGGATGTTTTCTCAATTCTTGGAAAACAAAAAAATACATCAAGAACAGAGCTTTGTTCTGTTCTACATAATTAACTAAGGACAACTACCCCGATCATCAACCAGGCTTGAAATATGGATGACCACACTTGCAATGTAGAATCAACCTGTGAAGTAAAGCAGCTGTGCCTCCTAGAATTATTCACTATGCACTACTCATGTTGGTGCATCAGCAAATCCACGCTTTGCCTCCGACCACGAGCAGAACACAGGCTGGTGCTTAGAGACTGCAGCAGTCATAGGTGCACATTTGGCTCATGCACATCGAAGAGCTGAGGCAGGTAACTGATTTGCCAGGCTCTCTGTCATATACAAAGTGTTTGACAGCACAAAATGCAACCTTATCTGAAGAGATATGATAATTGTACTTCAGAAATAACAGCTGACAATGTAGTCAAGCATTTCCTCTTAAAGGGATTTTCTAAGTGTGACATTTCTTACCTTTTCAATACTCAGCCTTACCCTTGCTACATGCTTTTACCAGCAGGACTGTTGAAGGAGCGTGCAGAAAAAGGAGTGGAAAAGAGCAGCACTGCAAACAATACTGTCTAGTAAGAAATTAAGCTGTACCATATTGATTGTAAGAAATGTATTATTTTGCAATGTCCAGAAAATAAACTCTACAATAATACATATAGTGTCATCATGAGTGAAGCATTATTTATAGTGTAGATGAGTAAAGACTAACAAACCAGAGCTCTTCCATATTGGTAAAGGATAATTTAAGGAAGGTGATCTTTTTCTCCCTCTTACACATTTCTTGTAGGAACAAAGCCAGCTGATTTCCCTTTCCAGCATCTTGTCTCACTCTTCTTCAAGAAGTAGGGAGTTTGAGCTTCCAGCCAGGCTAGATATTTTACTAATTACTATACTCATTTGCATAGCCAAAAGTGATTCAAATTTATCTTGCAAAAACACTCAATTTTCTGTTTTCAAAGGCATATTAATACATGCACAACATTTCTGTGGCTCAGACTCAGAACATACTCACTAGCTGAAGTTGTTCTTACGGCTCCTTTCCTCTCTAGGAAAGCTTTGGCTGAATTTTCCTTATGGAGTCATCCTATTTCTGCCTGATAGAGATTCCAAAAAGCCAAACCTCCTGGGAAAATGAACTCTTAATGTAAAGGCAAAAGAAAGGACATGTTCACTGAGGTCAGATTAAGTTCTGGAATGGGGAAAGTCAGTTTAAGAGAAAAAAAAGAAAGCTGTTTTGATATCTGGTCTTCCTTTGTACACAAGACAAGCAACTTTGAGAAACTGCTTCACTGTACCACATAGAGGGCCCTGTAGGGCTTTTTCAGACGAAAGGAAAAGATAGTAGTGTGATCTGCACAGGGGCCAGCAAGAGTCTAATCAGACAACATTAGAACTGCAGAAGGCAGGCACCTAACTCCAGCACCATTACTGCAAATGATGACAAATAGATGGAAAGAGCTTCGTTTAATGGTCAGACCTTAAAGTAAACTTGTAAGATCTATATGCAATAAAAACCCTTTAATGCTTGTGCACTGAAGAAGTTGATAAGAGAATCAGTGATATACAAGGGAATATGGAATACCACAGTGCTGTTATAGTAGAGGTATTTCTAACAGGAACACTGCCTTAACAACTTCTTCGTAGATGCTTTGTAATTCAACCTATCCTTGTAACACACGTGTATGTATATCTTTGTGTGTGACACCTACAGTGTCATCCCTAAAACCAGGTTTAATCAGACATGTAGGTACAGACATGTAAAGACTGATGGAGCTTTGACATCTCACACCTTTACAAGGCTTTCTGTGACCATGAGCACCTCAGTATTTTTATAAACCTGGTCTATGTCCGCCAGAACACATGGACCGATTCCTGCATGAAAGAACACAGCTATGTATGAACCGCAACTGCAGCTTCTTGTAAAAGACATTTACTCCATCTTTTTCTAAATAACTGCAGTTGTGAAATATATAATACACGGGCACTTTAGATTAACAAACCTCTATCACTTCTAGAAAAACTCTGATCCCATTTCCAAATAGAGCAGGATATTTACAGGAAATTCATTCAGAGAACGGAAAGCAAATCTTCGGAGCCCCATACACTTCAGAACATGGGTATCCTTTAAAGCAATAAAACTTCATTTCCCAGATCTGTACAAACAAACATATTGCCTTAATAAATATTTTCAACTGTGTGCCATGCAAAGAATCCGTTGGCAGGCTCTGGACCCTTTCCACCAGAAAACATAACAGGAAACTCCAGGGAAACAGAAACATACCAGTGCTGGACACACAGTGGGAGGTGCTCACAAGTCCAGCGCAGATTGTAAAAGGTGTCTAAAGGAAATTGTTCCATTTATTACTTCTTATTCAAAAAGCAGTCTATACCTCTGCTCAGTGCCTGGAAACCAAAGAACATATGTGCAGGTAAGGCGGAAGACTGAACGCTCCTCAGCCGACAGAACTTATCCACGTTCTTCACTGAAACACAAAGCAGGGAATGTGATACCCCCCTTAACCCCCTGAGTGTAAACTCCTCCAATGCCTGAGACATCACTGCACAGAATGTTTGCACAATGGTTCTAAAATGCTAATGCTATGAATGGATTTTCTATTAATTTTGAACATAAATATAACTACAGAGATTGGCTTGAAGTACCCCTCAGTTTAACAATATTCCTATAGGTTCAACCATAAACAGTAATATAGATTAATTTTTTTCCAATGAGAGGTAAAGGATCAAAATGTCAGAGACTCTCGATGGCATGAGATGACCAGCTTAAGACACCATAAAGATGCTTGAACACCTTTGAAAACACAGAGCAGGCACCCACATCACTCTCCACTCCTGAAAACATGCCCTGCTCTCTGAAATGACAAAATAAAGAGCTCGCGGTGGTCATACAAGAGTAACAGAGGAAAGTAATGATGGTATTGAGGTGCCTAACCATGGCAGAGCTGTAACACACAATGCAAAGAGCACAGTGCCGTTGCTCTTCACAAGCATTGGCTTGTTTTGCCTCTCCATTTCAACAGGGAGAGGCACAAGGTATCCTGAGTTGCTCCAAGAAGGCTGCAGAACCTGCTGCTGACCCAGGGCTGTCTTTGGGCATTCAAAGGTGCACAAAGCGGCTTGCTCCTGCTCCTCCATACACAGCTTCTTGCAGTGAAGTTAAAATGGGGCTTTTGATACAAGCCACGTTATAAGATTATTTCTCCTAAAAAATAAACTCATAAAAAATGCTCTTAAAAAATGCCCGATCTATGTTTTCAGCCCACATAGATATTAAACTGAGTTTCCTAGCCCCTGAAAAGCTAATTATGCATTCAATTAGGGTTTCTTAATAAAGATTAAAACTCTGAAGTCTATTACAGGCCCATATTTAATTCAACTGCCATTTTATCCATGCCATGAAAGTGTGAGTGGTAACAATGAATATAAATTATAACACATGCCATAGAGTGAATGCTATTTGTCCAAGTACGTTACTATAAAGAATTAAATTTTGCTATCGGTTCCATAATCTAGTTAAAATTGGTATTCTTTATTTGGTCTTTCAATGTAGTCCAATTTCCTACTTTGAAAAACAAATTCTAGGGAATAAAGAAAAGAGATTAATTTATCATTAAGACTCTGCTTAATTGAAGTCAATTCCGAACAAACTTGAATTCAATTTCTACTCATTAAATTGAATGTGCTCTGCGTTTCTCTCTGCATTGCTTTGAGCAAGCAGCTGAGAACAAGGGACTAACATCAAAATTATTAAATTGAGGAGATTTTATTTGGTCTTCACATGCCAGAGCCGCTTTGATGAGGAGCTGTTTTGGCACTGAAAGGAAACGAGAGCAGCTGGAGGAAAAATCAAATGAAACTAAGCCTCGGAAAATTGAAGAAAACGCAAGCTTAATAATATTTAATAATTAAATTTCCACAAACAATAGCAGCAAATGAAGTAATCTGCAAAGTCTGTGAACTCATTTGCATAATTGATGCCGGTCCCCTGTAAATGAATAATGAAGATAATAAAAGATGTTGCTAAAAATGGGCACAATAACAGCAAATTTCATCAAGCCGTGCGCTCTGATTAATCTGCTCTTGCAAATCAGCAGTGAGAGGGGGATGCGTGATTGCCCGTGCAGCGGCCACAGCCGCCAGCAGCCGCCTGCCCGGGCCCCAGCCCCGGTCCCTCCTGGTGGGTGCATACAAAGCTCCGCTGCTCAGGCTTGTCCTGGGCTAACCACAGTGTCCTTCCTGCTTGGTGACTATCCCGCAAGGTCAAGCTCTCCCCTAGGAAATGCTCTGCTGAACTGCCCAGGTAACAGGACAAGGTTCCTCTGTGTCACTGCCTGGTAAGGCCATCAAAGCTGGAGGTCTGCCTGGGGCAGCTGTGCACCTCCAGCTTCTGCTCAGCCTGTCAGTTGTACCATCCATCACTCCTTTATTCTTCCCTGTGAGGGTGCTGAGGCGCTGGCACAGGGTGCCCAGAGAAGCTGTGGCTGCCCCATCCCTGGCAGTGTTCAAGGCCAGGTTGGATACAGGGGCTTGGAGCAACCTGCTCTAGTGGAAGGTGTCCCTGCCCATGGCAGGGGGTTGGGACTGGATGAGCTTTAAGGTCCCTTCCAACCCAAACCAGTCTATGATTCTGTGATTCAGAAGAATAAGGCTAGCCATACATGTAACCATCTAACTTTTGTACTGATGGAGCCCCTCATGGCTCTGCTCAAGCTCATGACGTGGCCTAACACCTCACAACTCAGCCTCTGCTCCACAGAGATGATGAGTTAAGTGCCACAAGCATGAACTGTTGGCCAGGCTATAATCGGTAGACATAAACTAATACTTCCAAGCTTAATACTTGTTTTACCCTCATTTAGCTGCTCCCACAAGGGTCCCACTCTGCAGATTTCTCTGGCACTAATTAGTGCTTCTCACAGGGCTGGGATTTTTCACACACTGCAAAACAAGGTAGTAGAAACCAGCTACACTTCTTCAAACTGCTGCGTAGGCTGGCAGTGGACACTACGCATTGGAAATGGGTATTCCAAGAAGTAGTGACTTTTCATAATACAGCCTCTACAATTTCTTAAAACATTTAGTAGTAATCATTTAGGAAGAAATTACTTCAGTGGGATAACTCATAGAAATATTTGTAGGATCAAGACCCAAACTGTTATCTGTAGATATAATTTAACACACACGCTGTTGCCCTGAACAAGTGATTTCAGACCCCTGAACAACTGCAGTCAATGAGAACTTCTCACTGTATGTAATATTTAAGTGTTTTACAGCCAAAGTAAAAGACACCCTCTATTTCAATTGGGTTACCTTGCTCAAATTCTAGATCCACCTTAAAAAATACCATTTGATGAAGTAAAAGGGCTCTTCTTTTGTTATAGAATGAAAGCTTCAATACGAGACAAACCAAAAAGAAACCAGGGAAAACCAAAACCCCGCATTCTTTTCTCCTGTTTATGGTCATTTGCAAGCTGCATTTCCATCTATTTAATTTGGTGAGCTTTCACTCATGAGCCACCATCTCACTCCTTTAAACATAAAGGCGAAGAGTAATCTGCCCTTTGTGGCAAATACATCTCCCTCATCTTTGCTTCTGCACTGACAGTAAACAAGTGCTTAAACTTAGTTATTAAATCTATGTACAGCACTATATAAACATGCAATACAGTCTGATATATCATCATTCACACAAACATATCACGGGCAAATTGCATGCAGGACATACAAAAGCAGTTAAGCCACCCAACCTAGAACGAGCAGGTTTTCTCCCCAGCTTGATGAGAAGAGCAATAACCAAGCTTACAATACCTGCAGACCTGGATGGCAAGGAAGAAGGTGGTTTGACTGTTCTATTAGGCATGTAGGGCATTGTTTTATTGGTGAAATAGGAACAGATCCCATCATATAGAATACAAATTCATATTGTGCAGCTAGGAGAAGAGCTTTTAATTGTATCTTCTTAATTTTTCTAATACTTGAGGAATAATTCAGTTCCTGGCATAAGTCAGGGCAACCTTAGAACTGCTACAAATTCAGTAACCTTGACACTGATCCTAGGGATCCTTCTTTTGGCTCTGGACCACTGAAGCACAACCACCTCT
This sequence comes from Strigops habroptila, assembly GCF_004027225.2. Lineage (NCBI taxonomy): Eukaryota > Metazoa > Chordata > Aves > Psittaciformes > Psittacidae > Strigops > Strigops habroptila. The sequence goes on from NC_044284.2 coordinate 3,859,051, forward strand.
GGCTGTAAGTACAGAACAGCCGTGAGCCAAAGGGTGTACTGAGGCACACAAACCAGTTTTATACCAACCAAAATTCCTCTTGCTAGGCAGTAGAAAGACCATGGAAGAGGACTCAGGATCCTCAGCCTGATGCGTTTGTAAACGTAGGAATCAAAGATGCCATTAATGAGACTAAATTAAAAAAATAATGGAGATTTGGATTCCATTTCTGATGGAAGTGATATATTTGGGGTGAAAGCTAGCTATTACAAGTTGGTTCAATATGAGTTTCAAGCAGACCTCATGGTCACTCACAACTTGAATTACATTCAGACTTGAGTCAAAGCGGCAGATGGAGGAGTTCCGGTTGAGCTCATTTCTATTCTCAAACTTGATGAAATTGAGTCAACAAAAGGACACGATGACTGCTGAGTGAGATGTGAAATAATGAAAGGGCCACAATGACGAGAAGACAAGGATGGGTGTTGTCGTCTGCAGAATATGCATTGTTGAATTAAAAATGGAGATCAAGGGAAAAACAGAACAAGAGTTGCACTCTGAAGGATGTTACACCCAGGTTTAGCAGTAGAACTGACTACCAGATGACTCTCCTGAGTGATATTTATGAAACGGAAGGAGGAGGCCACAGGCACCTAGAGTCAACACTAAGTGCTCGGAGCACTCACACAGGATATGGGATCATGACAAAGGAGGACTCAAATGTAGGTCCTAGATGCCAGGCAAAAGCGTATTTCCATACCAGTTCTAACCTACAGTCAGGCTAATTGAAGAGCTGAGATTTCAGCTCCTTCATCAACAGTCATTCTTATGCCAAAAGCATATCCCAAAGACCAGTGGGGATTCTCAAAGGGAAATCTGAGCATTTTTTGCATAGTCATCAGAGCTGACACTTGAACCTGCGTTTCCCAGCTCAGAAACCTGCATTTCTCTGTGGCTGGCACAAGTCTCCATCCTTTCCACCACAGTGCAGCCTACAAATCATTTTTCTCATAGGAAAATATCTGAAACTGGCATAATCAGTACTCTCTCATCAATGCTCAATATTTTCTGATAAAATATATACAGTTATATTTTATTCTGATAAAATACGTACAGTTGCAATGTCTAATTAAATGGGAATTAACCATACTTTAACACTAAAGTACCTGGGCAAAAATCATAATTCCACTGAACAAAGCTAGTAGAATTGTGCTTTGCACAGAAACCAGACATATGGGTCTATCACTTGTCATAATCACAGCAAGATGGGGGAACTGAAATCAAAAGGAAAGGTTTTTAAACATGTCATTGTTTGATCCCCAAGTCACAAGGAGGACTTACTGGAACTCTTAATAGCTAAATACTTGTACCTCAATACCAGGATGTATCTTGGCATGTAATGACTCAACCAGGAATGTAATTATGTTTTTAGATCAGTTTGGGGAAGAGTTTAGTTCAGTCATTTTTAACTTAAACAATTGTAAGGAAAAAAAAAAGAAGTTTGATGACTTCCAAAGTTTTCTTACTCTTATATAGCAAAACTTTGATATTAAAAATCTACATTTATACATGGCAGTTAAAACACAGTACTACATGTTGGTGATTCACACATCACCCACTCCAGAACTTCTGTAACACAGCCACAGCTGAAGAATTTGCCTGTGTCTCATCACATGGACAGTAACCAGCACAGTTAGTTTGGGGGCTGTTTTATTGTTGTTGCTTTTATATTTTTTTTTTTAATATTTCCACTTTTTTCACTTAATGCATTCCCAATTTTTTTTTAAACCCTAAAACTTGGGGCTCAGCATATTTTTCCAAAGCAGGTGACAGCAGAAAAAGACCTGATTGCATGTGAACCTTCAAGCGGAAGAGCAGGAGTTTGAGCTTCTGAAGGAAAGACAGGCAACTGCTCCAATCTGTATGAAAAAAGGTGAAAAGAATGAAAGGCAAGATTTGCTCCATTCTGCCCTTCCCCACTGCCACCCAGACCTCTCCGCAGCCAAGGCCCAAAGGTGGGAAGCAACATGTGACAGATTCAGAATTACTTCTGTAGCCTCAGTATGATGATTCATTATTTTGTGTAAAATAAGTTCAATAGTCCGAGTGAGTGAGTGTCAATGTGTGTGACACAAAGGGTATTAGGGGCTAAACACAGCGACGGTCCTTTTAATGTGGAAAGTTTGAAAACTATGTCAACAATAGCCTTTACAGTCAGAGCAAATGGAAAAGTTCAGTGGGATAGTAAAAATCAAAAAGCAGGTGTTTGATTGATTGAAGAAATCGTACTCGCAGCTTCCAGCTAATAATACACATTGATATAAAACTGATTTGATTGCCAAGAATCATCTTTTATTTCCTCCTCTTTGTGAGCTCTATCATTGTTACACTCTTAGAAGTCATTATCAAAAAATCTCTGCCGGATAGTAGGACTGGGAATAATTAGATCTAGTCCAGTCCAGCCCAATGTCTCTGGTGCATTGACTCAAGACCTGACCTTTGTTGACTAATTAATTAAAAGGACCCTGTATCAGATGCAAGTGGTGTGATTGGCTTTAATGCCCTGCAGCAATCTTAGTCAGAAAAACCAGATTCTAGTGTGCTATTCTCAGCATCTTTTAGTACACGTACTTTTCATCTTTAAACATGAACAACTGTGGTTTTAATTACTTGCCTTTCCATTCAAAATATTGTTTAGAAATGAATTAGGTACGCTCTCACCTCAATGGAACACTAATTCAGAGACGCTGAGACTGGTGCAGTATCTGGAGAAACCTATGATCTAAAAAGGCAGGAACAGCTTTTATTAATGTCTGGTTTTTCTTTCCTTCCTTCCTCCCTCTCCTCCCCCAGCTGATTCTTGAGATCCCTATGCATTCCATGTTCTGTTCCACCGCACATTCTAGTATTGCATCTACATAGACTCCGCCCAGAGAGCATCCTGCAATACGGATCTTCAGCACATCCCTGGTTTGCCCCCCAGTGTTCCAAAGACAGACTGACAGGATTTAGTAACTCTTGCAGGAAATTGCTCTATTTTAAGTTTCACTTGATCTGAGCTGATAGTTTTCAGGCAGAAGCAAATTACATTGCTCTTAGTACAAGCAAACTCACAGACTGGATGAACTCCCCTGATTTCTATAGTTCCTGCATGGAGCTGGTGGGTTTTATCTGCAGAGGCACTCAGGAAATCTGGCCAATGTCTTCATAGGCTAAGCCAACCTGGGAAGGTGTCTTAGACCTTTTTGTACTCTCTTTGTCATTCAGCTGCCATGTTTCCCTCTAGACATAGTTAACTTGTCAATGTAACTGCTAGCAAACAGGCTTTCTTTGACCACTCCAACTGCTCATTTTCATTGCATCTTGAAATTGCATACGATGCTCTTCCATGCTAACTGGCCCTGAAGACTGTAAACTTCAACCACATGTTCTACCACGTTTCTATAAAAGAGAAACTAAGAATTGCCAGGCCAACAGGACTCCTAGAATACTTTTGGGACAGATTTCTTCCTGTGGAGGATTTCTCTTCAAACCTTACACCATTACATAGTCTAAGTTGCTTTTACTAGGTTAGTAATGGAGAAGACAGTAAAAAGGTGTCACACAAACTTCTGACCACAGCTTAAAGATTGATAAAAGTATCACTAGAGATTGTACTTCTACCAACTCTCATAACTATGGCTTTGGCTCATACCGTCATGTGTTTAATCAGGGCTGGAGACATTTGGTTATGCAACATGCTTTTTTCTTCTAGTAAAGGAGGAGATTTATTGTCACGCTATACCAACTCCCATATAACTGCAAGTAGCAACGGGCAATTAAAATAATCTTCTTGGAAAGCTGTTGCTGAAGGGTTATTTTGCCAAAAAGTTCAAGTCACTATTTAATTGTACTAACAGCATTACATAGAGTGAAGAAAATTCAGGGAGAGAGTCTTTATCCCAAAATAGTCCTGTCACTACAAAACATCAGATTCTGGAACAGCTTTCTCTGGCTTGTTCAGCACCATCAAACCATTAATTCTAGGTAGTACTTTCAATGACACCCCCTCAGAGGGAAAATATTAGGCATTCACTTGTATGATCTTCACCTTGTATGAAGAGAATGAATAAAAAATGAAGTTCTTCACTGTGAACTATTCCAGGCTATTTTCATTTTAAAAACTGTTTATTTTACTTTGACAGTCTGAAGGTTAAATTAACTCTGAGTTTTCTGATCTTCTACTGTGAAGCTAATGGGAAGACTCGGAGCATACTGCTGCCTCTTAAGATGGTATAGAAAGCTATAACATATGGCCCAAATGGTAATACTCTAACACTAATAAATGCCTAAGTCATAGACTCATCAAAACCTTTCTGACCAGTGATACTGCATTCTTAAGAGCATACCAGATCTTCATTACTGATACAGAGCTACTGGAAGTAAAAGTTAACTAAGATGCTCTTTCAAAATAAACATTTTCAGTGATGCAGTTTGAGTGCCACACAATGTCTCTCTCACATTCCACAACACGTGGTGGCCACGTACCTCCAGGAAAGATACTGTTCCTGAGCCAGAAATGGAAAGGATTTAGGTTCTTGGACACATGTAAGGATTTGATCCCAATGCTGGATATACTGCCATTGCCTGAAGAGAAGGTTTTCATTACCCTAACCTTGAAGAAAGTGTAAAAGTGTCATGCATATCCCTTTGCCCTTCTTATTAAGCAGCTGTCATTAGAATTCAGGTCATGCTCTGCCTCACAGGTTTTGTAATTGCCTCCTCTCCATCATTAGTGTATCTTACCTGAATCCACACGTAAGAAGAGTCTTCTGAACAGCGAGGAGGGTTTTGAAGAAGCTGAAGTTACCAGGCTTTTAGCTGAGGTTACCAGAATCTATGTGGGGAATTGCAGATGTCACTGCAGTCACGTCACAAAATGCATACACTGCACCGGGCAGCAACACTGAGAGCACCAGACCAGCTTTTGCTAGACTAAACCTGCAAAGCAGACCAGTACAGGAGATATTTGCCTCCAGCATACAGAAATGAGCTCAGAGCCTTTTAAATTATTTGCTCAGTGCTCCCTCTGATAAACCACAGCCTATTTATTATACTATTTATGCCTCATTGTTCAAATTTTACTTGCTTATCATGAAAGGCCTCTATATTGTACCTAAATGTAAATCTTAAATACACAAAGTCCTATCAACTATATGCACAGTATCTTTTAAAAGTATATCTTCAGTTGGATATTCAGAGTGACTACTTGCCTTAATTTATGCAAATATAGCCTATAGCTAAAGGCTTTGTATATTTGTTTCCCTATGGTATTAGTATTCAAAACATAGGACATTCTTTCAAGGGCATTTTATACAAGCAGAACTATAATTTATATACCAAATTAAAGCTCATACAAAATGTGTGCACTGAGGTACAGATTAACATATTTAATTTCAGTATTACCTGCAAACCTATTTTTTTCCATGCACTGCTCTAATTAGCCATATAAAATCAAGTCAGTATATTGTAAGCAATTATTTTAGTGGGAGTAGAAAGAGAATCTGAATTAAATATATGGTAAGAGATAATATCTTATGGAAATTAATATACTCATTTGTGTCAATAAAAATGTGTTCTACCTAAATTTTGTAAGAAAGATAGTTTGGAGTTCAAAAATGTAACTCATGTAGAAGTTGTAGTTTTATAGTTACTAAGATGTTAGACTGTGGAACTGCTTTTAAGTTCCTTACTAATGTGCCAGTGCTCATTCTTTGATAGCTACAGATTGTCAGTAGTTACTAATGTCATTTCACATTGTGAATTTTCTCCTATTATGAATATTCACTCCCCCTACAGTCAAATGTGTAAACTGTTAGTAACTCTATGTCAGAAGTTTTTCTTCCATTACTTAAATGTACATATCATACTTAGCTCCTTTTTTTTTTACTTTTGCAACTATTCACTTGAGAGAATTAAATGATGGTGAAAATCAAAATGCAATTTTTGTTTCACTGAAATCTAAAAGTAATCCTATAAACTGGGATTTTTTTCTTTCCCATTTTACCCTCAAAAAGTCTGAAAGCTAAACATGAAAATGATGTGTAAGGAATGAGAAAACAAAACCCGATCCACGTGATAATGAACTTCAGCTGCCTCCTCCTAATGCAGCTTCCAATTGTGATGGGATTCAGACAGCAGCAACCATTCTCTAGCAGGAAGAGCATTTAACTGATCGAGTTGCTGTAATGCAGAATTTTACACTCAATTTCAATTGTAGAGTCAGCAATATGTGCCATAGTTAAATTCCCTTTATAAGGATAATATACCCAGACATTTCCTCCTGCTCCTTGCTCGTGATCTCAGGATACCCACTGAGTACTAACCACATGGAAGTCTGATGCCTGCATAACTATCTTATGGCCTTAAAGCAACTCTTCCCCATTTCTTGGCACAGAAGTTGCTGTCTGACATTGCTGCCTTATACCTCCACTCTGCCCTGAGAGAATCATAACAAGGAATTTTATTGCTTGGAAAGGCCCATGGAAAAAAAAGCAAGCAGATAATAAAGCCTTTTAGAAGAGAGGTACAAAAAATTGAATTATGTTTTTGCCTTCCTGCCTCCAGCATCACACAAGAGCAGCTAACGTGCAAGAAACTTCCTGGATCTAGAACTGTGAAGAAAACTTTTCCCATCTCATGAAAATTCAAAGGCTTCAAATGCTTTACTGTTTCCTACCTGGATAAACCAGTGGCCACTATAAAAATACAGTGCACACGAGCATGTTGTAATTCTTCCTTTAGCGTTCTCTCACATCCCAGCTGAGCACCCTGGCCACTTGGAAGTCTGAGCTAAGCTGTTCTCAAGCTTCCCACTGCAGCCTTTTCATCTTGTATAAACAGAACATTTCCACAGCACATCAACTACTGGCCAGTCTGAAGAAGCTGTATTTTAGATATATCTGGTTTTACATATATATGTGCACAAGTAGGGAAAATACTATATGCCTATATATACACACATATATATGCACACACATACACGTATATTCCTATGAAACAGCTGGATTTGGACAAATCTCCATCTCTAGTTAAACTCATTCTATTCTACAAATTCCAAATAGTTTCCCCAGCTATAGGAGAAATAATTTCCAATCCTCTATATTAAATTGTACAAGTAAAAGAAGTGCAAACAGAGCATTTTTATTTCAAACTTCCCTTTACACTCTAGGACAAACAGGCAACGTGGCCTCAACCCGACCTCTAGAAATATGTGGAAGAACTTCAGATGTGACAGCTAAACCTCGCACTCGACAGGAAGTGCAGGAGGAGTGACAGAAAAAAGTGGCAGACAAATTAAAGAGCCACCTCTGTTTTAGCAATTTTTTGTGACAGCATTTTCAAAGTTTGCTGGGCAATTGCTCTAAAATGACAGTGTGCTGTTGAGCAGGTAGTGTGCCAAGTCCAGGCAAGGACTTGTCAATAGCTGTTTCAATAGGGAATCTCAAACTCCCAGGAACTTTAGTATCCATCATGGCATCATTAAAATAGTCAATTCTTTCAGCTTTCACAGATGTAAAAGTTTTGCTGTGCCAATCTTGCTAATTATCCCTGACATTTATGCTCCGAGCATAAATGTTACATAGCTCAAAGATGGTTCATTTCTACATGCTAGTTACTAGTCTGTGGGTTGAGTCAACACGCTTGTAGTATCAGAAGTATCCAAATACAGAGACCTTTAGGCTCAGTGATGCAGTTCTGCATTTCATTTTTCTTCCTCAGTTTTTCCAAGTGTCCAAGTCCACCTTTTGGGATACTCTAAAGTTCTTTTCATGTAATATTTTAAATGCATTTTCATCTTAATGTAACAGAAATTACGTCAAGTACGAGTTGCGATTTTATTTCAAACCAAAAGGGTTTGCTTACAAAATGAATACAAATATGGTCATGTAACAGGAAATAAGTAATATGAATAAAGGAAAATTTTCCATCTGCTCTATATTACTTACCTTCTGTGTGCTTTTAATACATATTTGTTCAAAACTAATAATGTACTTTTTAGCACTTTGGAACACAGCCTTGCTTGAACAGTTTAAAGATTCTTTGCATATTTCAGTCAAATGGAATAGGTTTTGTCCCACACATATCAGAGGTTTTCCAATCACTTTAACAAGTACTGTCTTAATCTTCCCAGCCAAAGTGACTAGTGACATTTTTATCACGTTTCTCTGGCTGACGAGGTGTTAGAATAAGAACGATCCAAACATAGTTTACATCAGAATTATTCCAGTGGTTCTAAGGCCTTTGGTAAAAAATGTTAATCCTGGAAAGACTCTGCTGACAGAGCATCCAGCCACAGACAAACACAGTTTTCCACTCCCATGTCACCAGTTTGAACCTATTCTACTTTAGTTCTGTCCAGAAACTACCACTGCTGTAAACTGGCCTGTTACCATAGGAAACCAGTATTGGAAGAGATGGAAGAGAATCTGAGATATACAAGACTACAGCATCTTGTTAAATACTGAAAAGACTGTTTATGAGCCACCCAAGACTCTGTTCTATCCCACCAAATACATTTAATGTTAGCATGTACATGTGGGTAGAAAAATAAATGCTATTCAAGAGGATTTCCTATCAAGCGCCACAAGTGTTTCATGTTGTGCTCCTTCCCCAGTCCTTCATACAGAATTGTACATGGCATCACCTCATGACTCCCACTTGCCTGCTTGACCTTGCATTCTGCACCAGAGCCAATGTGACAGCCTAGTGCCAGTCACATGAGTTTTCTGAATTTCTTAAATATTTCTAGTTTTTAAAAGCAACATAAGGGGGTAGTACTTGCGCAGCTAAAGCCACTTTGTCATTCTCTGAAACTGCAGTGTCTTTTAAAGCAACATAATACATACTACTCCCTGTTAGTAGAGACAGGCTGTAGCTGGATGAGCATGTGCCCCACACTAGTACAGACTGAAGCCCAGACTCAGATCAGTTTGTGCATTCCAACAGGAAATACATGGGGAAGATGCTACCAGGGAAATCATACCCAGTCCTGTAAAGTCCACACTAGAACTCCAGTGCACTGGCTCCAATGTGCCACGAAGTCCTGCAGCTATCTACCTCAATCCCTCCCCTCTACCCGTCCACAGACGTTGTACTGCTGAGCCTGTACACAGGCTCTTGTGCACCACTCACAAAATAGATAAAATTTTGCACCTTACGATTCTGTTTCACTAATTCTAACTCTAAGCATCTGAGTGGTCAATAGTTTCACCCTATTCAAGTATTTGAAGTCATCCTCATGGATTTTGTAAGAAAATGACCAAAACTCACAACACAGCAAAGAAATGCAGTGCTTTTTAAAATGATACAGTAGTTATAAAACAATTCACAAAGTGATGCATAAAATGTGGGTTTTGAGGATTTGTACCATGTCTTCAGTCACACTCATAGTAAATACCACAAAACCAACAGTACAGAGTTTAGATAATACTGATATCAAGCTACATATCAGCTACTACATGTATAATGAAGTAAACTTAAACCTACAACACCAAGGAAATTCAGCAGTAAGAAAACATCTTCTATGCTGATGAGCATAGAAGAACTTGCAATAGGCATTTATCTCACTGAATTAACTTCTCCCTAGTTACAACAGTCCTAGTGGAGTGTCAAGGAATGGGGTTTGTAACACATGGGCTCAATCTGCATTCAGGCAAAACTCCCATCACAATAACTGGGAATCTCTCCTAGAGCTCTGATTCTGAAAACGCTTACACATGTGCCTAACTTCAGGCTTAAGTAGCCCTACTGAAGTCCATAGGACCAGATGATTGAAATTAAACCCACATCAATTTGTGGGCTCAGAGCCTAAAGAGGGAACACAAAATTGAGCCTTACATGAACAATGGCTCAGAGTTTCCAAGAGGAATTGCTTACAAAAACTCACATTAAGGCTGCAGTGCCTAACTCTTCCAGTCTCTTCATTTGCCCAAGCTATTTCCTGAAGAGTTCCAGGCTTCTATGAGCCTGGCAAAAAAGAGATATCCTCACTGCCTTAACTAACTCCAGAATCCATGCATTATATGACCAGTTTTGATCCAGATGAAGTTCTACACTTTATCAAATGGCATAAATATCTAAAATGGTAATGCTAGACCTGTATTCATTAGTGCTTTAGTTGATGGGGCATATGTTTGTAATGGTAACACACTGTCATTTAGGAGGGAAAAGATCATTTTGTGACAGGCAAATTATTGCTCTCTCTCATTAAGAATGTTATGTTCCTGTGCTGAGTTAAGACATACCAATTGCAAAGTGGTAATCATCATAATATCATCAAGATGTTGCTATATTTGAATATGATATGAGCTCACCACCAGCTCAGCCCATTGTCACCTACCCGCCTGGAGTACAGGGAAGACACTGCTCTACACTGACTCGTGCACAGAGGGGGAAAAAAGTACCTACTATGAGAACCTACCGGGATATGTGTTTAATAATTTGTTTCTAGATGCCCGTGATTTTACAACTGAAGGGTGGAATATTATGAAAGTTTCTGAGCCTGCAAGGAAAAGTGTCTGATTTCTCCAATACCACAATCTGTCCACAGCATCTTATTATGTGATGGCTGCCACCTGACAGAACCACACAAATCTGCAAGCCTGCATTAATTATATTAGACTATTTTGACTGTGAGAGTGGAAAAGGTCACCATAGCCATTTGGACTCCTTTTCCTGCTCGCCAGCTCAGGCAGTCTTTGTTTAATGAAAACGTGTCCCCTCCTGAACAACAAGCCTTCAGATGCAGCAGAATTGTCTCTGACAAACACAAGTGCCACAAAGGGTTCAAAGTCTCCTACATTGGATGAAATTCTCTCTCACATTAGGAGGTGTAAGCACCTAATAAATAGGAAGTTGAAAAAACATCTTCTCAATGATCTTACTGGAATGGGAATTCTTCAGTTACGGATGGTGATGTGTTTCTAAAGAGATTCCAAGACAGTGCCAAATGACAGAAAGCCTCTCTCTTGTTAAATCTTACTCGTAGAACTGCAAGTTCATTTGTGACATTAGAAAAAGTGGGTTTCATCTGCCCCTCAATGCCTTTGAAACTCCTGCAGACATGGAGACACAGAGCTGCACAGCGATCCCCAGGACCTCACAGATCACTAGGTAAGGAAGAAACAGGTTTTCTTCTTGCAAAGCCTACTCACTTGGGCACTTGTTGGTCATTTTCTTATTACCTTTTCTCCTACACAACAAAATGACCCCATACAGACTGCAGAGTAAGTGCGTTTTCCTATGCCCACAACAGCACAGGCACTTCAGTTACACTGGATCCAAAGGCAGGTAATTTCTTTCTCGGAGACACTAATACAGCCTTCTTCAGTTCTGCCTAGCAGGGGCTTATCAACTAGATAAGCCTAAGTTTTACATTTTTATTTACCTGCAAATTCTGTTTTAATTTACCTGTGACATATTTAGCAATATCTAATGGTCGAACAGAAATTTCAAGATTTTAAAACTAAAAGAAAGCTGTCATTTACTAATGTGTTGGGCAACCGTTCAGCTTCACAACTGAATGATGGCATTCCACCCCTTCTGCCTGTGTCCTAATCTTCCGCCCATGGACAACCTCACCTAACTACAGATCCTTGCCCTTCATTGTTTTAGGCTTTCTCCTCCCTCAGCTACACCTGTGGAGAGTTAAGCACAAAATAATATGAAGAATACAGAATTACTAATCTGTTCCTAGATACTTCTCCACCACTACTACAGTGGTTTCCCATGATGAACCAGAGGAGCCTACTGCCATTAGAAAAGTGGAACCAGCACTTCCTTTTCCTTGAATATTTCCTCAGGAGTAAAAACAAAACAGGAAGGAAAGAACTGAAGAAATTGGCCTCTATTCTTCTACAGGGATTCTGTGCTTATAGATACTAGTTCTAGTACAGAATCAGCTGCATTAGTATCATCTAATTCTGCAAGGAAGTCTTAGAAATATCTCTGCCTGATTCTAGGGAGAGATGATACTTCCATCTGACCAAAAGTGGTCCTGAACATCACCTGAGAATCTAATTGGTCTTGGAAGCAATTTCCACACTCTCCTAACTGTACCAGTCTTATATGGGATTTTGTTGGATCCCTACTGAAGACAACAGAAACCTGGGACCTCAGACTTCTAATTAGGAATACTGACATCCTTTCCTCCTGGTGATACAGCTAAAACGAAACACATGTAATAGCAATACTTCTAGTATCAGGCATTTTAAATGTAACTAGAATTTCCTGTAAAGGAAGTCAGTTCTTTCACCCTGATTTACTGCAGTGGCAAAGGAACCTCCTCCTGATTCACATTACAGTATGTGAATGAAAAATTGGTACCATATATGTCAAAATGTTACCTGATAGATTTTTTTAGAATTGGAGCTTGCACCACAAATACTTTTAATGAAATCTAAAACCAGAGGAGTGAATTGAAGCATCTAACTCATTAAGAGCGAAACCTTCAAGGCTGAAGGATGTATGTCAGTGCTGGAGGATTCCAAAGGAAACTGAATTTTTCACCAGGAATTTAGCACCATAGGAAAATGTGACAGTAGTAATAATACATGATATTATATACTGCTAGACAAGTTGGATAAATTACATCTGCTACTGAATAGATGTGGAAAGAGTCTGTATTAGAAAACTTCCTGCTGGGTCACAAACATACATCAGTAATGGTTTGTTTTCAGCACAAGAAAAATTGCCATTGTCATATTCCAAAGTGAGTGTAAATTGTTTTATTATAAACTCCCTGTTGGTCCCTGTTTAACTGAGAAATCATTCAATCTAAATTTATCTTCTCTCTGCATGGCACCGCTGTGTTGGTATCACCAAACTCTACCTCAGTAACAAAACCTCTATTCCCTTAAAAGACAGGCTGCACTCCTGATCTTGAGCAACCTTGCCGTACATTAACTCTTGGTTTGCCCCCACTTACTTTGAGTTGTAATTCAAGGCTCTCAGTTTCACGAAGTCCAGGCTTCATTGTTACTGATTCACAAGACAACCCCTACAGATCTCCACTGTGCTTCACAATTAGACATTTATATTTTACATGGATGTATATTAATACATAGATTTGAAAACATAAAACTATTCCCTATTTGCATGACTTCTGTAGCTTCAATAGAGAGAAAACCCTAGTCCAGATGAGCAATTCCTATCTCTGTCATCCTCCATTCCAATCGCTATTGAATTTGCCTTCTGAGTAAGCTGGCCTGTTCAAATAATGCCACAAAATAATCAAATTCAAATAATGTACACAAAAAAGTATGTGGCCTTTGCGTTTTTCACCTTCTCTCACATTTTTAGCAACTGATGGAAACAGGGTAAGAGACACAGACTCAAAGAGAACCACGAAACAACCACTCAGCCATCATAGAGGCTCTATTTAGCATGAAAATGTCTTACTGTTGTCTCCAAGAGTTCCACCAAGGAAAGCTTTGTTGAAGATGTAATTTTTCATGCTTAATGCCATGAACTGTCAACCTGGAGCAAAAATCAAACCCACCACACATAGTGTCACAAACACTTCTATTATATCAACAAAAGCACAGCTGGGGAAAGTGAATGAATTTGGGCCCACAGTAAATATTTATCTGTTACAAAGTGTTATACTTGCATTTATTTGTATTGGCAATATTATAGGTTTGATTTTCATATGTAAACACCTGCCCACGTTCAGAGCTGTTGAAAACAAAACAGGAGGATTTCTTTCCTTTTCTTTAGTTGGTCATTACAAAGAAGCAAGGCATCACACAACATTTCCTACCCACTCATTTAACCTCTGGGGAATAGGAATATATTTTGTAACTAACTTACCACACTTCACTGGAAACGTGGAGCAATTTGTGTGCTTTCTTTAAGAAAGGACGTTGAAAGGCAGGATGTTACTAGAATATAAGGTGATCCAGTCTTTCCTGTATCCAGCTTCTCCATACTCTCACTGCCCGAAGAGTGACTTGCAGAGGCAGGCCAAGCCAGGTGATCGGTGCTGTCTCAGGAGAAAGCAGGAAGGCAGAATTGCTTCTCTAATGATGCTAATCAACGGCATCCTTAAAGCATGTAATTCTTTTCTCTTTGATAGGGTTTTCCAGAAGAGCGAAACTAAGGAAGGACATAGCAGAAGAGTGACTCTTTCCTTCTCTTCCTTCTTTTTAAATAAAAAACCAATCCATGATTTACCGGGTGTGAAAACCAGCATTCCTTCCAAATCTCTTTATAATGGGATTCTTCCAGTTCTTCTTCCACACCAGGATTTTTATCTGGAGAAAGCAGAAGCCACAAGTGGTGAAAAACAACAGTTTACTTCCAGGTGACTGTGAGGTCTTCTTCCAAATTAAGAAGGGAGTTTGCCCATTATTTTTCTGCAGTATGTAGAAATGTAGGTGTTTCTCTGGAAAGTGGGTGTTACACCATGGCTTTCACCCAACTGAGACTGAGTAAGGGTTACTTCCTATGAGAAGAAAGGGAACCTGAGTTTGCCACCATCCTTCTCTTGCCCGAGTGCTGGTTTTCAGTTCAGCAGCATGTGATGGAGGAGCTGTGAATGTTCCTGAAGCAGCCTGCTGCTCTCCACTGGCAGCCAGTAGGTCCTAGTTAGTCCAGCTGGGGCTGATTTAAGAAGCCTCAGGTGCAGCAATAATCTAGCAGCAGGAACCGAGTCATTGTGGATGTTGTTCTGGATGCAGAACTGCAGCTATGGGCTGAGATCTGTCTCAGGGATGAACTTCCATCAGATCCTGGAAGAGAATGAAAGTAAATCTTCAGCAGGAACTTCAAGTTAAAGAGAGAGACAGAAGATTTAGCTGTACTCTGAATTTTGGACATGTGTTGTATACTGTATCATTCTGGAGTTCCTCTAGCCTAAAGTGAGATAAAAATTAAGACTATTTGTAATGAAATGCAGTGACAAGTATTCCTGCTACTGGCTTGTCTTTCCTATTGGGAAAAGCAGTATGTGAAATATTACTAGATAGTTTGCAGTAGCTGCATGATATCTGGTTATTAGAACCCACTGATGTAACTAGGAAGCATAAACACTTCATTTGCCAATAAAACTATTGCTACAGAAAAGCACACATCATCACAGTTATAGTCTTCACAAGGGTATGCTCCAGAGAGATTTACACTGGACCAATCAATAAGCTGTGAGTTTTCTGTTAAAGAAATCAGTGTCTCATGATATTCAAACATAACTTTAATCTTCCTTTGGACAAGCATCTAAAAACGAAAGGAGAAATGATGCATTTCAATCTAAGAGCCTTACAGAAAAAATGATTTTCTATTAATCCAAGTCAAGAGCACACCAGAAATGCATCCAAAATGCATTATGCTTAGTGGTAGGATCTCACTCATTCCAAAGCTACCAAAATCAGAAATCTCTTCATGAGGTATAACAAAAAGGAAGAAGGTGTTCACCTTGTGTGAAAAGCAGCACAGACGCCGCATTAAAAGATTCGAGCTGGAAGATGCAAGTTAGGAAACCAATACAGATCAAATAGGAATAAAAAAGAACCAGCACACATTTTATTTCTGAAAACTTTTGGAAAAGCACTAGTTTAGAAAAACAAAGGGGAAGAAATCAAAACAAAGCTTGTTTTCTAGCATTCCCCTGCCAGGACCAGAAACATGCAGACAGAATAAAGAAAAGCAGTATCTGAGGATGATGTAAATCCACTAACTGGCAGGCTGCAGAGTAACTGAAGGGACTTAAAGGTGAAGAACATTCTGAGTGCCAGGACAAATTACTTGTATGTTAATCATTGACAATCTGGGAAAGAATTAAAATGCCACCCACTCTGCAGTGAGCATCATTTCTGGGCTTTATTGTGGTGGAATTATTACTTAAATGGAAAAACATGAAAAAGAGTTTAAAGAAATAGTTTCTGCTTGACAATACATTGCAGTGAGATCATAGTTCAACTCACGTTAAGTCCTAACGAGAAGTCCTTTTGTACCTGAATCTCTTGTTCATTTCAAAATTCAGCCACTCAATGTATTTATTTCTATCTGTTCACTTTAAAAAACATGTTTTGAATGAAAAATATCCATAAAGGTGAGTTTAATGCCATGCTTTCTAAGGCCTCTCTCCTCCCATCTCCAATTCCGTTAATTCTAGCTGTTTGTCACTGCAACAGCTGTTGTGCACTATTAACATTGCGGGGTGGGTGTGAAGGGGTTTGGAAAGGGCATCTAGTTCAAGGTTAGGCTGAGATAAAGCCATAACTTGCTTTAGACTTATCTATGTCTCATCTCAACTGTGTGATATGCCCATCTCTTCTTGTTGAACTGAATTATCTGATTCTGATACTGTGTATCAGCTGACAGACTTCTTGTGGAGCTTTATTCTTGCCACTGTGGTTTCACAATGAAGTATGGAGAAGTATCTATCAAATCTAAGGAAACTTGGGAAGAATTTTACCAGATAGTCTTATAGTAAACTATTTTACAATAATCACTAGTTTTCAAACACAGGAGTCAGCTAAATATGGTTTTTGCAAGAAAATAAGTATTCTCAGAGAAGTTTGTGTTTCATTAATTTCCAGTTCATTCTTAACAGTGTCTTGCCATTTTTATGTTAATCCAGACGACTTAAATAGACTCTGCTGTTTGAAGTGCCCTATGCAACATTTGCAAAAGTAACCAACTGGAGAAACAACAGCAGCACAAGTTTACATAGGAAAAATCAGCGAGAGAAGAAAAGGCTTTAGGGCCTTTATTTAAGAGAGCCAAACTTCAGAGCAGATGGCTAGGTTTTGAGAAGATTCCAGCTGAATTCTGGAACTAATAGGTAGGAATAGGAACTAACGTTATCCAAGCCACCCAACTTCAAGAGGCTTTCAAAGGTTTCAGCTTTGACCCACTCCAGTGCAGAAGCAATTATGTTGATTGCAGAATAGTTTTGACTTCCTGCATTACAGAAAAAGCTAACAATGCTCTACCATCAAAGACTGATCAGAGCTCCAAGCTTCAGCTGGAACAGCTCCAGAGATGCTCACATCTGTTTACATACTTCAGTGACCACTGGGACTCAGTAAAGAAAGGAAATTGTTTTGATTTTGGTCCTGTTCTACTCTTGTGCCATAACTGTTAAAAGAAATCCTCGTCTTCTGCCTCCCACCAACCGTTCTAAAACGTCTTCTCCTAAACCCATGTGTTTATTTATGAGAACAGCTTCAAAGGGTTTAAATTCTGTGTTCAGAACAAAGGACACTGTGTTTACCAGTAGATGCCATTTATGTCGCTTCTGCAGCACTCATACCTGACATGCTTTGTCAGAGCTTCTGATTCATAGAACTTAAAGTTATACCAGAGGACAACCAAGGGCCCAGAAATACCCTAACTGGAAAATATTTGCTTCTGTCTGATTCGGTTTATTTAGTTTCTTTGATGAAACCTTATTAAAGGGAAGTTAGTCCTTCATTACAAATGTTACACAACATGTAAAACCTGTAAGTTTTATTATTCTACTACCTTTTTGAAGGCAAAAAGAAACTTTCCTAAAACAACACTAAAAATTCTTCAGGGACTATCCCCCTGCTTTGGTTTTCATGCAGCATCTAAATATTCAAGGTAATCCAAAGCTTAACCCCACGCGTTATGAAAACTAACATTTAAAATTAATTTATGGTTTAAATGACCTATAAAACCTTTCTTCTGAACCTGGGTGGAGATATCAGTTGCTTAAATATATTCAACACATTTAGCAGAATCCTATCACCTTATTTAATTAAGAATTACCTTTGCCAGCCACAGGAGAATCAGAAGAGCTTTCTTTTGAGTTATTCACAAAGTGGTAAAATAACACATGCAGAAATAGCAGCTGACAACATAAGCAGGGTCAGTATTAGGACAAACTGGCCAAAAAGAGCAGCTTTTGGCATAATTTTAATCAGTCCTTGGGCGCATGAAATGTCATGGAGTTTCATATGAAATGAAATGATCCTTTTCTCTTAGCTTATTTCTGTTCCAACTAATCCTCTAACTCTTTATTAAACATTATCTTTACCATCTGCTCTGGGTGAATGTTCAACACCTTGCAGAAGAACTCTGGGCTGATTGGTTTTTATGGGCAACATGATCTGAGTTTTATGCACATACTTAGGATTATGTCAAGGACAAAAAGGATGAATAATCCATTAACTATAATAAGCAAGAACCCATATCAGTGCAGCTAGAACATGTGTTATGTTTCAAAAACAAAAGATGAATTAGAGATATGTGGATCATAAAATACCCATAACCTGGGACCCTCTCTGTCCTAGGGCATCGTTTCCATACATACACCCTCCACTAAACAGCATTTCTGGAAGTGATGTTTCAGTCTTGATGAATCAGACTTTTTAGTGCTGAAATGGCACTTCCAAGCCTACAACATGCAAACAAATAACTCTGCTGAATTGGACGTTTCCTCTAACATAGAACAGATGGTAGCAAAATATCTGCCCCATGCATAGGACTTTCAACCACATCTATATGGTCAATAACTGTACATTACTCTCTTTTCATATATTTTTTAAGCCTCTAAAAGAAATCACCAAGGAACTGCTACCATTTAAAGTTACAGTCTAAAAATTTATATTTCAAAAAGTACTTGTCAAAGGTTAGTCAAATGTTGCTATCAATTAGATCCAGTTATTGCTTCCACTATTTGGTAACCACAAATATTAAAATAGCATTATAACTATTAATCATAATATTTAGTGTAATGTGCATCATCCTACCAAGACCTCATTTGCCACAAAACACATAACTGTAAGGGTTTGGTTCCTTGCTCACAACATTGCATGCAATTACTCACCTCTTTCACCTTTATGCATCTGTTGTAATAATTTGTCTTCCTTTGGCTAACCTTTCAGACCAAAGTATTTACCCTCTCTTCCACTATAAAGGTTTATGATCCCATAATGAACAACAATTATGACGGTATTTGATCACTGGGTGTATATTAATGACAGAAAGTATCTGGACACTATGTCTTCACTCATACCCTTGCAGGTTTGCACTAGATGTCCTCACAGTATTCTCTAAGCTGTAACGACAGACTGCTCTTGTAAACGTTTTCAGCTATTTGCAGGGAATTATTTGACCCAGAGTGAGCAGTATACTTCACTGCTACATCATTCTATACATGCAGGGAAGGATGAAGGTTTTCTACTGGAGTAAGTCATCTGGATTCTCTTGATTTCAGTAGAACTATGCTAATTTCAGGCAACAGTGTGATCTGTACTGAAAGAGCCCAAAATAGCATTATATTAATTGACAAATGATAACCTAGGATCTTCGTTTCCAAGTCCTTTAGCCACAGGCAGCATTCATAAGTAGCAATAGGTAGGCAAGGAAGGATGCAGATACCAGATGCAGCACGGCACATTTCTTTCCTCTTCCTTTTCCCTCTGCAGGAGTGCTTCACCCAGGAATAAGACAAAACTTCACATTCCTATTTCATCTCAAACACAAGCACCCTGGGGGGTGAAGAAGGAAGTGAAGGGGAACGGTGTAAGGAGTCCTTCTACAGGCATGAGGTCCCAGGCTCTAACCATCATCATATTTTTGCCCCTGTCAGAGCCACACTTCACTACTTCGATTAGTTTAAACCTGTGGTAGCCAATTCTCAGATTTAAACAGCCAGAGAAATCTTCAGTTAAATCTATTTTATCTTAGAATCCTTCCATTTCATGGGAATATGTAGGTACCAGTGGAATAAATATGACATAACATGGCACATCTTCTGAGGCTGTCCACATTTCTGTGGTTAAACATGTTTATGTCACAGAATTTCTCATGTAAATAACTGACTGCTTAACACACATGAAGAGCTTCTAAACTAACAAGTCTTTGTGAATCCCTCAATTCAGAATACAAACACTATTACTAAATGAAAGTCTTCCAAATAAAGGTGCACTTAATAGTCAGAATAAATCCTATTTAAGATAGGATACTTCTATTCCTGAGGAGACAGAAAAATGGGTTCCAAACACTCAAGTCTTTTCAGAGGTCTAGGCCACTCACCAGAAGGCACTCCTACCAGCTCCCATCCTAACCACTGAATTTCAAAGACTTCGAAAGTACAGAATGGAGTTGGTTTTTTCCTGCTAATATTTCCACTGGACCTCCTCATATGAAAGAAATCAAATTTACTTTTCAGATGTGCCTGTTGAAGACTGCCAATTTTCAATCCCATAGGAATTTTAACACAAAAGATAAACTTAGTACCATTCTTATCTAAAAAGTGCCTCTCCCCTTCCCAAATCTTGTTTATGTACATACATACATGCATGATTTACCTAAGGTAGAAGGACAGTGGGAGATGTAGAAGAACCTTCTCCAAAATAAAAACCTTGAAAGTATAAAAAGAGGAAAGCAGAAGAGTTATGTAAAGTGTTAAAGGGAAGTAAAGATTTTATACATCTCTTAACTGTTATCATGAGTAATACACAAAATGGATTTGGTTTAGGTTACCAGCTTTTATCCAGATTATCCAGACTATCAGCATCTGGTTTAAGTCCCCTATGTAACCATCTGTAGTAATGTCACATGAAGGATTAGCCTTATCTGACATTTGTAATGAATATATGGATGGAAGAAGAGGAATGAGTGTGAAATGGAGTACAATTGTTAAAACTTAAAATCAGGTGAAACCATATCTTTATTTGCTGATTTTGATAATAACTATGAGGGGGTTGACTTTTCAACCATTAGCATATGTATTAGAAACCCCAATATCCTCACTGATTTTTTATAGAAAAGCAGGCAAATTAAGAAAAAATAATGCAATATATTTTTATATTTGACCTTTTAAACATAACTAGAACATTAAATATAAATAAAGCCTAATTCTCCATGTTCAGTTATGACAGATGGGCGTGATCACAAAAACATCAAAGGCAGGCTTATCCTAATCCTGTAAAGTGGTAAGTGCCTCCTGAAAGGTCCTGAGTGCCTTCTAATCCTACTGAGGATAGGCTGCAAGTGCATCAAGAGGTAATGGGAGTAGTAACAAGGGTAATAGTGGGCCTTTCTGTCCATGGGAGGCACAATATGCATCAAAAAGAGCTGGTATGTTAGGAAACAACCCCATTTATCAAAACATAGAGATCAGAAAGTAGAAGATGTACGTTTGTTTTCCACTCTCCATGAGCTTATATTGTATGTATAGCATGGCCTTAGGCACAGAGCATGCAGCTCTTAATTCGGAAAATCTGGCTTCTCTTCCAGGCTCTGTTATTTGCACAATATTGTACAGTGCTCCAGGCCAGTATCTTTACCTCTTGGCATCAGTGTCTTCTTTCCACAAATGGTGAAACTGAAATGACCTCAATAGATCACTAAGTTGTGCACAAGTGACAAGACTTTAGAATCTATGACTGTAATTAGTTCTAATGCATCAGAATGTATGATGAAAGAGCTGAATTTTTGAAGCGGAAAGAGAAACTCAAATGAAATCCCAAGAAATGTTTTGATCTTGGGGGTTTCCCTTTGGTGCAACCAAATATTCCAGATAGGGAAAATAAGAATAAAGGATCCTATAAAGTTGAGGCAGGTAGCACTACATTTGGAAGAACAACTGAATTGGAATGACTGTCGGTCAGGTCAGGTTCAACAAGAACAATCTTTTCATCATAAGATGGTCAGGGGAGAGGTCTAAATGAAGATTAGGCTGAGCATTTTGAGGCTAGGTGGTATGAGAACACAGTAAATAGTGCTGCAGTGGAATGTAAAACAAGGTATACTGTGACAATGCAAACCACTCCTCCTCAGTTTAAAACAAGCCTGCTAAGTCATGAAGCAAAAAGTCCTTGTGCAGAGTCACAGATGATATCTAGGGCAGCTTAAGAACTAAGCCTCAGACAGTTTTCTCTCTTCCCAATGAAACTCTGGGATGATTCCTACTGGTCATATAAGACATGGATATCTCATTTCCTTTGGTAAAACAGCAACAATTAACAGCTGATATTAAACAAAGGCTTCTTCATACGTGTATTATTAGATGTCACATGCCCATGAGGTAGTTTGGGTTGGGGTTTTTTTTTGCTGTTACCAGGCAGAATGTCACTAATGACTACTTTTTATAAATTTGTGTGAGACATTTTTATAGCACATGCTGTATTGGCACCATTGCCCAATACTGCGTGCAATTACTTTGTTGCTGCTGTTGTTGCTGAGGGCCAGGCTCTAACAAATTAAATTTAGAGAAGGGAAATAGGGTTATATGCAAATGGAATTAAATGCTGACACAAGGATAAAACAGCACTGGATTTACACAGGGCTCTCCCCCCGACTTTTTAACCAATCATTAGATTTAAATTGAGCAGACAGATTCATCTATGTTTTAACTCCACTGTAATCAATGGAACTGAAGCAGGGATGAAGCCAGAGCAATATGGTTTTGACAGGTTTTATGCAATGGCTATCCAGAATGAAGGAGATGAAACAGATTTTTTTTGCTTATAATTTATGAAATTATTTCCCCATCCCCAAATCCCTACATCAAGGAAATTAGTGCATAAAAATGGATAAAGTAGGCAGCTGCATGCCAAATACCAACTGCTGACCACAGGCTCTGTACCCATAAACCCAAAGTCAAAGTACTTATCTGACTTGCCTGTGATCCAGAAAGAATTCCCTAATGGTATAAGTACAGTTGGATAATCGCATGGTTTCTCCTCAGTATCACTTGCACTGTGTAAAAACAACAAAGTACATTTAGTATTTCTATAATATTAGGATCACATATAATGTTCTTTGGTGACCTATAGAAGACCTAGGAAGAATAATAACTGTTGGTCTGATCATTGCATTAGACAAGATCTGTACTCCAGTAAACTTTTAGAACCCCTACTTGCATTTTGTGCCTTTCTTACATGGCTGCTCCTATACACGGCTTCCTCCCTTACCTGTCTTCACTGGCACTTCTTGTGGAGAGAATAAACTGTTTATCACAGTACTTTGTAAATTAAGGTAGGACCAAAGGACTCTGGCAACATGCACTGTATATGGAACTAATGAGGAGCTAGGGATCATTGCTCATACCAATCTGTTAGAACCTGATTTTTCTGGCACCTTGGTTTTTGGCACCTAAACCTCTTCATTTTTCTCTCTCTAGTTTTTCATTGCTTCTTTTCAGCTGGCAGCTCATTGCTTATTCATTTATTCATAGGTCTTATTTTGGGGGGGGGTTGAGGATTCTTTATTCAATGCTGAGTTCAGAGGAATTACAGTTTGTTATTCCACACAGCTACTTCTCTGTATTAAAGCCATCAAGTGATAGAGAACTTCTCTACAGGCATGAAGTTTTACCCTTATCGTGTCACAGTTTTCACTCTTACATTACTTTCTCCCACACAAAGTTCTAGGTTCTTTTTCACTGTAGACATATAATGCTATTTCAGGCAACTGCTAATGGTTAACTACTCATATGTGAGGGAAGCATAACAGACTTCCTAAGGCTCCTATGACATGGTCACCATCAGCCAGTTTGCAGATGATCTGGATGAAGTATGAGAGTAGTACAGTGCTTTTTACTTTGACAGCCATGGGGTCCCTGGGTCCACAACAGGAAATTAAGAGAGGTCTGTTGGCAAGGAATAAGTCCATGCATCGAAAACATTTGTTAACTGCTACAGTAGAGTTATCCTCAGCTGGCAGAGTAGTCTTGGGACTATAGGCTCGCCAGGCAAAGACAGCAAGGTAGACATATTGCAAAAAGGATACTAATTTCAAAGCAAGTCTCACTTCAGATCAAATAGCCTCAGCAAAGCATCTATTTCCTTTCTACACCTTGGCTTACCTACATAAAAACAAGACAAATACCTAGCATTACACTTCAATTGCTGGGATTACAGGTCTTTGGTTCCATTTGCTGTTCTGTAGCAGATCTCTGGGGACACAGCAAAACAGTGCTTATCCGTACTATTATACTAAACAAAGGTGCTAGAATCAGGTCTGAAGCACATACAAACTTTTTCCCCTTTCCTCTAGCATATGTATTTCCTTCTTCCCCACCCATACAAAGAAAACCCAAACAGATATTTGCTACCAATGCGTTTTGCTTACTGGAGATTTCTGAAAGCATAATCAGAATCACTTTGGCAACATGAAGTCCTATCAAACTATGACTAACCAGGAGAATTACTGTGGTATCATGTATTTTAATGAAAAGCTAGTTCCAAAAAAACCCCAGTTTAACTAAGTTATGAAGACATAAGCCAATAAAAAGTGAGGAAACCGACTGCTTTTATAATATATATCCAGTTTTATAGAGAAAGAGAAAATACTACCTTTGCAAGTACTTAACTTTATAACTTACAGGAAAATTAAGATTTTACAGGTCAGATACAGTAACTTCCAGCACATGAAGCATGAAGGCCTAAGTATTCTCCTTTTTTCAAGCAGTAAAGGCTTCAAGTTTTCACCCTGTTCCTACTTGTTACTACCTTCCCATCGTTTATATTTCATTGATTTCAAACACAGAAAATGGTCCATCAAAATAAAACCTTTTATAGATGTTACAAACTGTATTACAATCCTTCTGGATTTTCATCATGGAAACTACAGTAATTTTCAAGCCATACAACTTCATGCTTACTTTCTGGAGTTCTAGTTCTAAGCATTTTGTTCTGTTCAGTGATTCAGTGTGATCTGGTAGTAGCATAGTCTAGAGTAATCATTCTTTAGAGAATTCATTCTTGTGAAAAGAAAGCAGAGTTATAGATTGTAACTAAGATTAGCATGAATTCAAGGGTCTAAGCAAAACTAAGATACAGGATGTCTGTTACCAAAGAAGTCAAATCAGCATTAAACTCTCCCTTTGAATATTACTAGTGTTAGTAAGTTTCCAACTCAAGCATTACAAGCATTTTCTTTTTCTAGTCTTCCAACAGATGAAAAACAAAGAGCATTTTAATGAGAGAAACTTGCATCGAGTCTTATAGCCAGGAAAAAAAAAATTTGCTGGATTACTCTCAGCCTCATAGAGTAACATTAACAGCCTGAAACACCAAGGTAAGTGCTCCATTAATTTTCAGATCTTTCTTCTACTCTAGCTTTGAATTTCTCCTTTTTTGTCTACCAAAATACCCAAACTGATTCATAGTTGCAAGAATGGTATTCTCCATGTGCTTCTTATGCCTGCAAAGAATCAGTTTCAAAACCAGTTAGGGCATTCAAACTGGAAAGAGGCTGTCCATACGATGAGTTAATCGATTCACAAACATATTATAGGGGTTTATATTGAAATAATAGATGAAATGAATCCATGTAGTACTCTAAGATGCCTTTCAGCTCTGCGGGGTGACTGGCTGCTGCTCAGTGGAAGCTCTCCGCTGCTCTGGAGCCCCCTGCCGTAACGTGAACACAAACCTTGCTGGTGCCAAGGCGACAAGGGCAGCTGCCTTCGCCTGGCCCCTTCATCTGGAAGAGCTACCTAATTAAATCCGCAGCTGCCAATGGTGCGCAGCTCTCAGCGATGGCCATAACATCTTGTACTCTGAATATTCCCTCTTCATTTTTTCCCAATACTAGAACCTATGTCATTCTCTCGCCCAAACTGAATGATGTTCCTAAAGAAAGTTTTATATTCCTTTGGGAATAAAGTAGTAAGTAAAGAAAAAGAAAAAAAAAAAAAGGATTCAAAATATTCAAGTGTGCAATCATCATAGGAATCAAATAAACATCCAAAATAGAATCCGAAAATGGGTTCATGGTGAGAAACCAGCCCATTAACAGGTGAGCAGCCACAACATAGATAGGAAAAACAAATACAAGTTAAAGGAATCATCCAAACACAGAATCTGAGAAGTATTCAGTGAAAGCTTTCTACCACCTCTAATATGATGAAACATCCAGCTTGCAAATACATAGCCCAAACAGCGGCAGGGGGGAAAGTTACATGTTCGACTCGAGTTAAAATGAACCGTTGGATGGCACTGAACTGTGAAACAGGAGAATCTGGATCCTGTTTGCAGTCTGCACTTGTTATGAAAGCTGAAGGGGTCACCGCTTGACTCACTGCCTCAGTACCCTTCATTCCCATTATCAGAGCTACAGAAGGTATGGACCAGTTCTCACAGCGGGCACATCTATGCCAAAATCCGAGGAGTGACAGAGAGGTATGAGTGCAAACATTCCCTGACTAGCTTTACTGGCCTGCTCTATTAACCTAGTGAGATTTTAGTTGCCCCAATAAGCACTCAGGATATCTGGCAGGTTTTTGCATTCTGTGCTGTAGTCCATGCTTCCTGTCTAAGCCCCTTGATAAAGTTTCTTTCGGCTGTGCCTCCCAGTCCTTCACTACCATCACTTAATTACAGTCTGCAATAGTCACTTTGTATAGGTGGCACCAGATCTCTTAAGTACCACTTTACAACACATAAAACCAGGTGCTGCTGAAATATCAGCAACTTTCTTGCACTGATGGTTTGCTGTTGATGAACTAGCCCTGCTTTCCTTCAAATTTGGTGTTTAGAAGCATTTCCTGCAATTCTGAGCAATTCATCCCCAGCCACCCAGCGTGTAGATCCTGCAGTTAGTGTATTGAGCAGTCAAAGAGCCAGACCATGCCCTCCACGCCACTCCCTGCAGAACAGACGCATACCCATACCCTGCCAGGTAGCAGATGCACTGCCTCCTTGTGCAAGTACTGCAACTGCCACTGCACAGGTGGTTGGTTAATGCCAACAATATGACGCATATTTCCTGTGCTGAGGGGAACTACATCTTTCAGGAATTGTATCAGGCTCTGGCCAAAAAAATAACACAGCTAGGGAGAACATATTTCAATATGAGTGAGCTAATTATAATTTTGGCTCCTAAAGCTTTCTAACAGCCAAAATATAAAGTCCAGCTGGCATGTCCTTCCGCCTGCCTGAAGGAAATAACCCCAATTTATAGCTTAATCAAAAATCATGTTTCCATATTTTGGGGGTTTTGTAAGTTACTGCCAATACATCAGCCTATGGAAAAGCCTCAGCTTGCCTTCCAACTGATAGAGTGCCAGGAATAAAAAGTTTCAATGTATACACACTTTACTGCCTCTACAGTGGTTTAAAAAGCACACAGGATTGCCTGGCTGGAAGTGAGGGGAAGAGAAATACCAGTCAAGTAAGGACTCTGTGAATCACATAGTCCTGTGCAATTAAGGGGCCATTGTTAATTTTCAGATTGTCATAAATCCATTGGAGAATTTGAGACAATTCAAAACCCAATTACAACAGAATGAAGAGGGGATTGGGCAATCAGCTGAAATGAAATCCAGCCCACAGAAACAAAATGTTGCAAGGCCCCAGCCCTGAAATATGCTGCCAGAATAAAAAGCATATGGAACTGAGCGACTGTGCACATATAGTCTCTTAAAGACCATGGTTATTCGGTGTGAAGGCAGAGAGTGTTGCAAAGCTCTGAGCACTGTTTTGCTGAGTACCTCAGGTCTTACTTGGTTCAGTCAATTATATGCTAAGAATATTGGAAGTACCACAGATGTAGAGGGAAGCAGCTGCATGGTTTTCACTCATTATACCTGTAGTAAGAAATAAAGAAGTATTTCTCAGAGAAATACTATAGCACTACTTGCCCTGAAACAGCATTCTAAGTGCACACCTGCAAGGGCAGATAAATTTTGCTACATCTCATAACCAAAACACTGCACCACAAATAGCAGTCTGCAATGATCAAAACAGCATTCATATGTCTATTTTTAAGTGATGTTTCTTTAGAGATATAATTATGGTTTTGATTACTTGTGCATCGGTGTAAACTAAATGAAACATATTCTAGGGTTTACTGAAAAAAATGGAAGGGACCCATTCTCCAAACTTTATTAAAATGAGCAAATCAAAGCATAGATTTCAGCATGTATCTGAAAAGTTTGTGTAGTAACCCTAAATGGCTTAAAGCTCAGACATGCAATCTTGATTAGTAATCTTGCAAACCAAGGACAGGAAACTACATATACTCTTTAGCTGATAGTCGTCCTGTGGGATCTGTAGTACCTGAAGTGTTGTAAAGCTGAAGGTTGGCTCAGGTTCTGAGACTGGAAGTGGAATAGGGTACGCCTCCTGCCTTCTGTGGTGCATTGTGACTTGAATGCAGTTTTCTTTGCCACACTTATCATCTGTATGCTCAGGTATTCAAATCCTTCCTGGTTTAAGTCGATCCTTGTCCAAACCATCCTGTCTAACACCAGACTCTAGATGGAGAGGGCTCTGCTAGCTGAGTGCCTGAAGAAACTGCTAGCTTCAGCAAAATTCTGTGACATTCTTGCAGTAGTTCAAACATGTGCAAAGTTAAAGCATGCTCTGGATGGCAGTGAAGACAGAGTGGAAACCTGCTTCTACACACGGCCTGCTGCTTCACTCTTTGGCCTTTCTAACACCAAACCCTTCGACCGTTCCCTGTGCCTTTACACTATAAAGGCTGTACTTTGAAGTTCCAGTATTTTTCGACCTCCTAGCTCAATCTATTGCTACATCATCGCAACATATCTATCTGTTTAAACAGTGAAGCACCTATCATTCTCCCAGTAGTAATACCTAGTTATTTACCTGCAGCTACAGCTAGAACTCTGATTTTTCGTCAGGATCCGTGAGGATTGTCTCTCTTATCAGTTAAATACAAAATTCCATACATCTTTATACCTTGACTGTCTGGGTACCTCAACCACGTGTCCTTTTGAGATAACATTTCCTTAGTCGGTATCAAGTTTGTAGCCCACCAAAGCTGAGGAACAGCAAGCATTCAGGGACAGTAATCATATAGCAAATTTCCTGATAACAGTATACAAGTGAAGGCTGTGGAGCAGTGAAAACAGGCTCCTGCACGCAGAGACAGAAAATATGAGGCCACTGAGCCACTTGCTGGGGGTAGTGGTGAGGGCAGGGGAAGACCCAACATTCAAAAAGCCATGATTGTCACATGGTGGGAAGGAATGGGCTGGCTTCCACATGGACAACAGCACCAATTGGAGCAACCACCCCTAATGTATCAGAGGTCTTTACTCAGAGGAGCTCCTGAGGGAGGATGCAGCTCTCCAGGTCTGGGGCTGCAGGGATTGCCATGGTCCTCTCCTAGGGTTGGGGCAGGTGGAGGCAGTGTCCTTGCCTGCAGCAGTGAGCCAGCAGTGTGTCTGGCAGTGAAGAAAGCCCACATCATCCTGGACTGGATTAACAGCATAATCAGCAGGCTGAGAAAAGACCACATCTATAATATTGTATTTGGATTTGGGATCTCTGCCACTAGAAAGACACTGGTAAACTGGTGACCCACCAACATCAACAGGGCCAGGAATATATATAAATATATTCTATTTTTATACATACATTTATTTACATATATATAAAAAAAAGAACTCCATGGAGGGTAACTAACTGCATAGACACCACTATAAGCATTTCTTCACTCACAAATGGCTGTAGGCTGGAAAAATATATACGTGATATATTTGATGTATATTTTTGTATTTTTCTCTAGGTGCGGTTTTGTTGATGGGGTTTTTTTGCTACTGTTAGAAATAGGACACTGGGCTAGACAGACCTTCACTGTGAAATGAAAGGGTTTATCAGATTATTTCCAACCATGTCAGTAACATGCTAAGTTTACTATCTCAAATACCACATCTCAGAATCGAAAAGAAACCAAATAATTAAGAAGGGTTTAGATTAGCTCCTGTTTTCCATAAGGAAAGCATGAGGTTCAGGAGACTGGGAAACAAGCTAAGCCATAAGAGAATCAGCCTGCAGACATGGTCCACGAAAGTCTGAGAACTACCAAATCACTCTGTACTCAAAATTGTGTGCAAAATATGAATAAAATATTGATTTCATTAAAAATGTTAAGGACTACTTAATTCAACAACATTTTATATGTTTGCATATTTATTTCCAAATTTGCATATCTGTTTGCATATATCTTGTAAAGCCGAACGTTAATTATACTTTAAAATCATGTATAAATTGTAACCAGGAATGTTGTATGAATGTTTGAAAGAAGAGACACCCTCAAGTACCATTAATTATAAGCTGCCATTTAAAGCACACTGAAACAGACCTCATATTGCAAAAATATTGAGCCCTTGACAAATAAAAAAAGGCAGCAAGAGTTATTAACTGGTCTGGCTGATTAAATGGTGTCTCCTACAAGCACAGCATAGGTTTGTTTCTCCTTCTCCCTCCAGAGCATGGCTTTACTTTCACTCAGAAGAGACACATGACAATTTGCTGGCCAAGATAAATCCTGCTCTATACTGCAAGGGTGATACACTGGTTTATAATTCCTGGTTAGGGCCATTCCCTTTTTGAAGAGAAAACTCTTGGAAGTTTTCTTCCTATAAAAATGACAGTCAGTAATACATAACAACAGACAAAACTTCAGGGGTTACTCAACTGGACTGATGTCAAATGAGGTGAGTTGAAGTGATTTTAGCACATGTAGATTAGGTTTGTGAAATTATTCTGAGTAATTTGAAAAGCATTTGCACAAAGTTGACTCTCAAGCAGCTTCCAAAAACCTAGACTTGCTAAATGAACAAGATATGATCATCTGACTATCACTTAAAGTGGCAATGACAGACAGCCAAATTTCTAATGGATTGGGATATAAATCCAAGGTCAGGTATCCCAGCAATCATTAAGAGCCAGGAGTTTCCTAAAAAACTGTTCCTTAAGAATATTGCATAAGTGTTATTTGTTCGTTTCAATTTTGAGATGTGTAGAAGATCCATTAATAGTAAAAGAACAAATTCAAACTTACAGTTTGGATAGAGGAGACTTGGCAAGTTTATTAGTGCAAATCAATGTTGCTGCCCTTAACAGTTAGCTACCTCTACAAAAGTTTATCTCCTTAAGCAGGGACAGCAGAAAGGTCAAAATCAACAACTCTACTCACTCCAAACTTGATATCTTAACCTACGTGAACAATGAAGCTGAGTTTGCATTAATCCACCAGGTTGGAAAGTGTATAAGCAGAGATACAAACTCATGTATCTTGTTCTGTTAGCTTTGCCTCAGGGGTGGTAACTTCTGTGAAAGGAGCAGAATGGCAGCCAGGAGCAGGTGAGTCCCAAACTTCTGCAAGTGAACAGGACCACCTCCATCAGCTTTAGTGACATAGAATCATAGAACAGTTAGCGTTGGAAAGGACCATAAGATCATCTAGTTCCCACCCCCCTGCCATGGACATTGCACATAGATATCAAATGTGGCCTGCATAGGTCTGGCCTAACACTGGCATGTTATCAGCCATTCAGAGGCCTTGGTCAAGCAAGGGAACTTTCTTCACATCTACATCTGTGTGATCTGTATTCCCCATTGGAAGTAATAGACCACTACAGTGAGAGGGAGAGCCAAGAGATGCACCACAGAAACACAATCCTGTGGTAACCACTGTGCTTGGTTACAGGAAAATTGCCAAAGATCAGCCACCTTACACACACAAACCTCTCACTTAATTCTGTGTTCTGTGAGACACCAATTCTCTCTGCACATCCTTTTTTCTTCAGCCCACACTTGAGACTAAGCAAGCGGTTGGTTCCCTTAGAGGACAGACATCCTCTAGCACCAAGGGCTGCGGTTAACATTTAACCTTGCTTCTACCACCATGCAACTGCTGTTCACATTTGCAGAGCTGAGTTAGATTTGCACTGTATTTTAAGAGCTCTGGATTTATGGTCTAATATGTCAGTGGTAAAAAATCAGGGCCAATTTTCTCTGCAGGAACAAAATGTGAAACCCCATGAGTTTAGACTTTCAGTTTTCAAGATTTTCTCATTTTTCTGACTTTTCTTTCCCTTTTCCCTTCTGCAGAGGCAAAGAAATGCCCTAATTCCTGCGCCCTTTCATAAAACATGTTACTTCTAAAAGTAACTAAATAGCCGTGATTCTTTCTCCTGTATCAGCCACATAAGTATTTAAAACAAAAAAAAAAAGGCACAAATGAACAAAATGTACTTTTATTAACATGGCTCTGAGTTGTTAGTGAATATTAATTAATCTGTCTAGATCCTGAGGTCAGGTACATTTTTATATATATATGTGTGTGCGTGTGTGCAAAGTAAAGCAAGATAGTAAAGTACAGAGCTCAGAGTATAGTCTTTAAAATTAGCAACCAGCACAGCATTAAGCATGGCTGTATAGAGCAAAAAAATTCCACCATGGTTAAAAACGCAATGAGTAAGTTCCCAGCCATGGGATGCTTTTCTTCCAATATCCATGTCCTACACCTATAACCATGGAACATCTATTTTGAAAACAGGAAAAAGGAAAAGAGTGCTTCTGCTTCCTGAAACTAAAGACATTCCTACAGATAGGAGAGAAGAACCTGACAGGATCCTGTAAATTTCCCGGCTGTAATTTTCCATTCTAATGAGGATTTATAGAGGATGAATTACTGCAGTGCTGGACAGGCAACAAATAGTTCTTCCTAATAGATTACACTCTAACAGCAACAAAATGTCATGGTTGAGGCACTAATGAGTATTAGATAACCCATCTGTTTGCAATAGGAGCATCCTTTAGTTCCTGTAATAGAAGGACATCATAGAGATATTTTGTTATAGCAAGGTCTAGAACTAGACTGTTTGAAGAACTGGGATCCAAATGCAGGTCTCTGTTGTAAAAGTGCCAATTGCAGGGGTAAGCCAAAAACCTGATTCAGTGCCGTGCACTCCTCAAGCTCGGGTACGACTTTAGGTTTCTAAGTATAGAATCCATTTCTTTCACTGAGCTTTCATGATTATAATTATCTATTTAGGTAAACGTGGAAGCAATATGGCAGAATGATTTTAAAAATCATTTGACACATGCTAAACTAATATAGCTCAAACTTTAATTTCCTCTGTTCCTTTATTACGGTTTGCTACTCTGACTCAAAAAAAGCAATTGTATCAAATTTGGGACTCAGTAACTAAGGAGTAGGTGTTAGTGATATTAGTTAATATTGGTTCAGAAATGTTACTCTAGTAATTCACAGTTTGTGTCACCTTTGATTAATTTCAGTGTATTTAGGTAATTCTTTATGGTCTGATAATCATCACTGTAGTTTGGCATATCCAAGACTTACGATACCAACAGAGGTAAGATAATGGTTAACTAAAATGTTTCTTGATTTTTCAAGACAATTATTTTCTCAAGTGTTTTAGCTGAAAATAGTTTATCTGCAGCCATCACTTCTTCAATTATGCAAACAGTACAAAAACTAGAGTAGCTGTTGGGGATCTTCATATGCAGCATGCTTTAGGTAACTGCTTTAAAGTATGGAGCAAAAAGCGGGAGACCTGATAAATGTATTAACTCCTTAGTACTCAGCAGCCTGTGTGACTCCCAACCAGTGAAAGAAATGGATACAGAGGAGAGAGAAATGTAATTTTCTCCTTTTTCAAATTAGAATAAAGTATAATTAATTCAGAAAAGATTCCTGTGAGAAAGAAGAGGGAATTTTCTAGGATGAGTGTTGTACCTTGTCATTGTAGTCTTAACAACAGACCATATTCTGATCCCATTTCATGAAGAACTGCAAAACTAAGTTTCAAACTTTACAGGACATTTTGGTCTTGTTGGCAGTTGTAAAAAACCAGGTCTGTACGTACTGCAAATGCATCTTTACATCATTAAAATGTTAGGTAGCTGTGGTTGGAAATGAGCTCCTAGTCTTGGTTCCTCTAAAGGTACGAAAAAGGCTATGGACCTTAAAACATAGCCCACCAACCTTTGGACCAGCCTGCTGGCTGCAGTTGTTGCCATGCTAAAAAGAGATCTCAGGTAGAGTTTTCTCCATTGCTTCCATTTTACAGAGAGCAATCTGATCGTAACAGTAATCCACAAAGGAAAACACAGCGCTCCTGCTCTTTTTTTACTGTTTTACAGAATGCCAAGATGATGTTGTATTACAAGATGCTTAAAAGCTTATTTTTGCTTTTTAACATACAAGGGAGGCCAGGTTTTGCTCAACACTAATTGGAAGGGGATGGAAGTGCTAAACATTTGTCAAGTTCTTTTCTCTACAACTGTTGTTGCTCAGCATTTGAGGCATATTGAACATACTTTTGTTATACTTGTTAGAAACTTGAAGACAGCATTTTACGTAATGTATTACCAATTGCTCAGCAATGGGAATTCTGCCTGGGAAAATATAAGGCTATAATATATGGACAGTTCGTGGTGGCATTCCACCTTTTCATGCACTCTCACATGCACAGAAGCGACTAAACCAACAAAAACTCATTTGATAATGTCAGGAAAGACAGTCTCTAATCTTAAATAGCTTGAGTTTTGTGACTAGTAAGCTAATCTAAGCACAATAATACTGCTTCATCCTTGAACATCCTGTTCTGTAATATGTAAGCAGGGATGTCAGCATTGCCAAAGGAAGGTCTGTACGGCCCTTTTAATGATCCTTTGACCTGCTTTCTCAGTTTCACTTTCTCAATGGTCATAGAAACTCTCACAGTAGAGCCTGTCCAGAACTCAGTAACAATCACGTGATATACTTACCTTTGTATAGCTTCGGGGTTTTCAAAAACCATGTACTTCATTCTACCATGAAATTAAAATGAGGCTTATGGACACAGAGAGCATATGGGCAATAGGAACCATTCACAAGTTGGATACGACAACATTTTTCTGGATGCATACAAGGTTACCAGACTCCAAGAAATTCCTTTGCACAGATCTACACTGAGCCATCTGATCAAGGAAGGGGCACGATCAATGCCACTGTGTGTATATAATAGAACAAAGTCTTAATTACGTAGAAAAAGATTTTCCTTCTTTTCTTTCCCAATAGTGAAATGTTCAGTTTGATGAAGATAAAACCAATGCTACTGGCTTATTCGAAGATCAGTCCAGTGTATTAATGGAAAAGGCAGAGTTCGCTTGCTTCGAGAAGTGCCTGTGCAATATATGATGCCAGAGAAAGCCCAGAGCTCAATGATACTTGTGCTTGCAGGATCACTTGTCTCTGAAATATGAAAGCATTTATGGCTTTGTAATCTAATTTTCAGATGAGTTTTGCAAGCTAATACATACAGCCTCCTATTTCCAAATGTTGTACCAACCTAATTAAAAGGAATAGAAAATGAAGATTGCTTCCTTAATGCAAGGTACTTTTCTAAAAAGATCAGTATATGAACATATATCCATAGATATACAGATACCCAAGTGTATCCATCCTTAGAATAACTGCTCCAAAGAGGGAGCTCTGGAGGTGGGATTTCTCCTCAGCTGTGTGTTGGAATCCCCTGGAAACTTTTGTCTTAGTCATGTTCTGCAAATCGTTTCAGCTAGGGGGCGTGCAGCTAACAGTTTTACATTGCTGCACATGAACCTGTTAGCAGCAAACGTGAAAGAAACCTCCTAATGAGACCTATATGAGAAAAAACCCCTCATGTTCTGTGCTGGTTTTAAATTTCTCCATTACTCTGTATCCAAGGACCCCAAAATTCACTGTGAAGTTGTAGCAACAAAAGTAAGTATTAGTATCTCATACAGAAATGTGCCTGACATTTGTTCTCGCTATAGCCATACTCTAATACTGGGATACCCCCAAAGTTTTCTTATTGTGAATGTGACAGTGATGTGCATTATACCAATACAACGAAGCCAAAATCTACAGAACAGGTTATAGCAGCAACAATTCTGCCAGTGTAACTTCATGAACACAAAACTTCTACTGGCGCACACAGGACAGAGGACATGATGTTACCCCAGCTTCCCTACTTGTTACAAGTGACAGCAATAGCATAACTATAACCTTAAATATTATCAATGCAACTATTTTCATTTGGGATATTACATTTGGGATATTTATGGGGGCAAAAGCTTCATATCAGTCAAAGCTTGGCTTCCCTGACCATGTGGCTCCTGGGCAGCAGCACCTCCACCTTCCTGATTAAGCTTCCTTGGCGGAAGGAAGTCAGAAGCAGTTTCACCACATGTCCACCCAGCAGGTTCTACAAGAACAGAACATTTATTCTTGCCTCTTCAATGCAGGCAAGATGAGTGCATCAGCACCTTTTAACTGGCTGAAATAAGGGACCCAGAGTTCAGAGTTGGACACGTTCTATGTATGCATAACCTGGACAAACAACAAAAAAGACAAATACAGGTGGGTCTATAAGCATGGGTTAGATAAAGGTAGGTAGG
Source organism: Strigops habroptila (assembly GCF_004027225.2). NCBI lineage: Eukaryota > Metazoa > Chordata > Aves > Psittaciformes > Psittacidae > Strigops > Strigops habroptila. The sequence continues at coordinate 3,895,191 of NC_044284.2, forward strand.
CACTGAGGTAAGGCTAGTTAAACACTAAAACCTACAGAACCTGTAAACTCTTCAATACTGAGAGTTCTCTGCCAAGCATGCCATAGCCTTAGCTGACTCTGTGTCGGGGCAGGGGGTCTGGTTCAGAGACTACTACAATACTTCAATCCATATCGTAGGAGATTTCTTTTCCCGCCACCTCCCCATCTGCAAATGAAAACCACAGGAAAATACACACGGCAGCAGGTGACTCATTATATCAGTAGATGCCCTGTATTAAATTTTATATATGAGAAATCCCATACTTTCATGGGTGCCACTTTAAGAAACAAAATACATTGAACTTCCATTGTGCTGTGGGAAGCAAAGCTGAACAGCCCATCAGCAGTTATGGTATTACATATGGACTTTTGCTTCCTCCTGGGAGTTGTTTTCCTTAGAAACAAAGCTGATTCCTATTTTCCACTTTGCTGATAGCTCTGTCCCTGCATAGTCTGTACTATGGTAGGAACTATTGTGCACCCTGCCCTCTCCCTCCCACCCCTGCATACCCACACACTTCCTCTTTTCCAGAACAAAAGCCTTTTCCAATTATTTAAGGAACTTCAAAACATTATATCCCTATCCTTATATAGTGATAAAAATGATGAAATAATTAGTTCCAGAACACACTGTCAATAGGGAAGGTATAATTGTTAACCCAAAAGCTATGTCCCTACCAACTTTGTGTTTAATCTTGAAACGGTCATGAAAGAAAAGCTTTTGGGGAGGATGGGCTTATATATCCACTTCTGGTTGCACTACCTGGGGTGAAAACAATTTGATGTCAGAGGATTACATATGCAAGGATTCCATAATCAAAACTTACTATAAATTATGGTTATCTTCAGGTATTCCCAGTAACTGTCTTATGGAACTACCATTTGGGATTTGGTTCACAGCCTGCAAGCAGCAATGACAGAAAACCAAGACAGGGGAGGTTACTACAGCTTAGCTACCAGACTCCTTGAAAATGCACCCTATAACCTTTAGAAAAACAAGCTTCCAATAAACACAAAAAGCAGGTTCCAGTCTATGATCAGGAATTCTCTTATCTCTTAACCCTGGTTCACAGGCTAATGAGACTACTTGGAGAAAACTGTCTGTGTCTTCCCTTTCTGCTTCCCAGAATTCTGCAGGCTGTATAGCTCATTAAAAGTTTCTCATAACACTGACTAGCCCCTGCCATCATCTTTCTCCTTGCTGCCTGAGTGCAGAAACTCCTCACATCACATTAAAGGGCTAGAAGCACAGGACACTTGAAGAAGGACAAGGAGGTGGCAAAGCTTTCTGACTCCAGGGAGCAACTTATATTTTAAGGGAAGTATTTCATCTACTCAGGGAGTCTGGAAGATGTACTTTACATTAGGAAGAAATTTTTTACTATTACCTTGTTTAAAACATCCAGCCATACACAGAGAACAGGAGTGGACTACTTGAGATGAGCCAGTTGTGGGGCACTATACTAGAGAAAACACACAGAGCTGTAACTAGCACAAGGCAGTGGAACAGCACTCGATAATTAAGCCTCAGGATATGATCAGACTAAGAGCAGAGCTGGTCTTGCCTTACTAGGCAAAGCACCACCATTCCCCTGATTTCTAAATAAATAAATGGTTTATTGGATTATGCCTTTCTTTTTGAAGGATAAGTTCTCAAACAGCATGTGGAGCTTCAGCAGTGCTGATTGTAAGCCTAGTTCAGCTGGCAGTGAATTCAGCAAAAGGATTTTCCTTTTACATTACTGGAGATATTGTAGGCTTCACTGGGCCAAGTTTATAGAATACATCCCTGTAATGTAGTCAAGTTAAAAAACAATGACACAGTTCATACAAGTAATGAGATGTTTGTGTTAGAAATGTTCATAGGAAGGAAGGTGTTCAGGATACAGCTCTACTGATAGCTTTTGTGGCACAAAATCACCTCAACAAAAAAGAATAAGACTGTATATACTGAAGTTTAAAACAAGAGGAAAATATACTTTGCTGTATAACAGACAAAACTGGAGTGTCTTTGGATACTTCCTTATCACACAAACCCCAAAATATCACGGAAAAACTCAGTCAGCAGTTTCAAACATCCATCCAGCAAGAACCTAAGTGTTTCCTAACAATTTCATAACAATCTGTGATGGTTCTGAAACAATAAAGAAAACATGTCAATTACACCAATACAATAAAGACTTGATTATGCAACTGCTTTGCCTATTTCACTGCAGCAATAAGCAAGCAAATAGAGACTCAATGGAACACAATTCAGCAATCTTATGCTGCAAAAGGATATTCAGTTGGGTTCCTGGTCCAGCTATTTAAAATAAATAATTTTAGTACCTCATTACTATCTTATTTAAGGACTTCTCAAAAGCTACATCACTATGATCTTGAGACTAGTTTCATTGTGTTTCTGCTCCACTCCCAGATTTCCAAGAGAGCTGTTTTGCTCTCAAAAGATGGCACCATACTTTTAATACACTTTTTGGGTGCCCAGCATTTCATTTTTCAGAATTAATAAACTCAGTTATTTCTTTTTTCCTACTTTGGCAAGAAAAGACACCAACGATGCTGTTTATGGGGGCGATAGGAGGAAAAAGGTACCTTCCATTCACCTACATGACATCTACATTGAAGACAAGGTTTCTCTTCCCTAGTTGCTTCTCCTCAGAGCCATGGACCTTCCCACAACACTGTGGGAGAGAATCGACATTTAAAATGTGCTTAATTAATGCTGCTTGAAGCATCATCAGGTCATCCTTCATGACCTATGAGCTGTGTGAGAAGAGGTCACAGAGTGCTGGTGCTGGCCAGCAGCCAGTGACAGCATGGCGAGCAGCCAGCCATTCTGCTAGGGTCTGGAGGGGGTTCCGGAGGGAATTTTACTGTTCTTCCCTATTTCCAACTCTATTACAGCCTAAGATCTCCTGCAGAGCTTGCATGTACAGCCTACAGATACACAAGGCTGTGCTCCTCTTGCTGGACTTCTGTTTTTGACTAACAGTTATTTGTTCACTGAATGCTTTCATAAAGGAACCAACTCAGCAGTAAGATTTTGATAGAGTTTCATGCAGCTTAAGTGCATGAACTTCTTTTGGCCAAATCATATCCACACATGACTCTGCAAAATTGGTAACTTGAGGTATTCCTGCTTTCCTTGCAAGCTGAGAGAAACAAATACAGGAATTAACGATACTATCTTGTCCGAGTTTCCTTGTTAGGAGGAAAATAATCTTCTTTGTTACAGTTTCCTGTACTTTAACCTTCTTACCAGTGAATCACCAGATTTGGTCCTGAAGCAGTCCATGGCAAGATTTGGAAAATCTGTATGTACATTATGAAATGAACCCAAATTATACATGGCTTCCAAGAAAATAAATTCATTAGAGCTTGTATATAAGAGAAACAGGCAGCATGGGTTACGGAGGAGGAGAAAAAAATGCATTTTGGCATGGGACAACAGAAGCAGGCAGTATCACCAATACATCATTCTCTCCTGCATATTTATAAGGATCCATATGTAAAAGCTCCCCCCCCCAAGCACACAACACACAAAAATGCATAGTTCTTTGGGAAATGGGCTTTGTATAATCTGATAGAAAAACTTTACTGCAGCATACTTGAAAAGAGATTGAAAATTATTGCCCCACTTCGACCATTTCCTGAAATGCACTGTAATATCAGTACAAAGCTGACAGCATCAATCAGGAATCTTCAGAGATGCTTCATTTGATTTTTCAGAGAGATGAGAAAGCAACAAAGTGACTGGACCAAGCAATTCCAGATACTTACAGAACATTAATCAATTTGAAATGAACTCCTTTTGTCTGCAGCTGTAATGGTTTAGAAGACATTTCCTAAACAGATAATATTTTCTTTTCTATTACAACTGATCAAACTCCAAGACTTATATGAGAATTGGGGGTTTTTTTAAAGCCACCAAACAATAGCAGTACTTTTTTTATTAAAGAGCATGCTTACAAATATGAAATCATGGTAACAGAAGTTCAAATAAAGCTTATTTTTTAAATTCTATCTGACCTTGTAGCTGACAAAACGGTATATGGGTCAAGATTATGAAAGAGCTTCCATTACGTGAAGTTATCTAAGTATTGTTCAGACTGGTTTTCACGATGAAATACTAGCTGAAGTTTGTATTTACTTCATGCACAATCACTTTAACCTTGCTATTTGCACAGCAGATGTCTTCTTCACAAGACTACAGAAGCCATTGACTATAAATCTTGATAAGCTGTTCATTCCTTGCTTGTCAGAGCGCTCTAAAAAGTCGCATAAAAGAAAACAATTACTGAACTGAGGGAAATACTAAATGCTGATCCTAGAGTTCTTATGGGGACTTCTATAGGACTCTGTCCAAGTAAAACCAGCAGAATTAGAACCATTGCAAGAAAGTCATTATACAGAATTCAATTCACTTGTGAAATTTAATTCATATGAATGCCAAAACTGCAGTTACAATTTATTCTAACTGGCACCATTTCTGAAACCTCAATAGTTAAAAAGAAGATGAAATGAGCTGAATTACTATGCTACCTCCTTTATCCTTCCATCTAGCCATTCAGTCATCAGCGATACAATGCGTGGCTACAGCAGGAGTGAAAAAGCTTGTATTTCCCATCCTATGGGGGAAAGAGAGTGGCCAAGACTGCCAACTCAATAGTTTAAATTAACAAAAGCCTCCTCTGAGTGCTTTCCACTATCTCCGGAAATAGTTTTGAAAAGCAGGTTCCATCCATCCCATCCATTTCTGCTTTATTTAGTTGATTAAGGAAGTTTGTCCCACTTACAAAAATGACACCAAATCAAGACAGGAAGAAGAATTGAGGGCTCAGACCTCCTGTTAACAACAGAAAGGTATGAAAACCACACAGCAGATGGTATTTTGGGCACGTGCCTTTACAATGATGGCTGAAAAACCTTAGATGAGGTGGAGTACCCTGCAGAGATGGGAAGAGTGTTCCTTCATCCAAAGAGTTATTAGCGTGCTCAGAGCAAAGTTTCTAACAGATCCAAAAAAAGCTTGGCATTTTTGAATCTAAATTAGTTGTCTTCAGAGAACTCACTATAAGGGAGAAAAGTTTCATCTTCTTTATCCCTGTCCACAAGGCAGAACATAAAACCACTATTCCTGTTATTTCAGTTGTCTTCTACAAATGAACTGTCCAGAAATAGAAACCTGATTCTGCTTTTACTTACGTGATGCTAATGAGCTGCTCCTGAGCTTTCTGAAGTTGATAAGCAGTCAGGCTGTTTTCTAGGGCAAAACTGACTTTCTGTGGGATAGCAATTCACTAATGCTAAGAAGCAACAAAAGATGCACTGTGATTGAAGTTCTTTTCCTAGGATACCATGCTTCGCCCTACAATATTCTACAGCCTTTAGACACTTTAGAACAAACAGAAAAGTTATCCACAACCCCACCTGAAAAGAAGACTTAATGGATAAAATAACCAAATAATTGGCCAATCACACAAAAATGTCATATGACAATACCACCTTTAAAGCATATGTACATAAGGACAGGCCTCAGAAAACAACATTGGAATTACTGTGTGTATGCTGTTCAGATAATCTGTGTACAGACAGTTCAATAAAGTGGATTTTCTCAATTCATACAGGGGATTCTGCACTAGCAAGAGCACAGTCACCATTTGCATGCTGCAGTTCAGTCTCCTTTGCCTGCATGCTGCTCTCAAAGCCTTCTGAAAAGCAGAGATTCGCTACTGCATTTTCTGAATGTAAAGAAACAGAAATTATGGAAGCATGCAATCTCTTCTGCATCCCCTTTAATACTTCATTAGCTATCCAGTCAAAGGGTGAAACCAAGCCGGATGATATGACTGACTGAACCGACCCATTTGGATTATTTATCACACTGTTCTTCTCCAAGAGACCACAGAGACTTAACACAAGCCATGATGAGAGCCATTTTTCGGTTTCTTAGAATCAAAGTGTAACAGATCTGCTGGTCATTTTCCTAGCTCCTCCTCTCAGCCTTCCCAAATTTCTTTTCAGCAAACGAATTCCCATCGATTTTTGCCAAGTCTTCAAGTTTTTACTAAGTTAGAAAAGCATGATTTATCTGTTTTAGATATAGATATATCTGTTTTCAGATATATCTGTGGTCTCTGAGAGACCTCAAAGTCCACAATTTTCCAAATCCCTATATGAGTGGTAGACCCTACTACCTAAGCACTATCATCACCCAAGTGTTCTTTCATTCCTGCTGCACACAGTAAAGCAACTGTTTTGAGGCCATTTCAAAGTTACCTCTTGTATGGAAGAGAAGAAAATAGTCATAAGATCAGATACATAACCCTCTGAGGACAGGAAGTTACATGGTGACAATGACGTGGGTGAGCCATTGAACGAGGTTTGTAACTGGAAAGCATTCCTAATAGACCTAAACCCAGCAGACTGAATAAATGTGAAGGTGCACATGAAATTCATGATGCAGACCTATTTGCAGGAGAATATGCACAGAAGTGATTACTGTCTTAGAGCAAATAAACATGACATAACATTATCTTTAAAGGAGACAAATTTCCAACTAAGTTAAACATGATCTATCATCCTTTACAGCAAAGTGTTAGGAAACAAACAATCTCATTGCTAGAAAGCCACAGGCGTTGTTTCTATTTCTCAGTAAGCCATATGCACTTCCTTTAGCCTTGCTGGACTGCTATACTGCCTCCCTGAACATTTTCCTCATGTATCCTAAGTCTGTTACCTGTTAACAGGTACAAGATCATATGATCCAGATGCATCAGTCTTCCAGTCTCCCAAATTGTTCCCAACTTTAGTTCCCAACAGTAGTTCCCAACTTTTAACTTCGGTTTGCACAAGACATACTGATACATATACAGCTGTACCTGTATATATTTCTCTCTCTTCGTTCCCACAAAGGCTTCTGGGAGGCCTTTAATCAGAGGTTAAATCCCATCTCTTTCATGTTGTGGGCACCAAATACAGACGTTTTGCAGGAAACTGTTACTAAATAGCATCTGTGTGCTTCAGAAACAAATCCTTTCTTTATGAGGGAGATTCACCTGACAAGGTTGGTGACAAACCCTTCTTTTTTTAAGTACCATCTTCTCCCCCTCTAGCCCATACTTGTTACAACATAAACAGGCAATGATTTTCATGCAAGTTGGTCAGTAGCTTTTTCCAGAGATTAGGATACTTCCTACAGCACACTCATTTTACTGACTTCGTTCAGATGTTTACACTTCCAGATAGCACTTCTCCAAACCAGACACAGTTCTATGATCTTCATGCCCAGTGCATGCTTAGCTCACAAATTTGCTCTTTGAAAGAGCTTCCACAGAAAAAAAGTAAATTCAGACTTCAGACTAATAAGCACCAGAAGTTTCAAAGGGAAAAATAAACACCAGCACTGTTACATTTCCTATGAAACTTAATTCCCCCAGGCATACAAGTACCCAAACACACCTCTATAGTTCACAAGGAGCCATCCACAAAGTCCAGTTCTACACTCTAATACACAAATCTAATGCTAAACCTGGAAAGTAGACTGAAATACACTACTTCTAGTGGATGTTTGCGTTCAGCAATCCCCTGTTCTTTTTTATTCCAAATCAGCTTGCATATTGTAAACCACCTCCTACTACAAGAGAGAAGGGAAAACTTAAAGCCCACATTTCTACTTCAGGAGAATAACAAGACAAAATTCAATTTAGAGAAAAAAGAAAAGGGAAGCAACTGTAAAAGATAGAGTCCTTAAACACCTCAGTTTTTTCTTACTATCCTGGTTCATATCTCCAGCTGCCAGTCTGTCAAGTCTTACAATAACTGCCACAATAGAAATCTGCTAAAGAAAATAGGATGCCACAAGCAGCCTGTTTAATGAAACAGTGGAAAGCTCACATTAGCAATAAACACAGGAAGTGTGAAAAGTCTGAGTGACAGGCAAGTAAAGAGACACTTTTTTGCTCTGTACTTGAGCAGTCCTTTTTGTTGGTTATCTTTACAATGGAGTGGAGAAATTCAGGACTTTATACATGGATTCAAAGGTGTGTTAATGCAATACTATGGGATATAACGCTATTCCCCCTGTCTAGAATAAGAATGCTTTATTCGGATTCAGATGCTCTGCTTCTAAAGCTTCGATTCATGGGAACATGAATGTGGATATGGAGAGACTGCTGGACTGGAAATACACCTTTCAATACGGACTTCTGCTTTGGTAGCAGTAAATCTGGAAAGGAGGACCAAAATAGCCCATGATCTGTTCTACAGTCACAGGAGAGATGGATTTCAGATTAGCTACAACATTGGGACTGAAATTATTCATGAAGACCAGAAGGTATCAAAGGTTAAAAAGCCAAAACAAACAAAATGAGTAGAACAATTGAGTCAAATGCTTTTTACCTGTCAGTATGAAAATACATGTAAGACAAAGTCACAAGCTTGTTTTCTTTGTTCCCAATACACACCAGTGAAAAAGACATTGTTTATTTCTGATTAGAGGTGGATCTGAAAGCCAGTCATTTCCAGTTAGCTTAGAGGAGGCCAACTATATAGAAACACCACAGCAGCTAGAATATCATACTGAACAAGGAACATATGAAGGAAGGTTTGGGAGGGGGTTAAACCTGACTGAACTAGAAAAATGCATCTATGGTAAGAATACACTAAAAACAAACAAACCAACAGATCGCCAAAACACACACATTTGTTTCTTTTGGAGAGACAGCACCTACTTGATAAAAAAGGATTGATCAGAAAGATTAGATTTTATTACAATCCAAAAGGAAAAGCTTTAGAGGTGAGCCATGCTGGGATCTAGAATCACTTTCTGATTAAATAGTTAGGTATTTACCCAATTGAGTCACACAATCCAGCATTAAGCTTGTGAAATAAGCAACGTGATAGGGTAAACAATTTAAAAGGTAAAATGCCACAGGACAGCCTGACAACCTCAAAACCTCATAGCCTTGGCCTCAGTAAGATAGTGCATAAGACCAGAATCCTAGAAATGTGGGAGAAAAGCAAGCTCTCCAAGTCCAGAACAAAGCTGAAATGACCCAACCACTCTTCAAGTCATGAACTGCCCTATGGCAGCTGATCAGAGAACAGGCTCAGATGTCTGTGAAAAAAATAGAAAAGTATACGTTAAATATGCTCTCCCTTAGTGCACAATTTGGGAGACTATTTCCCAAGACTGCTGTTGTTTGGTTCAGGCTTGAAACAAGTATCTCTCATCAGAAAAATAAGACATTTTGGATAGGACAAGGAGTACAAGGGTTTGGATATTTTTCAAGATCAAAATCAGTAGAAAAGAACAAGGCAACTCTAAACGAGAGCAGAATTGCACCAGTACAAATCATCCTAAGGCATACTCTGACAATGCACCTGCCTCAGGAAACAAGAAAGTGTGCAAAGACTCCATATGCATATTTTTAATTCATTCAAAGGAAGTTACTACTGTTCTAAGATAAAACAATCCCCAAACCCTGGAGTGTTCAGTACCATAGTAAACACTTTCAGAGTTGGAAATCTAACTAATTGAAAAACACCCCTCACAGCTGAGGACCTCACCAACAGAAAAAAGCTATGTTGTCCTTGGCTACCTCCAAGAAGATAACTCAGCATGCAACAAATAGAACCATACCCAGATAATCATAGTTCTTTCCTAGCAAGAAATGTGTGCCAGGCTGAGAAAACTGGCATCGGTTCGCTGAACCATCAGCCATTTCCTATAACTGCCTAACACTGCCTAGCAATTCCCTCCAGGGAATATTGATCTAGGTTTGTAGCATACAGAGACAAAAGCTTGCCAACTGAATCTTGATAACGGATTAAAGATGGGTACTTCTTAAAGTGTGATGCAGATAAAATGAAGTCATCCATGGCTTGAAAATATTATGAAAACCCCTTCTTTCAAAATAAATACAGGCCAATTGCCAAAGCAATCAGGGCAAGAACATAACCCCCCTCAAAATTACAATACACATTAACTAGTTTCCAACTAGAGAAGACAAATTGGGCTCACTTCCCAATGAAAAGTTTGTTCAGAAATACTAAAACCATGCAACTATGTATGTCAAATGATTTTCAACAGATAGGATACATATCTGAATTAGCAACACTTAGCAAATTCGTGTAATGTTAGTGTAAAGGGACTACATAATTTCAAGTGACAAACTGGACAAAAGACACTACTTCAGACTGCAGCATCCTTGCAACATGTATTCCAAAGCATTTCAAACCATGTAATCACTTAAGAAGCAGTCCTTCTCTCCTCACTTTTGCACACTTTTTAGTAGCCAACCCCTGCCTTGAAGCTTGAAAGTCATCAGTTAAAAAAAGAGAGTTACTGGTACCTCTCAGCTTCCCCAGTCAAACAGAAGGAGGTGCAAAGGCCAAGGCTTTTTGTTCAGTTTTCTGTCAGTACTGCTGTAGGTGCCAGTACCAGGGAAGGAACTCCACCACAGCAACACTGATAAAGATTATCTGCAGGAACTACACTTTCAGAAAGAATAACCCCAAATCCACCAGGCATTAGAAGAAAGAGGTGGGGTATACCTAAATGGAGGAGGCCTCAGCTATGTAAGATGAAAAGCACCATTCCAATTCCCAGCAACATTAACTATTTGTTCATGCGCTATTATCAGCATGTGTTACCTTGTATTTCAAACACTGCAAGTTCAGCCAATAACAGCTGAGGTTAAAATGCGTGCTGCAAGGAAACTTTAGTTAGCATGTAGGGAAGTTATGCAATTGTGATATTTAATGGGTTCATTTGCCTGGGAAAGGAAGATAGGAACAGTGATCTGCAATTTTAAGTGACCAACCTAATTGGGGAGAGGAAGTCTGGAAAAGTGCACTACAAGGTGTACGTTCCATTATTCAAGTGAATAATAACAACAGTCTTGGAATAAATTGCAACTTTTCTAGTCTTACAGAGCAGTTTCTTAATATAAAGGTATTCAGACATGGGCTGAGAAGAAGTGAGAACTAATCTACCAGGAAATTAAGCGTGTATAATTTTTTTTTATGTAGCAGATTAACCAAAAGTGAAAAATGAATTGCAAAAGTAAAAGACAGGGAGTCAGCAAGCCCAGCACATCCATTACATTCTCAAGAACAGCCATTTTTTTAATCTAATACTTCAAATTTGGTTTTATACCATTTTAGTACTTATTCTTTTTCTTGCTTTTTATTTTTAAATATTTTTGGTTTTCTGCAGGACTCCAGCTGCTGGCTGCACAGTTCAGGGCTCCATTCAGAAAGAAAACACCAATAGCACTCAACTACCCTGAAACCGATTCACTGTTCTATGATGTTTCATTCTTAAGCGCCTCAGTTCCTTGCACAAGGGATCACAGCAGTGGGCAGAGGGAAACGGGCAAGCTCAGGAGCTCCCTTCTTCTTTGTCAGAATGTGTCTTTTCAAGGTGTGCAAAGGAAGAAGGCATCAGAGATGTCTGAATTAAACCTTTCCTTGAAATCCGTCCTTTTGAATTTTCTCCCTGTTTTCATATGACTGGGAAACACGGGTGGTTTTGCCTTGATTGGCATAAGAATTCCAACTGCTTTCAAAGTATATTGACAGTAACAAATCATCCAATTAATCCAAGCTTATTATGAAAAGTACAGTATCAATGCCAGTTAAGGTTTGGATGAACTTGCAACAGAAATTTACCTCATGTTGGAACACGAGATGCGTCTCAGTATGCTGTACTCAGTACATGATTCACTGTGTGTTTTAACTCTTTGCCAAAGAATCCGAGATTTCACCTTTATTGTATTAATTATTTATGCAATCCATTCTCCATATTCCCTCCCAGCCCCAAAGAGAACTCAACCCAAAGGTATTATGGCACCAAGACAAAGTTCTCAAAAGCAGTTCAGACACCTGGACGCATGAGGCTGCAGTAAACAGTAAAAATCCCCAGAACTAACTGGAAGGAAAATCAAGGCTTGTACCTTGTCACACGTGGAGTTCCCTTGCAGAGAATTTCCCATAAAAAAGAAGAATTCAGTCTTAAATTCTTCAAAGGAATAATCATTACTAAAGGATAATAATCACTAAAAGAAAAAATAATAGTTTTAGCAGTTTGCCACTAGATGGAGCAATTTAATATTAAAATTTCCATTCATACAGACAATCCTCTTGAAGTTTTAGATCTTTCACTAATGCATCTTGCCCATTACCCAGTTTGTGGGTTTTTTCCCTTTTTTTATGCTAAGGACACTTAGAAATACTGTGTCCCTGCAGATTTTGCAAGTAAGAAGTTGCATATGAGTAATCACAAATGTTCTGTATTTTACCTGTATTACAGCAGAGACTGGAAACAGTGGGAGGTAAACTGCAATTCTAAAGCACTTCAGTTAAACCATTAATTTCATTTATCCACCAATCTACACCACATAATCTTCAGAACCATTAAGCATTAAGAAATATTAAGCAGTTTATCACAGTATTATGCTCTCTATTCATCACAGACACCAGAAGAACTTTCTGCCAGCTAAGATTATTCCAGACTAGAAGCCTTAAATCTACCCTGAACTTTAGCCTAACTATTATATATTTAGAATTCTTCTTCATTTTAATATCAAACCTGAGAATTAAGAAGATTTTGTACTGGCACATGCGAAAGAGACTCAAAATTTACATCAGTTGAACTTAAGGTCCCTGCAGAACTACAGTGTCTGTGTCAGTACAAGACCAAACATTGAACCTATAGCTAGCTAAATTTCAAATGTTAACTTCAAGCAACAATTTACAGTTGTTGCTATCCAAAACACTTCCTGGTAACATCCCTCTGTATCTTCTAAAGGGGACATGTATGTTTAAAAAACAAGTAAAACAAGAGTGTTGTTGCTGAAGGCAGCTCTAAGGCACCACAGGAAGTAAATCCTCAATGATTACATGGGGTTTAAAATCCTTCTTAAATACTGGATTTGCTGGGAAAAAGGGAAGCAATAAACAGAGTTAAGGACGGCCCGCGAATGGCAACCCTCGACTGACCTCAGCTTCACCTTTTTCTTTTAAATGACTTCTGTTATATTATACTTGTGAAATATTCACGGTTTAAAAGTATTATTTGAAAATCTGAATGTTATGAAAACAAGTTATAATATACTGTCTACTGTATCTAAAGTCTGCATGCCTCATAATACAGTATACAACTTTATTACCCTGCTTATTATTGCACTTTTCTAATGTTAAATGAACTTCTACTTGCATAGCAGGTATAAATAACAACTGGATTTACTGTTATGTTTAGCTGCATGGTGAGAATACATGCTTTTAATGTCTAGATGTGCAGCTTTCTTCTAAGAATTGTTACTATTACCTACCATGATTAATAAAAAAACCCATTAGGCTACTTATGCAACTCTTAAGGTAATTGTGCACCTCTGTCCTACAGAATTCAGCCATCATTCCAAAGATGCTGAGGACATATAATTGATATGCCCCCCTCATCTCCATCATTATTATGACCACATTCAGTTCAGGTCCAGTTCTCTCCTACCTCAAATAAATATTCTTTAAGGACACTGCAGTTCAAGACTGGCCTACTAGATGGACCTCAGGATGGAGAGAAAGAATATAGGACAGGAGGAGGATAAACCTTATTATTATTTTTATACTATTACACTTGGTTTTCATGCTTTGCTCCATCACTGCATTACTTCCAATAAGGGGGGTTTGTGTGGAGTGCGTGGTGTGTGTAGGGAACAGACAGAAGAAAGCAAAGTACAAGTCAAGAGGGAAAGAATGAGAGCACAGTGAATAAGGCCTTCCATTAGCTCGAGACATTTCTAACGCTTGTGTAAAAGCTGCCTTCATTAAAGCTAACGTCAACATTGCAGCAAGCAAAGAGGTAAATGAATGTAGAGAAAATCCAGGTTATCACATTTCAAATACCAACCCAGTACACTTCAGCCCTCTCCTCCATTAACTCCACCTCAGTGTTTGCCTCTGGCTGACTGCTCCTTGACAGCGTAGATAGAGAAAACAGATTATGGCTTCAAAACATTTTTCCACATGTTCTTCAGCAGCTTCTAGCCTCGTTTTTCTTACAAAGAAGAAACAAGTTTACTAGCTGCAAACTACCTGCTAGGCAGCAAACCAACTTGAAAGTGTTTTATATTTCTAATACAATATTTCATTATGTGATTATAATAAATGGTTCAAGTCAGAGGCTATACTGACAGCGTGGGATTTCAGTGAATGCATTTCAAGATACTTGGAAGCTAGTAAACCCAAATTGATCCAGCTTAGTCCTTTAGACATCAGGGGTTTGCCCTAAAACACAAAACCAGGCTAAACCACAACATTGTTTACAATAAAATGCATTACACCTAAAAAAATAAATCATTGGCATCTATGTATCTAAGCAAATTAGAGAAGCACAAGAATTTAATTGTTGTTGCTCTTTTGGATACATAATCATTTCACTTTTCAGTCAAAAGAGCCACTCCACGATTAACTTCCCAACTCGTCTCCAGTATAAGAATCTCATCTAAGCCTTTCTAGGTTGTATTTTCAGGCAACATGAGAAGGACAGCAGATTTATTCACGCAAGAGAGATACTATTCTTACTTCCTCACTTGTGCTTAAACAACAGTTTATTAAGTGGAATACACTGTAACAAGCCATCTCTGAACCACAGGGTTCAACAGCAGTAGGACATGAATCAAAGCACTGCGAAGCTGCACTAAATTACATGAGAGCAAGTTTGTTCGGCACAGCACGAGAATAAGAGAATTGGGGGTGTGAGAAGACACGGAGTGAAGATGAAGAGAGAAGGGGAAGCAGTAACATATCTGGTATCAGCACTAACATTTTTTCAATGTGTCTTTCCCTTGATGCAGTTTGATTGTCAACTGTCATTTTCTCTGAAAGTTGTTAAGCTCTCTTCCCTCCTGGGGATGTCAGCCCCAGCAAAGCAAGGAGAATGCAATTAGAGCTAGCTATAAACCTGCCTGGTAACTCTCTTCTTCTAAGTGTTCATTAGATGAAGATAGATCTGCCCTTTTAATTCAGAGACATTGCATACTAAGTACAAGTTAATAACTACTTGGGACTTCAACCCCTAACAGAGTTACATATGTAGGCTTCTGTCTCTGAGAGGAGATGAAGACATAGAGAGAAAAAACAGCCATCAAGTTAATCATGACCAAAAATCATTATCATCTAAGACTGAGTGCCTGATGAAGCCTGTTTCAGGATCATTTGGCACGGCTGTTTATAATGTCCACAAACATATTAAAGAAAACTTTAATGTAGGGACACTACATCACCAGACATGGCACTGCAGCTGTACATGCTTTCATGCAAAGGACTTCCTGTTCCTGTCAGACTTTGCTCTAGATTTCAAAACAGCAAATTAAAATGGGTTGAGGACAATCAAAAGTTCACGAGTCACACACATCAACTTCCACAGCACAGGGTGAAACCGGTCAGTACCATGATGCAGAGGAAAATGGACACAATCTTCTGCCTTTTGCACACTCTGCTGGGAGCTGCTAGCAGATCTGCAGTCTGGTATCACTGGCAGCAACAGACTTTCAAAGGCAGGTCAAATCCCACCTGAGAAGCATGCAACGGAGACATCCCTGCAGCAGCCTTTCAAGCACACATCTCCTACTTAGCAAAGATTTCTCTGGGGATGTCCATGTCTGACTCATCCTTTGCAATGCATTTTCCATTCCTCCAAACGCACACTGGGATTTCAGCTATGCTGTGACTCCCAAACTCTTTGTTTGTTTTGTGTTTGCAAAGCCTTTTGTAGGAATTTGATTTTCCTACAATCACAGAAAGTTGCACACCTTAATGCTGCACGTGAAAATTCAATTATCTCCAGAGCTCCAATTTCTTAATGTCTATTCATAGCAACTTTAGGTCACAGCCACCTACATTTCTTCAGAAAGTCAGTCGTCTTCATAACAGGATAACATATTTTGAATCACTCTTGAATGCGTCTTGCCTTGTTTTTGTAACGAACTAAGGTACTTTAGATTAGTCACCATCTCAATTCATGTGCTTGCAATAGACAGAAATAAAGGAATGAGACCAGGAACAATCCAAAGGTACAGTTACTTTGCTTGTACTCATCTTATCTACATTCTCAGAAAATAAGGCCCTGATGTTACCAATGCTGCACCAGCCCATATTCACTTCAGTCCATTCAATGAAAGCACAAGAGTCCATCTGTTCAGAGCACATTACAGCAACACCACGAAGTATATTAAGCTTGATCCTATAATCAAGTCTAATTAGAATCACTGGGACTTAGCATAGGTGTAAAGATCCATCATGTTGATCCACTTGTAGGATCATAGCCTTAATGTAAAGACACAAAGCATTTTGTTATTACTTCAAATAATCCAAGTTGATCTCCTTTAAAGAAATGAGGTCTGATCTTACAGCTGGTTCTGCTCAGGTAGAGCACTTCCTCTCCACAGAATTCCACTGACATTAACTGGCATAAGGCAGATTTTCCATTGTAAGAGAAGGATTCAAAAGAAGAACAGGAGGCAGTAACACGAATGAACTGCCTTCCCCTGGAGCACTCTTTTTGCACTGACAGTAAGTCTTCCAAAGGTCCCGAATTAATAAGAGAGATAGTAAGGTATGGTTTGTTGCACTCCATTAATAGCATCTCCCCACCTGGCTGGGTGATAATAGATCTATACCTAGCCCTGGGTAGTAGTAAGTAAACACAGAAGAGAAATTTTAGCTAGAAAGAATTGTGGCAAACTAGCAAGGTTATGATTACATCACAGTAATCCACTCACAGTTGTAAGATAGCTGTGTAATTAAGAGTAATAAAGGAATAGCTTAAAAATATGCAAAATTTGCAAGCACTACAAGAGCTGAATAAACTTCCATATTCATTTTAGTTTTCTGTTGACATATCACCATCTCCTCTTCACTGGCGGTGGTACATCAGTACGAGCCTCGGAGAGCTCTCATGCTTTCTCTCAGGAACCTTTTCTTACATGGAATTCCCTTTAAGAAATCTGTGTGAAAGGTGGGGAACTAACTTCTAACAAATAATACTGAAGAAGTGAGTTTTCAAGCAAGGAATCAACATTCTCAAGCTAAACAAACTAAAATTTCATTTTTCTTTCCTCCTGTTCACCGTTTATTTTATTAAACAGCAGCAAGTTGCTGCTCTAAGAAAATATTAATTTCTTTCTTATCTCAAAGTTTAACCTGATCTAGACACACTTCTTCCTCAATCTATTGCAAGACATATTACTGGAAGCTCTTTAAAGCAAAGCTTTCTCCTTTTCCCACAGAGATTTGACAAACAAAACAGCAATATGAAAAGTACTGTTCTTCATTAATATACTGTTTTTTTCAACAACTCCAAGCTGAAGTAAACAAAGACACATACATTCTCTCATCTCCTTTTTCCTGTGCCTCATAGCTCCAGGATTTGATATGTTTTCAGGGAAGCCAACCTAGAAGGACAACTATGGGAATACTAGAGTAATGCTATGTGCAGAAGTCAGGGAGAACAAATGGTTACATTATTAAAAATCTGTTTGTGGTGTTCTTTTCTAAAAAACATTTCTTTGAATTTGACTTTTAATTCATCTGAAGACTACACTGTCTTTATTCCTAAGCAAAGGGACTGAAAGAAAATGCTATCCTAAAGCAGACTTGAACAGTGAATATTAGCATTCCCATGTTGGGGGTGTGGTGTGTGGGTTATTTAATGGGTATCAGTACTACTTATAAAATTAAATCTTTATCTCACCCCATCAAAAAGGTCACTAACTCCTAGAGCTTGTTCTGTGCCTAGAAAGGTGGTGGGCTGGCCTAGTATTGCTCTGCTCCCATTCACCTACTAACACTCTGCATGTAGAATGCTATCCAACTTCTTCCTTCCTAAGAGTTTCATTCACCCCATCCCCAAGCATGTCTCTGGAGTGTTGTCCTTCCAGAACACATCACTAATTTAAACATGCAAGATTAACCAGAAGCTTAAATAAAAACTTAATTTTTCCTGGTAGTGTCTTGCTGGTAGTAAGTATAGTAATTAACACCTATCTGGTGTTGTTCATATGTCCTTAATCCTCATTTCTATATACATAATCAAGTGAAAGCAAGTTCTTCCTTAGATGGTATATAGGACTAGCCAGAGCTATTCTAAAATTCACCCTAGATTTTGCTTACAGGATATTTTAATAAGAGGTTCTGTACTATAGTCAAGGGTTCACAAGGCACGCTTTGCACCACCTGGAACACCGGAATTCTCAGCTTTTCCAAGTCTTTGGGACACAGACTTTAATAATACAACCAGAAGAAAAGAAATAATTAAAGGCATTAATTAGCAAATGGTACTGATGTCCTTTCCATTCAGTTTAATTTTCTAGTTAACTGAGTGTTGGGAATGAGCTAACAGAATAATGGCTGAAGAAATAGCATTCAGATATTTTAAGGCACGGGCTGAACTCAAGATTCCATATAATGCTAAACTCTTGGACTTACGTACTTAACTGCCTTCTATTTTGGGACTCACTCGGAATGTTCTCTCTTGCTCACTAATTCACTGTCACAGTACTTAAACGTAGAGCTACAGTTGTCCAGCACTGTCTTGTGCTGGAGGAACAATGGTTAAGGAACAATTCCTCCGGAGGAAGAATGGTTAAGTATCAGAGATATAGCTAAGCTAAGGTTGTTTTGTCAAACCAGTTCCTCTTTTGATTCCTGTACCGCTACCCTTCTACCAAAGAATCTAGGACTTTGTCCTTCCAAGTTGTGGGAATACAAAAAAGATTATAGGCCCTGTCTTGACAGAGATAATACATTTTAGGCTACACTCAATAGGGAGGCTAGGTTAAGCATGCACTAAAGTCAGCTGCATGTTTTAGATAGAATCTCAAAGCTTCACTAACTTTGTTCAAGCATCCACTCGTATATCCATGATTTTCTGGGGGGCACAATCTGTGTTTCTCTCTGACCACATCTTGTAAAATATACACATCTTGTAAAATATAAAAATGGGAGCAGGAGAGGAGATGAGCTGCAGTACTGGACCACATACACACTGACAAGTAAACAAAGTCATTAAGTCACAATAATCTAGCCATTTATGATTACTTGTATATATAATTATATATTATATATTATATAATTATATATTATATATTATATATGTGTCTCCTTAAAAACTTGTTCTCAAAAGCAGTTCAAATTAATTTTAAGTACAGTTTGGCATCATTCTGTCATGCTCAAAATGAGAAAATGTTGTATAAATGTCTTTCTTTGCCACTCCCCTTCTTCCACAATGTGCCCAAAACCATGCCATGCTCCACAAGTAAAGCCAGTTCATGCCTTTTCACACATGACTGCTAAACTAAGAGTACTTCATATACATAATAGTAAGTCTGTGCTAGCACAAATTTTACTGGATAACATGAAACTTTGGCTATGGGAAAAACTGAGGCAGTAAGTCTGGTGAAGAATAACTAGGATTTCCTCCCACAGCCTTCTTCACAATTGAGTCATGTGAATGATTTCTGAAATTCTTCTTTATAATGAAGAGATGAGTGATGTACAGTTTGGCTCTTGACACATAAAGATGTTTACGTGATGCCCAGACTCAAAAAAGTGACCTGCATGACCTCCCAAGTTAGCATTCTTCACGTAGCTTAAAACTGCACAGTCACTCAAGAACCCAAACTGCTTTCGAGGAATTCACATTCACCACAGAAGGTGTATGCTTCAAATTCTTTATCCAACTGCTAAGTCAGTTCCTGATACAATTTAACATAATTCACAATTTAGCCTCAGATGTTTTATCTTCCTTTGTGACATCTACGATATGGTTCTAATGTTTCTGCCATGTACTAATGCAGCAGTGAACAGTAATTAAAATCTTGCATTAAAACTCTGTTAACCCCTGATTTATGAACTTTCTTTGTAAAACAGTGACTGTTAGACAACTTGCAGGTGAAGTTTCCCTCCTACTTTACCCTTTTCCTCCAGGCTTGTAACTGTCTGGCCACACAGACCAGAAGCAGAACCACTGGCTTCAAGTGGACTAAGTCTACATGTAGATTTGTGTATGTGCAAGACTATGAACTACATCAACACAGCTACTTAGGCATAAATCAGTGAAAAAGATGGATTTCTGTAAAGATGTGCATTGTTGCTGTAGTACTATCTTAGTATTTCTTTTATGTGAAGTTAACTGTGTGCATATGTTCATAAGCTTCTTTTATACTACATGACACACAGCACTTCAGATTGTCTGGTTTGTCTGGTACTCAACAGTGGAAGTATCAGAACACTTAAATACTTCAGATTTGCTAGGAATAGTAGTGGTAATTTAACATCTACTTCTCCTATTCCCTTTTTCCTCAATAAATAACCCACAACCCTCCAAAATTAAACGTGCAGTTCTAGAGCAAACTGATGATTATTTGGCCTGCATGCATGAGCATACATGAGCATAAACACAATGAATGCTGATACCTACATGAAAATTAATCTATCAAAAATCCCTTAGATTATATGATTTTGGCATGAACTGCACAGATTAAAAAGAGTAGTTTTAATTGCTTCCAGACAGCATTTTGCACGAGTTCAATTAGCCTAATGTAACACCAGATATTAAGGTGGAATGAGAATGCACATGGGTATAGACTAACCAACACAAACTATTGCTTTATGGGCAGGCGAAAATGAAGAAAACAACGGACACACGCAGGAAACTGAGAATAAATGCACTGTCACATGCGGCCAAGAAGGAAGAGAAATCATTTCCTCCCAGACACTCAAACTGAAGCTCTCGGAAGCTTATTACTCTTCAGACTAACTGAACAGTGCCACCCCAGGAAAACACGTCACCAAGCACCCCAAGGACACACGTTTAGCCCTTTAGAACTCATAAGAACGGCATTTACAGCCCCCACTCACCACAACCTCCTAGGCCACCGCTCCAGGTCCCCATAGCAGCAGGTGGCTGCCCTCTCTCCGGGCGCTTGGGATAAGCATGACCTCTTTCTGCTTCCCGAGCTAGCTGCTTTGGCTACAAACCGGCCACGAGGTTTCCACCATAGGCATGGCCGAGCCGAGCCCCGGCGACCCCTCAACACCGGGGTTGCGCCACACGCCTCCCTCCTCCGCCGCCACAGGAGGGAACCACGGCGGCGAGGGGCCGAGAAATCTGAGGGGGCTGAGGGAGCCGAGGGCGCTCTGAAGACGATGAGGGAGCCGAAAGGGCTCTGAGGGGGCCGAGAGGGGATCCTGAAGAGGCTGATGGGGGCGAGGGCTCTGAGGGAGTCGATGGGGTTCTGAGGGAGACGAGGAGGCTGAGAAGGCTCTGAGGGGGGACCTGAGGGGCCTGACGATGGACCTGGAGGGACCGAATCGGGCCTGAGGGGATGGAGAAGGCTCTGAGGGAGGCGAAGGGGCTCTGAGGGTCCCGAGGGAGACGAAAAGGCTCTTAGGGGGCTGAGGGGGGACTTGAGGGGAGCCCTGAGAGGGGCGAGGATGGACCTGGAAGGACCGAGAAGGCTCTGAGGCGGGCGAGGGAGCTCTGAGGGTCCTGAGGGGGGAACGGGGGTTCTCAGAGGCCGGAAGGGGCCGAGGATGGACCTGGAAGGACCGAGAAGGCTCTGAGGGGGCCGAAGGGGCGCTGAGGGAGCGCTGAGGAGGGAGCTCTGAGGGGGTCGAAGCGCTCGCGCCGTCGTCGTTTTCCCGCCCTGCGGCGCCTCGCGCCGCTGCTACCCGCGCGGGGAGTGGTGGGAGGGGGGAGAGGGAGGCCGCCTCCCCACACACACACATACACGCCCCTCGTCACGTGCTCCGGGAGCCGCAAAGCAGCGACGCCTTTTTTTGCGACAGGGTGACAGCCAAATGGTGCGACACTCTCGGCGGCCTAAGCAGCAGCAGGAGGAGGAGCCGCGGCCGCTGAGCGCTGCCGGGTAGCCGAGCGCCGCGCCTGGGCGGGGGAGCGCACCGCGGCCCGGCGGGCACCGCTCCGCACCGCGCCCGGAGCGACCCCCATGAGAGCAGGGGGGGCGGCCCCCCGCCTGCCTGCCTGAGCACGGAGCGCTCCCCCCCGCCCCCCATGCGCCCTTAGTCCCGGCCCCGGGGCCCGCCTCCCTCGCTCCCCTCCCCGCCGGCGGCGGCGGCAGCGGCAGTGTCCAGGTGCGGACTTCAAACCCCAGCGCGATGGCGTCTAACGCGGCCGAGAGGGAGATCCTCTTCACCGAGCTGCAGGTAAGCGGCGGCGGCCTCGGCCCTCCGGCCGCCGCCCCGGCCCTCGCGGGGAAGGATGGAGCCGCCGCCGCCGCGCCCCGCCGCCCCCTGCCCGCCGCTCGGCGCCCACCCCAACCCCGCGGCTGGGCCGGGGAGGAAGAGCCGGCGGCGGCCAAAGCCCGTGCCCACCCCAGGCCTTTTCCCGCTGCTCTCCCCTTGGGAGCGGAGGCGCCGCCGCCCGGTCACGGCCCCACCCCGCTGCCGGCCGCGACCCGCTTTTGTCTGCTCTCGGCTCCCTCCTTCCCCCGCCGAGCCGCCGCGTCCCTCCGGCGGGGCCTGCCCCGGGCCGCGCCCCCCGCCCCGGCCCCGCCACCGCCGAGGCTGCCCGCTCCCCCGGCGCGGCGGGGTCGCTGCGGTGGCCGGGAGCTCTCCCCGCCGCCCCGGGCATGGCGCTCGGCGGGGTCAGGCACGGAGCTTCTCCCGGGTACGGTGCACCGCGCAGGAGCCGGAGCAGCTTCCTTTATGTAGGCCTTGAACCGGGAGCCTGTGCAGGGGAGAAAATGGTGCGGCCGGCGTTATTTGTACACGGCAAGGGTTCTTGTCACCTCGAAACCCACCCCAAACAACCCCCCAACGCCGTAAAAGGTCCTGAAAACTCAAGGGTCGGTTGTTTCCATCGCTGTAGTTTGGCCAGTTTGGGTTGCCTGTGTAACTGTTGCTTTTCTGCTTGTCAGCTGCAGGGTTAGATGTAATTCGGGAGCTTCGCTTTTGTGCTCTTATCTTTAAATGTCAGCTCAACCTGCTGGCTCTTCCGCTTCCTCGTCCAGAAGAAAGCTTGCCTTTTTTTTTTTTCCCTTTTCTTTATAAATACACACCGCTAAATCTATGCAAGTTGTTATGGTTAACTGGGCAAAGAATGTGTCCCTGAATTTATTAGTTGGATAATTAGCCAAAGTAAGAAGTCCATAAATGGAAAGCATTGAATTTAATGCTCGAAGAGAAATTAGAAAGGCATGCTTTAAAAAAGCAGAAATTTCATTTCCTAAGTTCTCCTGTAATGTTAAACATCAGCAATGTGCTCACTTGAGTAACAAAGGAAAAGGCACCACAGACGTGTAGCAGTCTGCTTAATATTGTTAGCACATGAGATGGCTGAAGGCTAAGAATCCATCTAAAATGCTGAACTTTAATCAGTGGCTCATAAGTGAGTTGGAAGAATCGCTATGTTAATACAAACTTGATACAATGATATATAAGCTGGTAAACCTGTTTGAAGTGGTGAGCTGTGTGAATAAGTAACTATGGTAGTGTTACAGGTGAGCTAAAGAGAGGCAGAATTTCTGTAGAAGTACTGAGAGTGGGGTTTGGATCAATTTAAATGGAAATGAATGGGGTTTTTTGTTTGGGGGAGCTTTTTTGTTGTTGGGAGTGGGGAAGGTTGGTTGGTTTGTGTTATTTCCTGTATCAATATATACAGTTCTTTGTGCAAGACAGAAAGGTTACAAAGTTAAGATGGAAATCTCAGTAGGGTTTAAGCTTTGTGAATTGCTAACTTTCGGGGTATATTTAAGAAGAAGAGCCACTGTGAAGCTGGTGTTTTGTTTGCAGTGACACATATTAGCAGTGGAGTGCGAAGGCAGCAGTATTATTTCTCTTGAGAATTCTTCAAAACAAATTATTCTCCATATACCTGTGCATAAGAGCTAGTTCAGTGGCATGTTCCCAAGTAAAGGGAACTACAGTGAAGTGTGAGATAACGCCATTTCACTCGTGTTTCTTGAGGAGGAAACTTCCTCAATCTAAAGAACTCTAACTTTAAAAGTGCTTATATGTAAAATGGGCTTTTACTTACATGGTGCTGTCTTGCGCAGGCAGATAAGGAAGTTGTAGAATGCATGGCTACAGCAAAGGTTGCAAGTGTCACGTCGTTGGGTTGATCTAGATCACGAACGATGTGTGGTTTAGGTGCTTTGTTCATTCTCAAGAGAGCCTACTGAAAACAAGCTAAACCCAGTGTTAATCCCAAGTTTGATCCTGATGTGGAATCTAAAGTGAGTATCAGTCAGTGATCAATACAACACATTGTTTATTGATATCTTATGTTCTCCTTGCACCTGGTTATGCTAGCCCTGCGTACTCCAGCGTGCTGTTAAGTAGGTAACTGTTAGCTTTGGAGGAAGTAAATAAAAGTGAATCAATTGTCATGTATCAATTGAACTCTCCTGATATAAAGATTAGCAAACTTTCACAGGGTTTAAAGTGGTTTCTGAGAAAATATGAAAAACAAAAGAGCAAAATAACTGGCTGCTAAGAAGAAACCAGTAGATGTGATGTGGTGTAAGTACTTGTTTCAAAGTGTACTGGGTTTAATTAAACATGCCTTAAATAGGCCTTAGATACCACTTCTCACAGTCAGAGTTCTATATATCTAAAAAAGTGGCAGAGAAGTTCCTTAAAACCCTCTGCTAGCAAATACCCACTAGACATTTCTGTTCTGCTTTTTCTACAAAATATTTCATCAATTCTTCTGTATCTTTAAACACTTTACAGGCAGTTACTAGGATGTGGAAAGTATATCTTGCTTCTAAGGAAGTTTTCACGTAAGTTTGTTCAAAGTGAAAAATGCAACACTTACTCTTTAGTAGTTAGCAAATGCATAGTATGAAACAAACTTGTCAGTAATCAAATCCTGTTGTTAATTTGTTCTGTTTAGCAGCTTCACCAGAAAGTTACCTGGTTACCAAAGATTGAAAGGTTACATAAAGCCAGCTTACCTTTTTACCTCCTTTTATCTCCAGTACAGGCTCTCTTGTAGGAGGGGGAAGGAGCTTGGGTAAGAACCAGTATTACTGATGTTGCCTTCCCTTCCAAAATTCTGTTATCCTTCTCTGGCCTTGCATCCTTTTAGGGCTTTGTCTAGCAGGTAAACTAGCCTCTCCAATGCTTGTTTTAGGTTAGCTGCACAGCTTTTAACTCTTTGCTTCCTGGTGGAAGGAGCAAATCTGTTTCCTTATAAAATTAAACTTTAATTTATGATGCTGTAGGCAGTTAAATAAGGCATCCACGAAATAAAATCTTTCAATTTTTAGATTTAAAAAGGTCTTTTTTTCTCATTATTTAAAAATAAATGTTTTATGAGGTAGTGTGTGTTTCCAGAGACGTGTGCTTTCTTGGCAGTGATCATAGATGTCAGCATAGTAAGTTGATATGGCTGGGGTAACAGAATTATTACTTGGAGCATTTAAATGCAGCTATCATGTGTGCAAAGTGATTGCACTTTGGTACTTCTAGGTGTTCCCTACAGCTTCTTCTCTAGATAGTAATTTCAATGTTTTAAACTTCAGACTTTTCTTGTTAATGTTATGGGATTTAAGACAATCTTTGGTTCACTCAAAACTGTGCTTCAAAAACAATACCTGTTTAATGCCAGAAAAAAACCAATATATTACTTGGTTTTATTTGTTTAAATGAAATTGTTTGGTCAAGATAGAGAACTTGGGCTGTGCCCTAAAGTAAATAAGCAGGTAACAGACCCTCATTTGCTTCAAATGGAAGTGTTAAAGGTCTGCTTGGAATGAGTTTCAAACTCAGCCATAATACATATTTCTAAAATTACCAAACATTGGCACAAATGTCTTTATTTCTGTATTAGTCAGAATAAAGGGATTATTTTAGTGGATATTTTGTTTTAATGCAAGCCCTGTTCATCTAGTTTGCTAAGATGCTGTACTCGAGGAGCCTGAAAGTTCAAGGTACAATCGTGTTTAAAGGCCATTGGTAACTTTATTTCCTTTAAAAGTAGTGATGAACAGCACCACAGCTGAAATACATGTAAATTATGCTCACACAGTGGCACATCCGGTACAGGTTTTAGTTCGTGTTTTTTCCGTTTCATAAAATGAGTATGATTGAAAAATGCTCAGCATTTTGTTAGCCTGCATGATGTAAATTGGGACAGTTGAGTTTTAGGTTACACAACTGTGTTTTGTGTATAAAATTAGGCACTTGTACCTGCGTTAAGATACTAGGTGGGACTCTGAAGACCTGCATTTCATTCCTGGCAGCTCTGCTCTCAGTAGGTGACATTAGGCAGATGACTTTGCTTACTCATGTCTCAGTTTCCTCATCTTTAGAATAGAGGTAATGATGCTTGCTTTTCGAGAGAGAAAAAGGACTGGCTATTTATTATTAGCTGTCGTCAAGTGCCTAAGGACACCTTAAAAAGGTACAAGTAACCTAATTAATCTGTTTTGAACAGACATTGTAATTAGGCTGAACACTCAGAAGTAAGACTGCCTTCAAATACTGTTCAGCTAGGACAGATTAGCCTCAAATGATTTGGAGTTACTCTTGTTTCTTCAGAACAAGGAAATGTCACATTCAAGTGAAAATATCCTGAACTAATCTACTGCAGTTTAGCCATGAAAGTGTGCTTGGGACTTGTCAGGTCCCTGCAAATGCTTCCAGAACTGGTAGATTTAGGGAAGCACTTCAGGTTTTTTTTTCCTTTTGTGGATATATATTACTCTTTAAACAGTGCTCTGTTCAAAACTTGTATTAGTAAAATATACATCCTGTTCTCAGTGGAACATAAACAGTCCTTAAAATACCTTTAGGTAGGTGCATAGGTGGGGGTTTTGGTTTTGTTTTGGTTTGGGGTTTTTTCCATCTTATTAATTCTGTCAGTCTGCCTGTTAACGTAGGAACTTAGATATAGACTTGTACGCATTTGACTGAATCCTCTTTATCAGAGCAGATGTCTTTCTAAGACCCAGATCTGTTATTTTAACTCAAGATAAATTATTAGTGATGGCTAGTAGAAAAGTGTATTTAGTTACAGCATGTGTAATAGTTCTGCTGGAACAGTTTTGTACATTGTGGATAGTCATTCATTACAATGTAACTGAAAATCTGTGGTAGAGTAACTAGATAAACATGTCCTTTACATTGGGAAATGGTGGTTTAAGGGCTTAATGATGGGATTAAGACTTTCTTTGTCAATGTCTCAGCGCTTTGCTGAGCTAGAGACATTACGTGGCCTCCACTTGGATTTAGAGTAACAAAGCCTTATGGTGTGTTAGATGCAGCATGAGGGTCTCGTTCTGCTTTTTGGTTTTGCTTTTTGTAGAAATCACTTGTACAACTGGTACAAATTGGTTGATGGCAGGCTGTTTGGTTGGGTTGGGTTTGTTTCCTCTACGTGGATCCTGTAAGTGAATGGGTTCAGGAACAGACTGAGCTGAACCATCTCTCATGAGGTCCTGCTCTGTAGCAAGGCATTTGTATAATACTTTGAAACTTTAATTATTAATGCTTCATCTGCAGTTCCTGGCACAAGCAAAATAGCTTCTTTGCTAGTGTTGGGGGGGGTGGTTTTTAAAGAAATGAGATTTATGTTGTAGGATTGTAGTGTCCAATCTGTAGCTTCTGTTCCTTTGAGATAACAATTCAGAAGTACTGCATTGAAACAAACTAGTAGTGCCATTAGTTAACAAAATGCTTTGGGCCTGTCCTTACAATAACATTGTGTCTGATCAGGTTGTTTGTTTGAACTGCAGCAATATCATTACGTTACAGTGGCAATTCTGCACCATTTTTATTGCTGCCATTTTACAGTTGCTGGTTGCTTACCGTTTGACAGCTCAGCAGTGAGTTGAACTACTTGCATGACAGTCTGGGCAGGCATCCCGTGTAGCAAAGTTCTGCTCTGTGGGTTTTCTCATGGAGCTTTGTGGGGTGCTTTCTCGAATCCAGGAATTCTGTGATTGCGTGTCAAACTAACACAGTTTTTGTGGCATCCGTCAACTTTGCCAGTGCAACTTCTGGCAGCTGGTGAGGAGGATATGGTTGAATTCTGTGGGCAGACACTAATATGATCAGGATAGTAGTGTGCAGTTGGAGGCTTCTCTTCAGGTAAATGGACCAGCTCTGCTGGGAATTCTGCTGTTGTACTGTGGGTAATAGAAGAGGCTGAAATCAAGCTATTCAGGCTAATGCATTTAACCTCACAAATAAGGTGAATTGGGAGAATTCGTGTGATCAGTTACTATGGCTCGGTTGTGAGACCACCAGCTGTGGGTAGTAGTGATCTGATTGTTGTTTAAGAGTTGGCTACACCTACTATTTTTCTTGATATTAGGTATAAGTGCAGTTTCCTATACTGTGTATCAGCATTATGCACACTTTGGCCGTAGTTCCTATTTGCTGGAATGTGATGCACAGAGCACTTCTGGAGTCGATGCACAGTGATGGCAAAACTGTGCTCTCATCAGTGTAGTTTGTCACTTCTACTGGGCAACCTGGGAAAAACCAGGAATATTGGCACAAGTGTATTTTGTTAGGACAACTGCATCTATACTAAAGGCCTGCGTTATTTTATTATAGGTATATAGATAGCTGTTAGGTACCAAATAAGAAATGATTGACTGGGAAGGGCTGGGATATCAAAGGTTAATAGATGCAGATTTTTCCTGTTCTTTTTCTGTGCTATAAAGAAAGGTTGACATGTGGCAGAGGATTTGCTCTGGCCCATTAGGCAGATCAGGAGAACTGGGCTATGTTGGTAAAAACCTTAACGTGGGCAGGACTAAATTAGTTAGCTTTTTCTGCCTTCAATTCCAGTGGATTTCTTTAAGCCTTATTTTTTCTGGAGATCTACTGGTTTTTAAATGACAGAGAATTTCTGACTTGTTCTTTAAATAAGTACAGATCAGAGAGCTTGAATCAGAAGCCTATAATATCTGTTTCATGGCTACAGTGTTATGTATGGCAGTGCTGAAGCAAACTGGTTTTTCTGTTGAGCTTTTCCCAGCATTTGCTATCTTGCAACATGGCAGCAGGGCTCATAGATGTGAAGAACACATTAACGTGAAAATGAAAGTGGCAGAACTAGTGCTGTTGCTGTTGAGAAGAACCAGGGGGACAGCTTTCTACTAGCTTTCCACAATTGTTATTAGTGTCACGGAATACAATAGGCAGCAGATCTATAGCCAGGAGAAGGCATAATTAAGTCTGCAGTACCAAGGTGCTAATAGATTGTATCAAAGTCCTGAGATAAATCACAGGGATAATGTGAGCCTCTGTTAGTGTGGTAGAAGTGCTTGCAATGAGATCAGGGCAGAAAGGAGAACTTCTTATGTGGACTACTACACCAGTAGTAGTTTCTGAGTTAGTGCTGGGCCTTAAACCTGGAGGATATTGCTCAAGTCTTGGAATATAAAAGCTGATATACCTCTTTTGTTAGCTTGTAAAAGTCAATACTCAAAGCACTGAGAGTTCACTATCACGTACAGTTTCTTTATGAAATTAAAACTAAAATACATGTCCATGAATTTTATAAATACATATGTAACACCCTTCTGTGTACTCACATTTGTTAGACTATTGAAAGGTTTTTTTCTGTTTGAAGTCCCAAATACAAACTGGCTAATTAAACAGGAAATAATGATATGGTTTAGTATGTCACTGGTGCTATAGTTTGCTTATGACCTTAGGAACTGTAAAATACATGTGTTTGAAAACTGTTAAAAGGTATATTTGGCTTGGGGGTTTGGTGCACATCACTAAGGCGCAAGGCAGGTCTGTGACATAAGTTTTAGTATGGAAAAGTTCTCGTTGGTTCATTGACCACACCATGTTCTGGAACTGGAAGGTTCGCCCTCCTGACTTGGGGCTGTTGTTCAAAGGAAGTGTCAGACATTGTCAGCTGGTACTGCTGTTGAAAATGAGCATGTGTTGTGTTGCTTTACATTTGCACAGACAGCTCTATGGTGAACAGATTTTGTTGTTAGTTTTGTTTTGGTGGTGTTTTCCCCCACACCATAAATTAGTTTTCAGCCAGATCAGGCTCACATCCAGTTCACTGTGTGGCCGTATAAAGGTTTGTGCTGGCATGTATCAGCAAATGGTCTTCGGAAGAACAAGCTGTTAGGGGAGGATAGGACTGCTGGTTCTTTAGGGTGCTTTTTTTCCCCCTGCAATGCATTTATGCAGTAAAATGTTTATCCGATTACAGGCTATTTACTCTCATCTGTGTGGCTTTGAGCTAGGGACTGTGAAAAGAGTCCAATTCTGCTGCAGATGAATATACAGATAATGAACAGACTGTGAGCTGTCTATGGCAATTCTTTTCTCCTCATTCTTCAAGCGGAAGGTCTCACAATACGCACATGACACGAAAAATCTGTCTGTCTGAAAAAGCATTAGAAATAGAATTGTTTTAGCCATCATGCGTGGATGGAAGGTGTAGTGTCATTTAGTTTGGTGTCGAAGGCTGAGAACAATGTTGAGGTTTTGTAGCAGCACGCTAGGCGAATGTGGGGATATATCACAGCTTTATTTGCTAGCTTTCCAAGGTTGCTGTTAAACCTTTTACACACATGAGGCAAGGAGGAGTTTTGAAAAATCCTAAGTCTTTTAGTTGAAAAGGCTTTGAAACAGATGGGATCAAATTTTGGAGTGAAGACCACTTACTGTGCAAATAATACTGTCCATAAAGGTAATGAAGAGTGTGAGGTATTACAGTTTGGGATGAATACATCTTCAGTTATTGAACAGTTTGGTAACTGTGAGCCATTTGAGTACTTATTAGGAAAAACCCCAAACAATGACCAGTTGAATGTTTGCAATAACGAATACCTCTGAATGTTCACATGAGCATCTATTAAAGCATCACTTAGAGGACTTTGAACTACTGTGTACAAGATTGATGCTGTGCTTCAGAGGCCCAGCCAAACTGGGGCTAGAGGCTGAAAATACAGTGCAGAAATAACAAATTTGAGGTAACAAAGTTCTCGTGGTGTTGAATCCTTTTTCAGAGTTATCAATTCTTTCTCCTTGTGCACTTTGACAAACTCTGTGTGTGTTCTCTTCGTAACTCAGCTATGGCGTTAGAATCTGGGACTTTATATTTTGTGCTGTTGGGGTGAAGGGTTATTTTTAGAATGAACAAGGGGAGTGTTTTTGGTGATTCTAGATGTTCCAAAGCTCTCTACTAACATCTGGCTTATTTGTGTAATGTGGGCAAGAAACTTTATGCCAGTCCTTAGATAAATGGAAAAAACTTGCTTAGCTGTGCCCTTCTGCCTACCTTTCTTACTCCTCTTCTGCAGGAGGAGGAACATAACCCATTTTATGATAGATTTTACAACTTACTCTGTTTTACATCACTTAAGTTATTAGATATGAGATTGCAATTGTTCTTTCATCATTGTGATGCAGATTATCACTTGGATTTTTAAGTAACATAAGCCTGCAAAACTAGTGTTGAGAATTCAGGAGGAATGCAAACTGACTGTCTGGCTTGTTGCTTTTTACAAGCCTAATATGTAAAACCATTCGCTGCTTTTCTACTTCATGTGTTTATTTGTATGAGAAGATTTTGCACAACAATGAAGTGGAATGTGCTTTAAGAGGATGTTCCCTTTATAGACAGACCTGCATATGACATGACAAGATTATTTCTTCCCTAATTCTCAATTCACATAGGCTAAAATTATAAGACAAATGATGGCAAAGAAGTGACAGCTTTTCTTTAGACTGAAAGACAAAAGGATGTTATGAACCTCTGAAGTTGTAGGGAGACGTGCCGCTGACAACCTGTCTGGAGCACATGGGGAACAACGTGGGCATAATGGGGAGACAGAATACAGGAAACTAGATTCTAGCAAAAGCTTCTGGAAGACAGAGTCAAAGATTTGTATTGAAAAGTACCCCAAAAAGCATACTACAGATCTACAGAGCTTTTTAAACCCAGCAGGGCCTTTTTGTAGGACATGTTCTAAACTTAGTGGCAGCAGTAGAAAAGTACTGTAAATCGTACATGCCTGACTACTAGTGTAGCATTCTTGAACTGCTGCCCATTTAGGACTCGGCAATCTCCTTTAATGGAAGCATGTTTTCCTCAATATCTGAGTTTGTTTGTTGCTTATTTATAAGCTCATACGAAGCTGGTGTTTTAGGCTGAGAATGGCTGAATGTTAAAAGTTGTCGTTTGCACGTTATAATATCTGCATAATTAGAGATCCTCGGGAAGATTATTTACATCTTGTTCTTGAAACTTAACCCATTATTTAATGCTGTTTTCTTCAAGCTGCTGGGATTTGTGGGTTGGGTGTCTCGTCTCCTGAAGAGATGGCTGTTAAAATTTAAACCAGAAGTATTTTAACATTAGAACAAACTAATTTATTTCAGAGGGGGTTTTTTAATTGTTATTCCCTACTTCTTTATTCATGCCAGTAAGTCCGACTCAAATTAACTATTCATCTGTTGGGAGAAAACTAATCAGTTTTAACTCTTCTTCTTTATCAGGCCAGTTCAAACATGATTCCTCATCCCATAAGTCACTTCACAAAGTAATATCTAAATCTGACTTCCTTCCTTTTCATTTTGTGTGTGCTCTTTTCAAATGAAGTTAGTATCCATGGCAAAGTACATGGCGTTCAGCAGCAGCAGCTCATTTTTGTTTGGGGGGGTTCTTGAATTCTGCCTTTTGTTGTAACATACTGCAAAATGCAGAAACAATTTGATTGTTAAATTGTTTCAAGAATTGCTGTTCACCTGCATTAGGATTCTGTACAAGAGAGTGAATCTATTAAAGTTACTTTAATTAAAATTTTATGACAGATTAAAAAAGAAGGAAATCCTTATAATTTTTTTAAGTGCAGGAGGAAAAAGAGCATTGGTCTGCTGCAGTGATCCAGTATCATCTTCTGTTCTTCAGGTTAGCAGCCAGCCAGCACTAATATGAAAGTGCTCTTTTCTGAAGTGTTTCTTTTTGATGGGAGTAACTTGGTGGCACTGTCAGAGCAGCAGCTGCCCTGCATGTGGGAATTGGTTTCTTTTGACTTCAATTTGATTCTGGAACCAGGTGACCTTGGGTATGAAAGAAAGCCAAGAGAGATGCGAGTTCTGCAAGTGGTCCCTCATTTTTCTAACTCTTTCCTTTCTAGAATAGACAACACTTTGGGTTTTTTTTATGGACTCAAAAGTAACGTCTCATTTCTTTAGCATATGTCTGCCTTCCCATCTGTTGCATTTACTTAATTTGCTGTCATTGTAAGGTTTACACAGTACTTCAAGTAAACAGATACTCAAAAACTTAACTACAGGCATCCATGTTCTGAATTTATTCACATTCATTTTCTAAACTATGCAGCTGAATTCTTTTCTTCTCCATCTAGCATGTAGTATTCTCTGCAGATTTCCTTCACTAATTTTTGTCTTGCACTTTGCTAACCATATAGCTGGTCAGATGTTTCTAATTACTTTTATGACTTTTTCCACTGTTATAATGTCTGCTGTCCTGCAGTATTTAAGTGTTTCTTTATCACAGTGAATATATGTGAAGCTTAGTTACATAGTCAAGTACATCCACTGGCAATTCCTGCAAGTCTGAGCTCCAGCAGCAATGAGCATTTTGGTGGCATATACTGGGAATGATCAGAGGTGCCAACTCCTTTCTCAGGGTTAGCAGAAGGAGAAGGGAAGAGCTGGCTGTGGTTCTGGCATCTTCAGGAAATGGGGAGAACCTGTGTCTAGGCAGAAGCATTGGCTGTACCCCCAAATGTTTATAATAATGCCAGTTCATTGCATTCTGGCTAGTAGGAAAGATGTGAAAAAGCAACCAGTAGTAGTCAGAGAAGCGTAGTTGAGGGGCTGCTGGCCTGAGCTAAATATAGTATCTTATTTTGGAAGATGGTGTGGACAGATTTGAGACTGTACTTTATTTTTGTGTAGTTCAATTTCCTTTTTTATTGCAGAGACTGCTTTTTATTTTTCTCCTGTGACTCTTGACATCTTTAATAGAATGCTTGAGAGAGCCTCAAAACACACTTGCACACCCTTTCAAATGCAGCTAGGAAGTAGCCTCGACCTCCTAAAATTCAAGTCAGAATATGCTGATCTCTTTGATCAGATACAAGCAGTCTTCTTGCTGGTATTTTTCAGTCAAAAGTTAGTTTGTAGATTTTTTTTCATCTCCTAAAGATGACATGCTTTAGATTTAGATAGCTCATTATAGAGGAATACATAGTAGATACTCTTGGGAATGCAACAGGTTAAACTTCAACCATAAATAGCTTCTGACTGCAGTAATTTCTTTCTTTAGCTTGAAGGACTTCTTCATGAAGGTTTTGCTGAATGTCAAATCTAGAGTATTTTGTGGCTCTTGGTTATTAATAAAGCAGAATATTCTACTTTGGTTTAACATAATTTTGATGCTATGGTTTTGATAACCAACTAAAGGTTTTTCTCAGGCTGCTAGATAACTAATATGCTTCTGAACTGCAATGAAGGGGAAAACTTTTAGCCTTGAAGAAGAGCCATGTGCATATCAAAATCATTACATTGGAATATTGGCAACAAACATTCCTAGAATGTTGGGGGTTTTTAATTGTAAGTGTGTGTGAAAACTACTCTGTTTATGTGCCCTGTAAAATAGGGTGAGGCTTTTGATATTAAGGAACTGATCAATTTAGAATAAACAGAGGTTAAATAGTACGTTCAAGATTCCATTCTCATGATTAGTGCTGGAAAACACATCGAATGCATGTGTAATCTTACCCACTCTGAAAAAGGAAGGGCATTGATATCACTCACAAGTATGCTTCATTGTGGGATTTCTGAACACTCAGCAGTACAAAAATGCACCATATCATTCCTCTAGTTGAATGCAATTATAAGGTGAGAACTTCTTGCCATTATTATGTAAACTTGGGTTTAGAGAATATCCATTAAGATTTACTTTTATAGGCACATCTATAGATGATGCATTGGAAAGCTGCTGTTTTGTGCTGCTTTATTTCTGTTATGTTACAGATCTCATTGGTGTATTGGTTATCGGGAAAATGATGCTTCCCATTTTCAATTTAGCTGATATTGAAACTGAGCTGGTAACAAGAGCTAGATGGAGGGAGAGTCCTACACAAATATACATGCAGAAGAGGAAAGAGTTTGCTTGGGAGATGGTACTGAGACTGAGTATAAAGAATTAAACTTGTTAAATGACCAATGAGAAATCCTTCAGTTAAAATCCTAGACTTTTATTAAACACTTCTCACTGTCAACTTCATCTAAATGTCAGAGGTTCGGTTTGGGTGGTAAGAAGGTAGATTTGGATGGCTGTACTGCAGGTCAGTGGGGGATCAGGGCTCCTGCAAGCAAAGAAAATATCGATAGTTTCTAAAACCAAAACTTTGAGCAGATTTATGTTTTGAAATGTCAAGGTTTAAAGAATATTTTTGTAGTCCCCATAATCAGTAAGTGAAATCACGTGCCTCTTTTTCACTACTATTGCTTTTAAAGCAGTCAAGTCAGGATATGTTTTTTTTGCTTGTGTTGTAGGTTAGGATGGGCTTCTGTTTCTGCATGACTTCACAAATACCTAGGGAATTCTTAAATAGAAAATGGATATTAAAAGCCAGTGAAAATTACTCTACCGTATTTCAAGGGTCAGAGAAAGAAGGGTTGCAAAAACACTCTTCAGATGTACCACAGCATACATCAGTGATGCTCTGTACAAGTCTTGGACAAATGGGGATGTGAAGTAATGCTTCTATAAATAACTGTGTGTTCATCTATAAACTTTTACTGGAAAGGCATGGAATGAGATGCCTGCATCTCTGC
This sequence comes from Strigops habroptila, assembly GCF_004027225.2. Lineage (NCBI taxonomy): Eukaryota > Metazoa > Chordata > Aves > Psittaciformes > Psittacidae > Strigops > Strigops habroptila. The sequence goes on from NC_044284.2 coordinate 3,931,043, forward strand.
AAGTGGAATTTTGGGTGTGGCAGTACTTATCCCTATCGTGAAAAGTCATCTTTTCTACTGACCACCTGTAAAGATGAAGAGAGGGTTTAAGGAAGACTTCCCATCCTCCTTTTTTACTGCTGGAGGCACAAACAGGAGCAGCGTTTCCAGCCAGTTGGAGTACAGGGTGTGAACTTAAGTAACTTCAGATATAATAGCCAGAACTAACGTGAAAGAGTTCTCAATCCTGCAGTATAAAGACCAAGTTCTCTGGTATAAATACAAACATACATCCCTTTTCTATACTAACAGATTCGGCTACCCATAAGCTGTGGTGAAGGCGCTGTTGCACAGTCCTAGAAAGCAAAAAAATCTGGTTCCTTCACCAAGATCTAGTATTTAGCCACTTGGCCCGTTGCCTCATAAAACAGATGTTGGTATTATCTCTGATACGACTTGCTGCATTTCTAATGTACAAAATAGTTGGCTGCTAAAGCAGATGGCTTAATTAAAGTGGAATGTAGACTCTCAGCTCTTCCATTAGTTTTGCAATGGCTAAAAATAGCTCCTGTAAAATATAGTAAAGTTAAATGGACTGCATATCAGTTGTCTGTGCTGAGAGCTGGAATTGCCAGAAACAGAGATTTTGGTTTTTTCCAATTCACAATTACCCATCCCAGAAATGGAGATTCTCATACATGGGCAAGTTTTTTGTGTTTTTCAGATTAAAGAAGTGAATGTATTGTTCTTTAACAGTGTCCTGGCACTTGTCTGTGTTACTGAGGAACTCCTGTTTGCTACTGAGGAGTTCTTTTACATCATTCTAATAATTTAAAATCTTTAACCTACACTGAACAAACAGAGAAGTCCCAAATGGTACTGACTTGTTTTTGTAGTAAGGTGTGTTAGCATTCTTCCCTTGTGGTTTAGTTAGAGTGTGTAACACTTTAAGTACCACAGACTACAGAGGGAGCAATAGCTGATACTGTAATTTATGGATGAGCAGAATGGTCAATCTGTTACATTATTTGAGATGGATAATAATGCATTTTAATTAGATAACAGTAGCTATTATCTAATTCCTTTTTATCACAATAGAAGAAAACCTCCTTACAGATGGGAGTGGATCTGTTTGTCATTAAGTGTTAATAACTGGGGCTTGGGTTCCTTGGGGTTTTATATTCCTGTGTAGTGACTGAAACCTCTTCACAAGCAGAAATTATGCCTATAATATATAGTTATATATTGTATTATTATATATATAATTGTTTATCTTAATATTAACATTGCAGCCACTGAAAATGTATAGTTGCAATGTTAACTTTACATGAAGGTAAGTGTTTTCTGGATGCACGCCCAGTAAACTATCACCTTTGTACTGTGTGCATTGTATTTGAGGAGGAGTTATCAAAGTCATAAGGCATGATTGTGACTCATGTCTGTTGACTGACCTTTTTACCTTCGAAATTCTCTTCTACCAAATTAAACATCATATCCTGTAGCTTGGATAATATAGTAGTTACTATTTTTTTTCCAACGTTTTGAGCTGTATGTGTAATATTATTCTGCTCTGAATGTTAGACAAAATTAGGTAAGCATTTTATATGAAAAATCCCAAACAAACAATAGAAGTATTTATATTGGGATTACATAAACCCAAATTATACTAACTCTGTGTAGCAGCAGAAATGCTTTATTCTAGGTGTTTGCTTTAACACACACTTTAACAGATGCCTTACTAGTTATGTTTTATTTGGGGAAGGGGGAGAGTGTTCATCTGTCATGGACAGATACAGTTTCTATATTACTGGTACTTAGAGGCAAATTCTCCACACATTTGCATGACCTTAGTTTTATCTGAAATAGTTCTGTTTCTTCAGTAAGTTCTGTTGGACTTCAAGCATTTCAGAGCAGTAAAACAACTGCCTGCACCAAACTTGAGCTTAATGTAACTGCAGAGATATCAATCAAGTCAAACTGAGACAAGAATTTCCCCCAAAACCCCCTTGGTTTAGTCTGTAACAGTCATTCAAAATGAGTGTATTAATTTCTAAAAGAAATGGATACATCATACCCATATGTAGTATTTGGCAAGAATATTAAAATATACACTTTAAAAGTATGTACTTTATATATGCAAGAAATAATTGTAGGCCATTAGGATGGTGGTGTTTATATACTTACATGGTACAGAAAATGACACTGTTTCCATGATGAAAACAGTAACTCCAGGTTCATTTGAAAGTGTTTAAAATAACAAACAAACAAAACAACCCCCAAACCTAAATCCCTTTCACTGCTTACTTTTTACTATCAATTCTAAACTGTAAGGGTTTGGTTGGTTTGGTTCGTTGGTTTGGTTTTTTCCAAAGCAGCCTCAATCTGTCAGACACACAAAAAGAGTGATTTTGCTGCTATTTACCAGTCTTTACATTTGTATTTGTTTAAGAATTTTTCCCCAAGTATGTCTCAAAAGAAGGCAGAATTTTCCAGATCAAATTTGGGAAATGCAGAACAGGTCTGTGCCTGGAATTCCTGTGTTGGCAGTAGCATATATGACAATACATGCGTGTTGATTTTCACTGCCCAGTCCAGCATGTTAAATGTACAGCTCCAGATCAGAATCTGTGACTAAGGGACTTCTTTTCTTAAAATAACTTCTTCTTTGAGCTTGCTTCTCTTTAACTTATTGAACTGTTATTTAATCCACTCGGTTTTCCTCATCTTTTAAATGGGAGTATGTGTATTTATCACATTCTGAATACATGCTATGATAATGTTACAGGAATTAGAAATTATCATTTCAATATGATAATGTTTTAGGAATTAGATGAGGAAATTATCATTTCAGTGCTTGTACTGCATGCATCTAGATGAGAGTGCATTTTAGTGGGAATTCAGTCTTCTTGGCACAGTTCTATGATACATCGTTATTGGAGATACTTCCAGCATGCAGTATGGAATTAACACTTCATAAAATCTTTTTCCCTGTATCTTGAAAGAGCTTGTTTATATTTTTGGCATTTAATAGAGCTTCTACTCCTGTGTGTGGTCGGCTTGAAACCATGTTAATTATGTAGGATGCAGTTTTCTTCCGAGTATGTGTTCTGCTACTTTATCTTAAACTAACTCGGTTACTGTAGCACCACTGATAAACATTGGTACTTCAAATGAACTTAAAAATGAGAAGCTAAATTAAAACTAAGCGGGGTTTCATAAAGAATGGAGGAGAGGTTTTGTTATGGGCATAATTTCATATGCTGACCTTGCTCCTGGTCAAGTCAAAGTTGTGACAGTAGCCCCCATTCATCGCAGCGCGGATTTGTGCTGTTTCTTCAGCACATCTGGAACTAGGGAGGGTAAGGGTTGTTTCCACTGTGCTGGGGTCTGTTGGAATTTTTTGGCTGGGAGTAGGAACTCCAAGTTATAGATAAAAGTTTGGAAACTACTGAAGTGTCTGTACCATGCCTGTTGCCAGAATATGTAGTCACGCTTCTTGGATATTCAGCCATCTGCTGATCTCAGATTCAGGTGCTTGTTGCTTGTGCTGTGCCATAGCCTCAGTCAAGATCACAAGAAAGGTGACTTGGGAGTTAATTTAATGTTGTATTTCTTTGGAAGCCTTCTCACAGGTCCTTCTCCTCGCATAAAATCATCAGGAGCTGCTAAAATGAGAAGCAGCTGAAGGCAGCAGTTCTTTAAGTGGTTTCCCTCTCTTCCATGGTGAGGAAATCCCTATCTCTTATGCCCCTTTCTATAATCGCTTTTGGCACAGCACTGCACTGACACAACTTCCAGTGCTGTAAACAAGGCTGCTGCTGTTGGAGCACCTTCTGGAGCGGGGGGAGCATGCTCTTTGTGTTAGTAAACGCTGGCCTAATCAGGGATTGTTTGTGGCTGGATGCCTAGGTCTTAGCAAGGAATCCCCAGGGAATTTCATTACCGGTTTAGGTGCGATGTTCTGGCTGAGGCAGGACACACAGCTTTTCATCCAGGTGCTGCAGCCCAAAACAAGCATTCCTCCTGAAGTATTCATATGTTGCCCTCTGGGTCAATAGCTGACACTGGGAGAGAGGGGACCACAGACTGAGGACTGTGGGTTGGACATCCCTAGTTTAAGGAACACTTTTCCATTCTATTTTTTGTCTATTTCCTCTCTTGTAGGTGCCAGAATTCCAGACTTGAACCCCATTTAATATCCTACTTGAATCCATGCACATATAATGCAATGCACTATGGCTATTTGTGCCTTAAACAGCTCTTGTTACAAAGCAGAGAGCTGTGACTTAGATTAAGTTTAAATCCTGATTTGTGACATGTTAGCACAGCAAACTAATGCCAAAATCTATTAAGCCTCCAAGGTTTTTTTTGTTCTTGACATTGGGTGAGTGCTGAGATCTTGACCACAATCACATTTGCTTCTGGGCAGGAGGAAATAGTCCATGTAGTTCCAGTAATCCAGACAAGCCGTCACATCTGGTTTTATGAATGACTTCGGGGGGGGAAGGGAAGTTTGCAATTGATTAACATTGTTCTTAAAATCAAAGCCTACTCTGGTTTCAGGAATTACTGTGGAGAGCTTCAGGGACTTTGGCAGTTAGCTGAGGAAAACAACTGCTTTTTTTTCCCCTCAATTCTTCTATTTTGCTTTTTTATTCCTAAAAGAATATTGAGAAAATGATACTAAAAGACAGAATAGTTCCAAATCTGTGTTTCCAGTTCTTCAAACTACAATGAAAAATTAATAACCATTTAGTCTGTCTGGGTTTATATTTTGAATTAGTATGCTTATATCGAATAGCAAAGCATTCTTTACTATACTTGTCAAAAAGGTTTTCTTATGTTTTTGTCTATTATCCATTGAAATGGTTGCTAATATCCAAGAGCATATAGAAATGGATGTTAATAGCTTTAGGAAAAAATACACAGTGTTTTACTGTGAGTTTTGATGTGGGGTTTTTTGTTGTTTTGGCCTTTTCCTAAAGGCAGGTTGAGTGTGTGCTAGTAACACATCAGTGCAAAGTGTAAGTAACGTTGTGCATGAGTGCCCATCAGCTGTTAAACATGCTGGAGTTTAAGGCTCCACTTCCCATTCTATAACAATTAGCACCAGAATTCAGCAATCTGAATTCTTACCCTGTACAAGATTCTCTATGGTGAATACATGGTATAACAGAGTACAGCTGTACTGTGCTCTTAGGAGCAAGTCTTTGGGAGTTATTAATGGCCAGGATTTTAGTGTTATCTTTTTCTTCTAAGAGGTGGCAATTTGAGAATCTCATTTTGAATTGGAAGTCGTTTAGTTTACACAGCTTAAGGAGATCCTCTGATACGTTCAGCTTCATGGTACTCTCTTCTTCATATATTCAGCTTCATGGTACTCTCTTTTTCTACATATTCAGCAGTACCACTTCCATCGCTCATCAGTTTAAGTGTTTTATCCTTACATGGGATATGCAGTTGGTAGATGCAGTTGGGCAAGGCACCTGCCTCACAGATGATCTGGTCAGGATTGACCTGAGGAAAAAGTGTGGGGCCCCCGTGGGTTTTCATAAACAACATTACTACTCTCTTTGACCACATCAGCCAGAATAGACTGTGTGTTACTAAAAGACATGCTTGGACCACTACCCATTATTTTCAGCAATTATACTTAAAACATTTCCCAGGAGTACAGAAATTGAAGGCTGGCATCTTGAATTCATCTCTGTAAATAGATAGTCTTGGAGCCAGCAATCAAAGTGAGGTTGAGTCATTAGGCCGTTGCAGAAAGGAAAGCTGTATATGTGGGTTCCTTTTTCTTTCTTTTCTTTAAGCAGTACTATCTAATTTGTGGTCCTTGTTAGTTTATTGTAGTAAACATAGCCTCAGTTTCATTACATGCTGAGATGTTTCCGAAATCTCCAGCCTGGCTCATAAACATGTATTTTCCCATTGCAAAGAAGCATGCACCACTGCCTCTAATCTCTTTCCATAGAGCCCAGAAGCAGGTTGTTAGGAGGAGCAGCAGTGGGTGCTGGCTGCCCTCTTCTGCTGCTGGGGCAAAGAACTGGGTCAGCAGCAGCCTGCTGTGGTGTGAGGGATGCTATGCACCCAACAAAGATGGGCTCCTCTCTTCTGTCAAAAGCAGTCAAAACACCACCAGAATTATAAAAGACACTGAGAATCAGTAACTGGCTGCCCATCCTGTTGTCTTTTAAAGCAGTGAGGCCTGCTCTCTGTTTTGCCAGCAGGAGTGGTTTAGTCATTGTCTGCTTCAGAGCATCTCCACTCTTGAGATATTTGATGTTAAATGTTTCTGGGAGGGAGAGTAGAGGAAGTGGCTGTGCAAAATCCATTGATGGTTTCTTGGCATAGAGAGCGTGAGTGATTTCTTCTGTCTTTGCAACCTGTCTGCTTGAGCAGTGCAAAGGAAAGGACCTGGCCCCTGCCTCCAACTGTTGTTTCTTTTGACATACTTAATTTTCAGGTTGAGGGGCCAGAACACCTAAGTCCAAATGGATGTGAGGCTCAGCCTGGGACAGAGTTTATCCAAATGGGAAAACTAAATTTTTTTGGAAGAATATGCAGCTCTAACAAGAGACTTGTAATAGGCTGTCATCAAATAAAGCTGGAATATCCTGTGATTTAAGTCATTTCTCACTGTGGAAGTAGAATTTGAACTTGGCATATTGGGAGATGCTTTTCTTAAAGGAAGATATCCTACCTCACGTTTCTCACTCAACTGTCAGATTTTGTGTCCAGTTGTGTCCATCAGTTTTAAAATGGACCACTGCTGAGGCTGCTTGTCTCTCCAGCATAAGGGTCTGTCTCAAACCTTTGTTCCATCCCAGCAGCAGAACGTGTCAGCACAGGAGCAGATCAACTTTGCTTGCAGAACGTGCTCTTGCTCTGCATTCCCGGTGACCTTCAGGGTCACGGAGTGCACGGTGTCCTCCTTGGAAGGCAGCTTATTTCACCTTTGTGCCAGGTGACACATCTAGGTAACTAGGTGACAGAACACTTTTAGTTCAGAAGTATAATTAGAGAGACAGGAGTATCGCCCGTGGCTTTTGGGGGCAGTTAAAGGTGAATGCTGAAATGCACAGGCAACGTGACCAGTGTTAGCATCCCCACCAGTGACCTCGTAGCTGTCTCAGCAGCAGATTGACTCTGTATCCTGAATCCCTAAGTCCAAAGATGCTGCTGAGACTGCTCAAGCTGAGGAGAACTTTTAACTTGACTACTGGATATTTGGAATGCAAATTACTAATGACCATGGAGATCTAATTTAATTGAAGACTTGTTAGACACTGTATCTGGAACAAGGGCTCCAAAAACCTGTTTGTGGAAGAACATAACATCCCTTTAACAGGTGGGGTGTAGGGCTTGTAAAGGGATAAAACCCTCCCCCATTGAACATATGGCTTTGTCAATAGAAAAACAATTAACTGAAGTGTCTTTGGGAAATCCTAGTCCAGAATAATTCTGAATTATTTATATTTTAATTACACTGTTCTGTTTGGGAAGTTTACACTCTTGGCATAATTTTAGCATACTGCAGGTGCTATTGGAATACAGAACAAAGGTTTTCTTCCAGATTTGGGGCTTGTTTTTCCCTTTTTTGGTGTTTTTCTTATTGATTTATGGTTGGTTTTTTGTTGGGGGGGTGGTGGTTTGGTTTGGGTTTTGTCTTTTGGGAGTTTTGTTTCCTACACTCACTGCTAGTCTTTCTCTTGTGAACTTTGTGAAGTGTAATATCATGCTTAGAAGGAGGTAGATGATGATTTTATTTCTAGGAAGCTTGCAGAACAAGTGCAAAGGATTATGGTTTAAAATACAGACTTTTTATTCACAAACACTGTTTTGATCTGTTTTTAAGGGCTAAATAGTAGTATACTAATCTTGAAGCTCTTTTTTATATCCTAAATTTTTGTGTTTGACAAACAGGGAAATCAAAGATGTGAATCTAATTTGGATATCCTTAGTTTGCTGTGTAGTTGTTGTATTAATTTATTCTCAGCTTCAGTTTTTTCTCAAAAGAAACAATTCAACACGTGGTGGTTGGATTCCCTCGCTATGGATATGAACCTTAGTACTAGTTGCTCATCACTATTGATTATTCTTTAGGAAAAAGATGTTGATTCTTTTTATAGGCCTATATATGGAAGCAGTGTCATGTATTTCCCAGTACAGCTATTAATAGGCTTTCTACATCTGCATAATAAATCATTTATTTTAATGTGCACTGACAGAAATGTACTTGCAGGAATCAAAAGTGCACTTTAAGTATCAATTTGCATTACCCCCCCCCCCTTTTGTTTCTTACTCAGTTTGTCATTTCTGAATTGCATGTTTGTAATCTCTGATAGACACATTCTGTGGCAGGATAGAGATTCTGACTGCTTTTGGCCTATCAGAGTCTTTGAGTTGTGAACTTGTTCTACTACAGGTAGCAGCTATAGGTAGAAATCTTTTAATAAGAGGGGTTTGAAGATGATTTAGTACACTTGTAAAATTATAGTTGAGGACTGTTAGATTGGATCTTGCTTCTGGAAGGCAGCATCACTGGAATGTGCACAGATTGAAATAGTTTGACCAGCGTTACCTGTTGACATGTACAGCCCAGGCACAACTGTCATGATCCCCATTTCCCCAAATTCTTTTGAAAACAAACAAGTCACTGTGGGCCGTATCTAGAGATGATGTGTTCTGGGACATTCTCACAGTTTATTACCCTGATGCTGTGTTTCTTGAGTTCCTTCCTGAATGTTTCCTTCTACAGTGTTCTCTGCTGTACTATTGGTGTTTCCAACAGGAAATAGTGATGAGACCTAATTTTACACACACAACTTCCAAATTTTTAATCATCCCTGCAAATACCTTCGTGTTCACCCAAATATTTCAGAAGTGTAGGCAATTTCTTCATTGTGTTCAAGAAAAACTATTGGAATTTTGGTCTTTTGGGTAGATGCATGCAGATCAGGCCCCACATTTACTAAATACATCCTGAATTATGACTGGATCAGATTCTAAGTTCAGGAGAGCCCTCCTGTGACCTTCACTCACTTAGCTCTAGCTAAGACTGCTTGAATAGCACCTAGTGTCTATGTATAAGACACACAGGAAGCGTTATTATGTATGTAATTATTTGTACTTCATATTGATGTAGGTTCTGTAACGTGCCCTTTGTACTTTTACTGCTCAGTGATACACAACCATACACTAGGCACAAGTAAGATCTTATACGTACTGGTGGTCTGAAGACTTTTCACCTTGCTCCCTTACTATAACAACTCCTGTTCATCACTGCAACGCTTTTTACTTGTTCTCAGCCTAGCTTGCCTGCACAAGAAAATAAGAGTTATTTTTTACTATTATTATTTTTTAAATTGAAAAGCTTTATTTGAGAGATTTAAAAAAGAGGCAAATTTATTTTCCAGTAACATCTTGACCAATCCTTGTAAAAGATGCCGGTATTTCATTAAACATTTGCAAACGTCACTGGGGGGGGGGAGGGAGTTAACTCTTTATTTTGCAGTCTTTAAAAGGAATCTATTCTAATGAATATATAGAAATTCATCATAGATAGTAACTGTTAGAAGTTGGTCTTACTTCCTATAACCATTTGGGTCTATTAAAACACACAATTAGATCTAGAAAATGACAAACGTGAGTCATTAGCTCTGAGGCACAGAACTGCCAGGCAGGCAGCCATGACCAATCCAGAAGTATTTAAATCTCCGGGTGTTAAAAATAGGCATAGTAAAGACGTCACTAAATTTAAAATAAATCTGTTGCAAAATGTAACTCCAGTTAACGTGTCATGTCTTGTGAGGTTATTGCTTTAGGGCAACATGAGTGTAGACCCATGGCTAGTAAATGGCTTTACAAAGGGAGTTTTTAACATAGAGAGGCCTAAAGCCTGGTCATTTTAAGAGTGCAGCGTGCGCTGTCAAGAAGCAGTGTTTGCTGGCAGTTACATTGCTGTTTTTCTTTCTAGGGGGATGCCAAAAGTCTCCTTGCCTCTGAGAACGTGAGCACTGGCCAAAAGTTGGACTTTGCAGATACTATGGTACAGCAGAAGCTGGATGAAGTAAAGGACCAAATCAAGCGGGAAATAAGGAAGGAACTTAAAATCAAGGAGGGAGCAGAGAACCTCAGGAAGGTCACAACGGATAAAAAGAACTTGGCATATGTGGACAACATCTTGAAAAAGTCAAACAAGAAGTTGGAAGACTTGCATCATAAGTTACAGGAGCTCAATGCACACGTTGTAACAGACCCAGAAGATGTTGCAGGTACCATGCTTTGTGTGAAATGAGTTTTTCCTCTTAGCTTAGGTGAGCTGTATCCCATTGCACTTGAAAGGGTTGCTCTGGGAATGAGCAAATCCGTAGCTGGTGAGTTTGTTACTTATGTCTGCCTGTTTTGATTCACAAAGAAGTCTGCAGTCCCTTTGAGTTTTGTTTTCTGTATTTCATGACTGACTGATGATGCTCTAAAGACTAACTTAACATGTACCAGTTCTTCATGTTCAGTTATTACTGTATTTAAATGCTGTCTCAATCACTGACTTTCTCTCAGTTACGCTGTAGGCATCAGCATTAGCACACCTTTTTATGCTAGGGCAGGGGGGGGAGTGTAACAATTGTACTTAAAAGTTGTTGGCTTATTTTTAAACTGAAATCTAACTTTCAGAAACTCTTTTACACCACTTACCAGACTAACTGAACAAGTATTTCTTGCTGTGGCAGCTATGTGTTGAGTCTTCAGGCTTTTCTTTAATGAAGCCACCCTTTTAAAGGTAACTTGAAATTGTTATCACAGAACAATTGTAATCAATAGTTTTAACTGGCAATTTCTGTGGCATGGCAGTGAGTTGATACTCATTTTGAATGTAGTTTTTCTAAAGTACCAGTCTTGGTATTTAAAGATGGAATGTTGTGTAAGTAAACAGTCCTTTTTCAGCTTTGTGGAATGAGATGTTGCCAGCCTGGAGATTTCACATTTCAGAGACTCTCCTTAGCAAAAAGCTAATACATGTGCACAAGCCATGGAAGATGATTGTGAAGTGAATGCCTTCAGAAGCTTGGGCAGTAGAATAAAAGACTGTACCATCCTTGTGAAGAAAGGTTGGTTACAGTGAGAATTTAGGGAAGTACTGGCAGGTACTTTCATACTATCTGGCCTGATGACATGCTGCAGAAGTGTCAAAGTGTCCGTGGTGGCCTGCACAGTGTTCTCTCTATTCTCTGCATTTTCGCTTTTGATCTTCACAAGACACAAAGGGCAGAGGGCGGCATAGTTGGAAGTAGTGAGGTAAGTAGTTGCTGCATCACGAAATGGGAATGAATACAGTAATGTGTGCCTCATAGATAGCCACTGGGCTTTTAGAAAGCATGAAGCACTGTCAGCTGAGGTTTATGAAAGCCTGCAGCAGTGTGCCTCCTTTTAAATAAATGGGAAGAGTGGAACAGAAAGAAAAGTGTATACAAAGTGTATATAGACTGAATGTAAGAATCTGTGTGGACATAAATCAGTGAAATGCATCTAGTAATAGAGCTTGAAAAATGGATGAGCACAGAATGCTCTTGTTAGAATGCCCTGTTCCAGTACAGCATTTTAAAGCTCTATCACAGTGAGTTAATGAGCAATATTGTCCTTGTGCGTGACTCAGGAAACGCAGTAAACCCTAAGAGAGCATCTCTTTACGATTTGTAAAGAGATGGTTTGTGTACAAAGACCTAAATGATGATGATGGGGGTTGGAACTGGGTGATTTTAAGGTCCTTTCCAACCCAAACCATTCTGTGATTCTATGTTCAGATCCTTAGTACACTTCTGAAAAGGCCAGCGGTGCCCCTTGCTTTTGTGAATAACTGTTAGCAGCCAGGCTCATCTTGCCCTGTATTCAAATACCAGGGACTTCATGGAAGGGATAAAAGATCAAGGTTGATAAGCTAATGTGCTTCTAGCTGCTTTTGTGTCTCTTAACTTTCATTCTGTTCAAAGTGTTATTGGTAGATAGCTTTTACAGTCTTACTTACTGAAATATGCAAGAAAAAATTACTAATCCTGTCGAGATCTTTATATTCCCTGTGTAGTATCCCATCAGGAATTCCTATATAAGACCCACTTTACAGAACATTGCATAACCTTCTGAAAAAAGCCCCAAACTTCAGTTCTTTTAATATCTCTCTTTAGATCAAAGATCTACAAGCACCCACCTCCAAAACTGAAACAGTTGAGGGTTTTATATTGTTTGCCTTGTAATTTAATTGGCTGTCTCCTCCCTCATTCATGGTCGTTAATTCATGGAGGAGAAAGCACTATCAGTAAACATTCTATCTGCCTTTAGGCTAATGGGTGCAAGTCATCTAGGTGATACTCTGATTTCTAATACTAAAGCCTTAGGTTTGAGTTAAGGTATTAGTGAGTTTGGCCTTTGCAAAATAAGGTTGGCAATAGAAAACTAATGATACGCCAGCTGTATGTGCTTATGTGTGTGTAAATACACATAATATTCAGCTAATACATAGACACATAGCCCTAAGGATCACTGCTATCTGATAGAAGATACCTTTGTGTAGAGGTCACAGGTATCTGCTTGGGAATTCTTGCTTTTCCTCAGGATCAACAGTGAATTTGATAACCACTTGCTGTTGAATATGGGAGCTCCCTAAATAAGTGCAATGTTTCCAGGGGTTAGCTTTACCCTAAGTTACAGCTTTTCACTTCAGCTTGTGTTTGACCTTCTTCTGGTCAGTCAGAGGCAGATGATTTTAAAAAAAGGAAGGAAATACATGGGAAATCTTTAGATTGTGCAGAGCCCAAATGCTGAAATAAGGTAAAGAGGGTTCAACAGCTGCAGGAGTCAAGGTCTGTGTCCTCTTTATGTATTTTGGGGGGTGGTCCTATGCTTTTCCCTGTCTTCCAGAGTATATTCTGTATGGTTTTGCAGGTTCTAAGTAGCAAAGTCAGGCATTGAGAAGTAACACTGAGAGAATCATTGCCTGTAAGATGATGATCTCTTTGACCTGTCAGGCCTGAACTCTGCAGCCTTTTGGACTGCTCTGTTGACTGGTTGAAAGGTCATTGTGGTAACTTGCAACAGTCATTTAATCTTTCCTGGTTCCTGTATCTGAAAAGTGGGTGTGAACATACAGTTGTAAAGCGCTCCAGATTTAGAGCTGACAAGTGCCATGCAAGCTACTGTGACTCTTACTGTTGCTTATGGTATCAAGCCGTAACTTACATTAGTTTTTTAACACACCACTAATTTGTAGTGTATCTTTTTGTAATCAGCACAGTGTAACCAATACACATTAAAACCATTAAATGTAGTGTTAATGAATCTACTGTAGGAAAATATGTTTTAATAACATTCCATTTTAAGCAAGTTAAGATGTTTTGGTGCCTAGAGCTGAAAGCTTTCCATGTCCTAATGCCATAGGAAATTACTTTCACACCTATTTGAAGAACTGGTATTAAACCTTAACCAAAACATACAGTTTGCCAAAAAGCTGCATTACTGAATGCGAGGGTAGATTTGGCAGCAGATGTATGATTTAGAAACAGCATTTAGCATAACATCTGTTTACTTACCACTACGGGGTTGCTGGTGAATCTAGATTTGGTTTAGAAGTGAGACTTTGTACCCAGGTCTGCCCTTATCATGCAGTGTATTAGTCATACTAGGATGCAGAGGCAGAGCACTTAGAAAAGAAGCAGAATGCAGCAACACAGAGTGAGTAGGACAAGCCTAGTGACCACTACTGCTGAGAATCTCACAGATTTACTTTAATGTGTAATACAATATGGGGACAATCACTTCAGCCTGAGAAAGGAAGAAAGTCTGTCTCTTGAAAACATACTTCTGTACAGTAGCTCAGATTAAATTGTTATTCCTTTCATGTGTCTAAAAAGTAACAATAGAGATTGAGGGGTTTAATATGACTCAGTGAGGTGTAAGATTGAAACAGCTCACCTACAGTGAGTCACTGATTTAATTAGGTATGTAGTTGATAAGTAGGATATCTATAGATAAGTGTGATATCTATAAATTGGGAAATGAATCTGATCCATAGAGCTGATGTAACGGTGGATAGGGAGGTGCGATGATAGAAAAACCTTTGAGGGAATTGAGACTGGATAAAACGTGGAGAACATAAAATCCAAGGGACAAGTTCATGCCTCTTACATTCTCCTAACTTCTGAGCTATCTACTTTACATCAAGCTGTAGGGGTCACAAAAAACATAACTTATTTTGTTTAAGAATATGAGTAGCTGACAGGGGGGAGAGACTGTTGTGTGTGGGCCTACAAATGGTGAGGTTAATCTGTCAGGCACCAAAGTGTCCATATAAGACCAATTACTGGAAACTAGTAGAGGTAGTGACTTCTAGACAGCAGACTCCACCTGCAGGGCTCGTATCCATAGGAATGTCATGGTAACTTTTGGAAACCTTAATGTGGAATAATATTACTGAAGCAATTTGAAACCATCTCCTGGCACTTGTTTAGTAGTTACTGAATTGAAATGCGATTGAACTTCAGGAGTTTTCAGGAGGTCAGTGCTAGATGTTCTCTGAGTGCAGAATGTCCACTGCTGCCTTGGACTCACTGATGGCTTAGTTCAAGTGCTGATGCAACCATCTGACTCCCTGAGAAAAGCCCCTCTCTTCCCCCCCTCCAGAAGTGCCTAAACATGCACCATAGGTATCTCTGTTGGGTATGATGCTGAGGCTAACTGCAGTTAAATATCCTCAAATAAGATTAAAATTAACTATTTACCAAAGTGCACTTGCTGCTAATGGAGTAGCTTAGCAGCGTGCTGCAGGACCATCTGGGAACCCGAATTCAGAGGGTTACATGGGGCCCTGGATCTCACACTGGGCTTATTGGAGAAATAGCATCTGGGGAAGGGTTCCCAAAGGAATGAGCAGCAGGCTCAGAGAAGCAGAGTTGTGTCAGTACTCCAACAAGTATCATTTAGATGGGAGCGCTGGTAAAAGGTAATTTAGAAGTAAGAAGCTTTTGCTAGTGAGCACTATGCAAAGACTCAAACTGAAAAGCTTTGCAGAAGAGCAAAGATCAGGGTTAAGGTAGATGTTTTGGACTGAAAACTGCCATTGTCCTTATGCAATCCAGACATCTTAAAAAATTAAACTCAGTTAAACCATCACTATTAACTTATTTTAAGCCTTATGAGTATATTCTCATGAGAAGAGGCTATTGCAGGTGCTGAGAAGCAGTGCTGCAGCTTTTCCATCAGCCTGGATGTGTGCTAACAAGCTGCACAAAACTCATTGGTGTTAAGCAACAACATTCATAGGTGTTCAGCAAAAATAACACGAAATACATCTGTTACTTCACTTGATATTCACGTAATAGGAAAAGCTGTTGGTAAACTTTTATTTTCCTTTAAAAAAAAAAGGAAAGGAATCTTGGTTAAGAAACCATTTTGTTTCATGTCTGGGAGTTCAGCAAGCAACTATTAATGCCTGAAGGCAAAAATGGATTTCTTCCTAGCAATTAGTCCATACTTCAGAAAAGTTTCCTTTGCTGCTGGTTACTAATAAAGCAGAACCATTTAAAATACTAATAGCAGAACCATTTAAACTAAATGGTAGAGGGTAGTTTAGGTCCACAAGTACAGACCAACTCTTGAGATGACCCAGGTAAGTGATGTGGTTACACCTTCACAGTGGAGACACGCTGAGGGAGATAATAACAGCTGCCTGGGCAACCTGAGCCGTGGTATCTCTAATTAGTCCTTGACTTGCAACTTGAGTGTTGTTTTAATGCAAAGGAAGGCTGCCTGTGTGCATCTTGAAAAGCTGTGAAAACAGACTGCAGGAGCCCCACAGTCTTCCCAGGGAGCATCAGAAGGCTGGGATCTTTGATTGGTAGAAGCCTGCATCTTAAATCTAAAGTTGGTAAATATTCATTTGGACCATTAAGCTACTTTACAAGGAGATGTGACACTGGGACTTTCAAGTTTCACGTTTGTTCTACTTTTGAACAGATTATTAGGTGAGGATTAGTTGAATGTGAAGACATAAGTGAGAGGAGAGCACGTCGTTAATCTTTCTTTTATTAAGAACAGATTTGAGGTAAAGCTGTTCAAATGCAGTTTCACAGAGAAACCGAGCCAAAACACTGGGGAAGGTTGAACGACAAAACAGATGAGGGATAACACAGAATTGTTTTATATATTTTTAAATGTGGTAGTTTCTGTGCTACTTTTAAGTAGTGAATATGCAGTAAGAGGCCTGAAGTGAAGAGTGAATTAGCAGCAGAGGAAATAAAAACTTCTCCTTTCATGCAATCCGAATGTAGCCTCAGCAGAGTTTGCAATTTAGGAGGAAATTACACAGCAAACTTGAAAGTAAAATATATTAAATCTCAAAAACTAGTTACCAGAAGCTTCTAGAGAACCAATATGAAATGGCAGATGTCTCTCCATTGCAAGTTACTAGTGCAATGCCTGTGTTTTCTAAGAATTGAGGATTTCAGGGACTTGATCCATCATCCTAGTTTTAATTCAAGGAAGACTGATTAAAGTTGGAAAAAAGATTATACTGTTGGTATCGGGTAAATTTTATCTTCCAGGAGACAACTAATGTCATTTGGCCATGGAGAAGGTATTCTCTCAGTTGTTAGGGTAGAAGAAATCAACAGCAAAAAAATAAGTCTTACAAGGGACATAATTTATCCTCTTTTACAAAAATGTTGGAAGAGAAGCCATTGAGACTGTTAGGGAAGATAGTCAGCTGAAAGCGCAGTTGTGTTGGAAATAGTGAAGTACTAGGAAGTAGTCCCGTGGCCATTTACTTTCAGTTCACTGACAGTTCATGTTGCAGAAGTTAAAATGTGACCCAGTGATTAATAGACTTTTCTGGAGGAGGATAGAAAAGAGAAGGAGTTGGACCGTATAACTCGATTGATAAAACTAACTTGCATTCCATTATATTAATGCAGCAAGATGGAGATCTAAACACAGTGATGTTGTCAAAAGAAAAATCCTTATCCTTCCTGCAGATCACAGTTGTTCAATAACCTGTCTGCCTGGATATCCAGCTATCCCAGGATTCTGTTATGATTCCAGAGCAAAGTATCGTTCAGCTTTATGAGTAAGGAAGAGGCTCATTTTATCTAGTCCTAATTTTGACATGAACAGTGCAGTGTTCACAGATCAACTCAATATCTGTATTTAGAGCGTGCTCATTAGCATTGAATATCATTGTCCAGATTTGGTTTTAAAACACTTAGATTTGAAATTGGGAGTGTAAGAAAGCTCAATGGGAAACTGCATTTTTAATTGACTCGAGACATTCCAGAGGAAAGAAGGCTCCTTTGAAACGAAAATAGACCTAGCTGCAAACCTGCCTATTGTACCACTCCCGGAAGTGATTCATGTGAATTAGGACATGTGTAGGAGTCACTAGGCTTTCGGGAGGCTTTTCATGTTAAGGCGCATTTGCAGTGCTGCTGCAAAGTAGCTCTGGAGAGGAGGGTCAGTCTTAATACTTAAGTATGGTGTTCCAGCTCTGTTTAATCTGTAACTTCATAGAATAGAGTTTAAGGTGGGTTTTGGGGGTGGGGGTGTGGGGTTTGGTTTTATTATTCTTTTTTCTTTCCTTTCCTTTTTCCAGCACACATTACATCTTACCTTTCATTCCCAGATTGTCCCAGGACTCCTGATACTCCAAATAGCGATCCTCGTTTTTCTACTAACAACAGATTGATGGCCTTAAAGAAGCAATTGGATATAGAACTGAAGGTGAAACAAGGAGCAGAAAATATGATACAGATGTACTCAAATGGCTCTTCAAAGGTAAGGCTTTGGAATTTGAAGACCATAAAATGCCTGTGGATTTTCATATTGCTGTGGTGTGAATGTGCAATGTATAAACAGTATGCAACTTCAGTACTTTGGGGTATATTTGTTGTTAAATGGCTATGTCAAACCTGCTACAAATTCTTATCCCCCTTTTTTTTTTTTGTTGTGGTTTGATACCCACTTAAGTGATTGTTTGATCAATTTGTCCACATGCAGTTCAACCTAAGTAACAAATCCGGCTTACTAAATTTAGTACATCTAGTAACCTTTCATCGGGTGCGATTCACTGAGCAGCAAAGCTTGCCATGACACCGACTGGTACCTGATGCTTTTCCCAGCTCCACGAAACAAAAACCTCAAGCAAACGAAAACCCATCAGTTTAAAGTTGTAACGTGCATGATAATTACACAGAATTATTACACAGAATTGCCAGCGTGCTTCTGAGATGGTCATTGAGTTGTAGTTGGCAGTAAAAAGAGTTATACCCAGTATTTGTTTTAGTAAGATGTGTATAGTATTCTGATCAAGTTGTTAAAATCTGCGTTACTATGCATGCATATAAGATACATTTATGTGTGTGTATATATATATAGTATACTTTTACAGAAGTGTGATATTCTAGAGATAGCATCTGCTAGCATCAAGAGAGTAAAAATAAAAGCACTCTTATTTCTAGATCTCAATTTCAAACACGTGCTCACTTGCTCTCTTTCTCAGTAGCACTAGAAGCTTTCGAAGGAGGCAGGGAGAAGTGTTTGTTAACCCCGAAATGGGTTTGACTTATTGCATAGTCCAAACTATGTAATAAAATCCAGCATACTCTTAAGAATCCCCTAACTCAACTGCAAGACAAGCCTAACCTTTCATATGGGGAAAAAACCACATACAACCCCCAAAAACAACCAACCAAACCAAACTAGAAACCAAGACCCCCTCATCCCCCAACATGTATTTTATAAGTATAAGGGACTCAGGGTTCTCAAATGAGGAAAAAAGGGGATCCTCTACTTAACTGCTCCTGCACCCTTTGTTAGTTACTCATTACCTGTTCTTTCTGCTTACTTTTACTAAATCATTAAGGAGATGAATTTTCAAACTAAGGGGAAACACAAGCTGAGATCTAACACTGTGTAGGAGCTTGGTTAGATGTTTCTGTGTCCAGAGAGTAGTAAATAAAATTGAAATGCTTTAAGTTCTTGACTGAGGGAGCAACACCTAGCTAGGTCAGTGAACACACTGGAAAGAAGTGTTTGACTTGAAGAGTAGAAATCTGTCAACTGCATTGCTACCCCTTACAACTGATATTAACCAGAAAGTGTTGGAAAGGAGCTTAGTGTGAGTGAATTTCTGCTCGGGATGGGTGGAGAGGCAAATCACTGTGTATCTGCCTGCTGCATGACTTAGACATTGGAAAAATGACAGTGAATGCTGCTCACTCCCAGAAAAATGAGGTTAGACTAGGTGGGACCATAGGTGTCATCAAGCTCATTCTGTCCCTGCAGCACCTCTGTGGAGCCAGCTGGTACTCTGTAGCCTTATCTGAAAGTGACCTGTACCCTACTAGCCTGGGGCAGATGGAAAAATATCTGGAGTGCACCTTATGACTAAGGGCCTGGGAATGCTGTCCATGCACCACAGTCCCTTAGCTCCTGGAAACCCTGGAGTCTGCATCCTCTGGGGCCATGTACTTAACATCAGGTGCACTTAAAAATAATAACCAGCTGACCCAACTGGATCAAAAGACATACATGAGTTATGTGCCTAATAAACCCTCAGCAAGTAACCTTATAACAGCCTGAAAAATCTTAACTAAACACTCAGGCTGTAATAGTAGACATCGTAGGCAGGCTTTGATCAGACTAAGTAAAAAGGATAAATTCTGGTTTGCTTTAGGATTGAGGCATGTAATTAAAATTGATGATTGAATCTTGTATTTGCAATTGGTAAATGCTTAAATCAGCCTACCAGACTGGGTGTATATAGTAACTGGGTTGGGAAGAGCAAGCTGGAAAACACAAAAAGCATTGCCAGCTGCTTCAACAAACAGGATGGAAATGGTGCGTATTCATTCTCTCATGGTCTTAATACTCAGCAGTGAGTTAATGTGGCAGGTTTAAACTGTAGGCCTGAGCATGGTGATTATGTTTTAAAAAAAAAGAGCTTAAAGCAACTCAAGTGTCTGGATGAGGTGGGCAAGAGGGGCAGGAAATTCCCAGTGTGAATCCAAGCCTGGTAATCCAGAGTGCTTTAAAAAGTAGTCACGGGACCTTTTAAACATGTTAAACTCTGTCATGACCTTTATTCAAGTGTACTATATGATCTACTTCCAAATATGTTGTATTATTTTCAGGCCTAAATTGAATGGAGGGAGGTCATCATTTGTTTCCTAAAAATGAGGAAGCAGTCTGTTAATAAACCCATCATCTCAGAAGGTTTTCCCTCTGTACTTACTCTACTTGCTTCAGTCACATTCAGCTCAACCTATTCGGACTTAAGTGTTTCTTAGATACTGACCATCTTTGCTTGGACTTGGGTGGATTCTCTAAGATCCCTTGACAGCTTTGCAGATCAGTTTTACAGGCACTGTCAGTTCTTCTATGCTCAGGAGATGCCTTGAAATGCTTTGTATTCAGCCTCCAGCACTAAAAGAGCCACTGAGTATAACACATCCATGCTGGTTCTCGAGAAGGGATTTTTTGTCTCTTGAAAACGTAAGGATATCTCTATAATCCTGAATTGCCTCCATTCTACACATTGAAGGGCTGATATTGCCCCTGAGCAAGCAAATCCATTGCAGTAAGAGGATATGAGGGACAATCAAGAGGAGCAAGATCAAAGATAAGATAAAAGTGAAGATACAGACCAAGAAGCACAGCATATTCGTACCTCAGAATAATGCATGGATAATGTTTAAGACAGGATTCTAGAGTTGCTTGCCATCTATATTAGATGCAAGGTCATAGAGGAGCTCCGTGAAGGTAAATTTCTCAGCATACTGATTTTTCTCATACGATACTTCATGGTGCTAGTGTTTCTAGCTCTGAGTATGTGTGCTACACCGCAGTTCTTTGTCGTGGTTGTGGTAAGGGGAAGAACTGAATTTCTTTAACTTCTTAAATAATTGATAACTTCATTATAAAATTAAAAATATAAGTAAAACCATGTCCACGGGAAAGTAACTTATTAATGAGGTTATAGAGTGGCTACAAAATGAGTTAACCAAAATACCCTTTGGGCTATAACTAGTGCGATGCTCATCTACACTGCCTACTGTTAACTACTGTGATTGATTAGTGCTGCACAGACAGGACAAATAGACTGCCTTACACTTTCTTATACCCCTTTTTTTTGTTCTTACTGCAAGTCAGATCACCTTTAAGTTACCTGGTAATTCCCAGAACATAGAGAGAGCGCCATGCAGCAGGCATAGAAGCACATGCATAGCTCCACAGCCAAGAACCATCTGATAAGCCATTGGAAGTCAGTTCTCCAGTTGCTGGAAGATAGAAAATGGTATTATCAGTTAGTTTGAAAGTTCCTCTTCAGAAAGGTTCTCTTCTAAATTGGTTAGCTTCATTTAGATGAAAAGTACTGCACTCTTAAGTTGCCGATGAAATAGCTAAGGAAGTAACCTTCATGTATTATGTATTTATTAATGCAAGACAATCTTCAGCTTTGATTTGTTCAGGAAAACATACAGCAGACTTATTTAGAATGTGCTATGTAAGCTAACTTCCTTAAGCTAAATCGAGTATCAGCTCAAGTGAATTAGTACAGTGATTCTTACATGGATTTAGTAGAGCAATTTTGTCTATTAGAAGAGTTCTCGTCATACAGTAAATTTGAGTCTTCATAAGGTGAAGGTATTTTGCACATAATATCTTGTCCTTTCTTTAGTATCGGCTCACAAAACATTAATCCACACATGTAATGTTGCTAAATTGTGTCTCCTTTATTCAGATAGTTTTCATGGGAGTAGCTTATAGTCTTTAATCAACCAGAACTAACTTAATTTCCCCTAATACCCTAATGTGGTTAGTTGTATCAGTCTGCTATACCAAATGAAGTGCATACATTTAGTTCTTGTTCCTAAAGCGTGTCAGTTTTGAACTTTCAATGTGTTTTATTCCATGAAGAGTTTATGATTTTGACTTGTTTGTTTGTTTGAATAGGATCGGAAACTTCTTGCCACAGCTCAGCAGATGCTCCAGGACAGCAAGACGAAAATAGAAGTTATAAGGATGCAGATTCTTCAGGCAGTCCAGACCAATGAATTGGCTTTTGATAATGGTGAGTGAATAGAAAAGAAATATGAATCATTAGCAACGTCAGGATGCCACGTAGATAGGAACCCATATGCAAACAGCGTTACCATAAATTTCTAGTAGGAATGTTGGACAAAGCTTGCATAAGCCAAAAACAGTCAGAGACCAGGCAAACCATTGTGTGTGCTAGGATGCCAAATATATCTCACTTGAAGCAAATCACCTTGAACTTAATGAAGAGAAATACAATGTCTCTTCATTATCCTTTTCATACTTTATGCAGTGCATTTTTGCTTTATGGTCCTTCGTTCTCCCTTCATGTGTGCTTTCTTTTATCTTAACAACAACTAGTAATTTTCTTTAAAGCATATAATCTTTTCACTATCCTAAAACCCAAAATCTGACGCAGGTGCAAAGCCTGCTTGTCATACTGAAATAGATTGACTTTATTATTACTAATGAGAGCACAGATGGAGGCGAATTTTGGCTGTCTTTATGGGTGTTTAGGCTAGATGAGTAGTAAACAACTTTAAAGAAAAAAACCTGTTTTTAAAATGTCTTGAAATACTCATGGTGCATTTCAGAAGTAGTTTTAAACTTGCATTTCTTTGGAAATCTTTAAAAAAGAACTAAAAATACCCCTGAGCTACAATAGCATGAGTGGAGTATAGAATTGTGGGCATATCAGAACATCTCTGAGTCTTGAACTATATTCATATGCATTCCTGAGTATTGAAGTTGTATGACAAAGCTTGTCATCAGGTGCTGGATATATCCCAGATAGTGAAAAGCTTGTGTATGTGAGAGTGTGAGGTAGGGGTTGTTTTTTTGTTGGGTTTACACTTTTATGACACTTCTGGCGTTTTTTAACACCCCATCTTAGCCCCTGTATTACATATATTGTTTGTTCAAAAGAAAAAGAAAGGTATTCCAGCTAGAAGGGTCTTTCAGGTGTCTTTTTGTGTTCCTACTACTCTTAGAGCTTTAAACAGAAAATATATCCAGGAAACTTCCTAGTTCTGTTTTAAACACTGTAAGGAGTGGACATTACAAATCACTGGGGAAGGCAGCATATGGGACCTCTTACATTCTCTGTGCTGGCAGAAGCCAGATTCCCTGGGATTTCGTGTGAAGCAGAAGGATTATCAGAAAGCAATCAGGGATCTACTTAGCTGCAGGGTAGTTTGAAAGATAAATCCTCAGAGCATGATTCAGAAACGTGGAAGTCTCAAAACCCCCTTCTTGCCAGCTGAGTGATGGCTTTTGTCCCTTAACTCCCCTGAAGACATGTTCTTCTCTCACATCCACTAGCAATCACAGCTCTTCAAGGAGGAGGAGGATTTATTGGATTTTATTGGATTGAGGCCCTGATCAGTTATTTCTTCCTTCAAATGCAGATGCTTAAAAGCTCACTGTTGCTTTTATGACATACTTCAAACTTTCCTTTGGAATACCAAACCTGCATCTCCTTTCTTTTTGCCCTTTTTTCTTTCTGTTTTCTCCCCTCTATTTATATGGGGGAGGAGTTAGTATTAAAGAAATTAAGCCTGGGCATGGTCTTCATTGAAGATGGTTTGTTTGTATCTCTGCAGCAAAGCCTGTGATAAGCCCTCTTGAACTCCGAATGGAAGAATTACGGCATCACTTTAGGATAGAGTATGCTGTAGCAGAAGGTGCAAAGAATGTGATGAAATTACTTGGATCTGGGAAGGTCACCGACAGAAAGGCACTTTCAGAAGTAATTTACGTCATTACAATTTCTGATACTTTTATTTTAAAATGCTCTTTCAAGGCAAAAAAAAATATGAAATATTTCATTAATTTTTCTTGTTCTAAGAAGGCTCAAGCAAGATTTAATGAATCAAGCCAGAAGTTGGACCTCTTGAAGTATTCACTGGAACAGAGATTGAATGAACTTCCTAAAAACCATCCCAAAAGCAGTATTATTATAGAGGAGCTTTCATTGGTCTCTTCACCCACATTAAGTCCTCGTCAAAGTGTAATATCTACTCAGAACCAGTATAGTACACTGTCCAAACCAGCAGCTTTAACAGGTAGGATTCATGGAACCATTTTTTCCTACTTCATTCAATGGTTTAAAACAAGTCTTTAATGCCAACTTTATTTCTTTCTGGACGTGTTTCATTGTTGTTCTTTTCCTAGACAAAGGCATTTAGAATTTCCAAGTGTCTGTGCACCAAAACAATGCAGATAAGTTTCTTTGATTTATTTATTGACCTTTTTATAATCCTATTGAAAAAGTGAAGTTAGGTCACTGTGGAATGGTACTGCTAGCGTTTACCTAACGCCTTTCATCTTTGGATTATCAAGAACTTTAAAAGGTGGGTAAATTTATCCCTATTTTACAAATGGGGAAACTGAGGTGCGGAAGGGTTAAGTAAGTGACTTGCCCTGGTCATACAACAAGAGCTGGAGATAGGCACCCAGCTTTCTCCCAGTCCCTGTTTTACCCACTGGACCACACTGGCTTTCTAGAAGGTGACATTTGTGCTAAAAGTATCTGCTAAACAAATACTTTTGACTACTTGGGAGTATGTTACTTTACTAAACTTACTTAATCAGTGGTCGTATAAGAATTCCTAGTACAGATAGGTTTGGTGTTTTGTTTCCATTTTACATGTAACTATTAATGGAGTAAGTTTATTACAAAAACAATCTGTAATTCAAATGTTACTCTCCTTATACCTGGATAATTGAACCCAGAATCTAGTTTTGAAGTACTGTGGGGTTATATTTTAAAAGAAAAAGAGGAACTCTTCTGCAATAACAAGAAAAAGGAGCGAGTCTACTTGTCCTCCATTTTGGTTCAGTGAGACACGTAGCAAAAAGCATAATACATAATCATGGGTCAGGTGCATTATAGTGACAAATAATTCCTCTTTAAATGTAATTTACTGATGCACATGAACCGTTTGTAATGGAGTTATCAAACCAGAGCTACAAGCTTCTGAAGTTCTTCATAGTTTCACTTTCATAATGGCTACACAAAGAGGTTTTTGTATTGAACTGGATTTAAGTGAACGGTGTCTTTGTGTTTTGCCTCTAACTCTTTGTGAAAAATAGATCAGTGCTATGTCATTTTAAAGTGCATCAACAGATCTTTCTGTCCTTACATAAGATTACAGCCTTTCTGCTTTTTATTTATGTATTTATTTATTTCACCCCCTAAACAGAGTTTGGGAATAAAGCATTCTTTTACCTTTTAACCTGTTTCGGGAGCCAGTAGCATCTCTTCGTCTTCATAGCCTAATACTTAGAGGTCATTTAGAGCTGTTAGTTCCCTGTGGGATGGGGATTTCTTCTCTCTCAGTCTGGTTTCTTGATACCTGTTCTGTGGGCTAGAATGTTGCCGGACCATTTTTAGGTCAAGTCTGACTTAAGTTTCTGTTCTAAAAGAGTACTTTTAAAGTTTCACAGTTAAGTACATGTGCTGTCAAAAGAACAGTGTATTTGGGAGCTGCATTTCTGGTGACAGTATGATTATGAACTGGCTGATTTCACCACTTTAATAGTTAATTTTGTTGGTGGCATGCTGTCACAGTTTTACAGATGCTATCTTGTGCAGGATGAGGTAAGCCTACCGTTCTGTGCTGCTGGAGGAAACTCTCTTAAATTAGAACAGCAGCCTCTAAACCTCATTTGGTTAAAGATGTAGAAAACTCTGAAGAGTAGCTTCTTGTCTCAGCTTCTATAAATCCAGATTCAGTCAAGTTAGAACAATTCAGTGATTTTTAGGTAATGTACTAACTTAAATTTGCCTTTAGCATGCAGCAGACAAATGTGATTTCTGAGTGCATCTGAAACAAATTCATAGTTTCAATAGTCAATGTGTTAATTACCAAAGCAACGTATCTAATATTATTTGGTTATATAAAGCTCATGGAAAAATTGTTATTGTCCCATCTGCAAGATCCATCATTTCAGTGAGAAACTTAAGATTTGTCATCTTAAAAGGTGACATTGCTTACAGCTTGAACCCGAGGCAGTTAGGTTCTCAGGTGGAGAAAGCAAAGATACTTCTGAGACACAGAACAAAAACTTACTTTGTGTCATTTTGGTGAACTGCTGCTCCTTCTAGGAGGTCGAGTCCCACATATTTGACTTTTAATGCTTAATTTCAGTATATTTGTCTAAGATCTGTCTTTTAATTTCATCTGATATTTCTGTTGTAGCCTGTGGGGATCAGAACGTGAGCTATTGCCATAAATCAGTCGTTAGTCATTCACTTTGTTTACTCAGTAACAGAAATCTCTGATAAATCCCTGTCTGTCTTGTTCTAGGTACCCTGGAAGTGAGGCTGATGGGCTGCCAAGATATCTTGGAAAACGTCCCTGGCCGATCCAAAGCCACCTCGATTACGCTACCTGGTTGGAGTCCAAATGAAGCCAGAACGTCTTTCATTGGCAGAACCAGTAAAATTAAAAGTGGGAGCAGCAGAAACCTTCTGAAAACTGATGACTTGTCCAGTTCAGTATACCCTTCCTTCTCTTACTGTCATGCATTTATGTTTCAATGTGCATGCCCTGTTCTGTAATGTAAAATGCTACACTGATATGAAGCTTTAAACTTACCTGTTTCTTCGTCTGTTTAAAAGGAAAAGGAACAAGAACACAACCACACTATTGTGCCCACAAGAACCAGTTTAAATATGAGATTACATTTCTAAAGGAAACTTTACTGAAGATTTTTTGTTTCTGGGAAATCCTCTTAAAGATTTAAGCTGAGTTTGTGTGCTTTACTTACAGATGAAGTCTGTGCTGTACTGAAGCTGGATAACACTGTGGTTGGTCAAACTAGCTGGAAGCCTATTTCCAACCAGTCCTGGGATCAGAAATTTACACTGGAACTAGACAGGGTAAAAACGTGCTCTCACTTCACTGACAGCCATAGTTGACTCTTACATTAATTTAATGTTGCCTGTTTTCTTTTCCTCTTGCTGTGTTATGTTCAAGTTTGAGATGTGTGAGTATTCCCATCCTTAACAGAATGAGCTCCCAGGGGTTAAGCTGTTACACGGGGCTGGCACTCCTGAAATGTTACCTTTTCTGCCTCTAAACTGCCATATCTTTTTGGCCTCTGATAGATGGTGCTTAAATTCTTATAAGGATCATCAACTTCTCCTTATGTATCAGTAAATTCCAATATCAGATAGTTTGGATGTTTTGGTAAAGCCATGTCCTAGCATTTTTACAGTACTTCTCTAAAAGCGGCACTCCTTTGAAGTAACAGCTCTGCATCTCTGTCCTTGAGTTGCTAGATCTTACAGTTGCACAGAGGTAACTCTTGCAGAACAATCACCAGTAAGTAATTTCCTGTGTATATGTTTCCTGTCGTAGTCACGTGAGTTGGAAATCTCTGTTTATTGGCGTGACTGGAGATCTTTGTGTGCAGTAAAGTTTCTGAGGTTGGAAGATTTCCTGGATAACCAACGGCATGGCATGTGTCTCTATCTTGAACCCCAGGGTACTCTGTTTGCAGAGGTGAGAATATTTCTTTCGAGCATGTGAGCATACTTACAAGTATTATATTGCAGGATAGTTAAAGTAGTCTTTCTTAAACTTTTAAGAATGCATTTTGTCCTGAAACTTGAATTTTAACACCCCTTATCTATCTGACCTGCAGGTTACGTTTTTTAATCCAGTTATTGAAAGAAGACCAAAACTCCAGAGGCAGAAGAAAATCTTTTCAAAACAGCAAGGTGATTGTTTAATATAAACACTTAAAGCTTAAAAAATGATATGGATCTGTGATCTCTTTTATGCAGAGATCTAATATTTACCTGCAAATAAAGCTGTTGATAATCAGGGATATGGCATTGCATTTAGAAATGTTTTGGTTTAGAATTCCTTATTATGCAGTAACAGTTAACAGTGAATAATTAGGAATTGATAAGGAATATGACAAATTCAGTTTGTTCTTCATAAACCGATTAATATGAATTTATGTTTTTAATTACAGCTTTTGGTAATAAGGAAATTACTTGCACTGTTTTCTTTTTCCACGATATCCATAGGCAAAACATTTCTCAGAGCTCCTCAAATGAATATTAATATTGCCACTTGGGGAAGGCTGGTGAGAAGAGCTATTCCGACAGTAAATCACTCTGGCACCTTCAGCCCTCAAGCACCAGTGCCTGCTACCGGGCCAGTGGTTGATGCACACATTCCTGAGCTAACACTGCCAGCCAGGTAGGGGAATAGCTACTGTTTCTAAGTACTTTTTAAGAGCAGTAGTAACAGTGAAATGCTTATGCCCTAATTGAGGTAACGGATGTCAAATCTATTTACTCTGCAAGACTACAGACCTTCCAGTGTGTTAATTTTGCTCATCATTTTGTAGACAGATCCACATGCACAGATTTGTTTTTAGGAGGAACCTACATAACACGCACTTTTCAGTTGGTTTTTGTGCCACTAAAACAATCTCTGCTGTACACTGAGGAGTTATTTATTTCCTTGCCAGTGACTCTGCTGTAGCCAAGTTGGACTTTGAACTTGAGCCTGAGCCACCACCTGCTCCACCACGAGCATCTTCCCTTGGGGAAATATGCGAGTCTTCCTCTGAGATTAAGGCTCCTGATGTGCCATCTCAGGCAAGTAACTAAGTATTTTGGCCTATACTTTAACAAGGTTGCAATATTGGTGTCTCTGTGATGGATTTCTCCCCCTATGTTTCAGCATATGCTCCCTTAACGTACACATACAGAATAGCCTCAACAAAATGCTCCAATTACTCCTGGCAGCAAACTGTTTCCATGGTTGCTGTGTTTAACTCTCCATGTCATTGGTTCCTCCACAGAAATAACAAAAGCCCCAAATCATTAATCAGGAAAAAAATGATTTTACTAACAAAAAGCAGACTGACTGGAGCAATAGGTTTCACCACTCTGTTAAAGCTTGTTTCTCTGTATGATCTTGAAGTCTACTATTTTAGCTTAGGTAATTCTTGTGTTAAGAATTTCACATGCCTCCAGTAAGATTTCTGCATTCATTTGCCTTCACAATCAGGTTTAAGTGTTCAGCCTTGTTTTTCTTCACAGGATGAAGTAACAACTTTTGACTTTGAAAATGGCAGAAATAGTATTGTCCCAAAACTCCAGCCTGAAATAATCTGTGAGTCTGATGCTCCCCGTTCAGACATAAAATACACCAACACCCGAGAGCCTGAAGACAGAAGGTAAAAATGCAGTGGTTTTGCTGTTGATCTGGATAATATTTCTTAAAGCTAACAAACTAAAAGATTTTTGACTGTGTTCTAATTTACATAGATCACAACAAAGATTTCAATTCAGTCTGAAGGATTTCAGATGTTGTGCTGTACTGGGCAGAGGACATTTTGGAAAGGTAAATGTCAAAAGGCAATAGCAAATGTCAAGGCTTTATCAGAAACTGGGTATAGCTCTTAAATGAACGGCTTCTCTTCTGTTTTAGGTGCTGTTGGCAGAGTACAAAAACACAAATGAGATGTTTGCTATTAAAGCCTTAAAGAAAGGAGATATTGTTGCTCGTGATGAAGTAGACAGGTCAGTTTGTAAAATATGGATTCCATAAATCAACTGTTTTCTTTCTGCATGCAGCACAACTGTGAGCTCCACCAACCAGCAGTTAAAGTCAGTGCAAGAGCAGAGCAAGTTGTCATCTCCCTGTTTAGCTGGCTCCTGCAGACATGCAGTCTTTCTCCTGGTGCAAGGAGGGAGCAGTGTAGCCCAGGAATACTGATGGGTGTTCATGCCCCTCTTACCATGCCTGTGACTTGAAGCTGATCCTGTTGCTCATTTAGAGTCTCTTGCAATTTTTATTCTAATTACTTGTTCTGTAGAATTCTGTCACATTTCAGGAGTACCATGACTATGGTCTTTCTTTACTGGCAGAAACCCCTATGATGGTATTTCTCAGCCTGTAACATACTGTCCATCATATTTTCCCTTAAGTCCTGTTTATACTTTACTTTCTGCCCAAAACTCAGATTTTTCTTCACTTGGAAGTGAAGTGACAGTTACTGAACTATCTAGTTTTAGTGCAAGAAAGTGCTTTTACAACTGTTTAATAGTGACTCTATTCATTTGACTTGCAGGAAGAAAGGTAACTGCATTAAGAGTAAGCTAAGGATAAACAGTCTGGAATTAGATGTCTATAATATCAATACTGCTTTCCACTTTATGTATTTGGAAGGAGAATTGGCAGGATACAATTTTCATGGACTGCTTGGTTTCCTTGTTCATTGGTGAAAGTCAAGTGTGACTTTGTGGAAATCCTGGCATCAACTTAATGTGTGAGCAAGTATTAAAAACCTCTCTCTTGAAACAAAAAACGTTCTTATCTCATCCAAAGGCCTATTAGAGGAAAAAATGTAAGGTATCAATTGCCAACAGTTTCTGAGAGTTGAAAAAGTGTGGTTTCAAGCTGTAAATTTGTACTGACTTTCTGTTCGCAGCTTGATGTGTGAAAAGCGAATATTTGAAACTGTGAATAGCGTAAGACATCCCTTCTTGGTGAACCTTTTTGCTTGTTTCCAAACCAAAGATCACGTTTGCTTTGTAATGGAATATGCTGCTGGTGGAGATCTGATGATGCACATTCATACTGATGTCTTCTCTGAACCCAGAGCAGTGTGAGTATCCATCCCTTTTTGTGGCATTAAGTGAAGGGCATTTTGTTCAGCGGGTAAGAACTTTATCCCCACATGCCTCTTCATCAGGTCACTTCAGTGGATACTGTTTAAGAAGGGCCAGAGATTCTGTTTGTTTTAGAAGAAGACACATTCAGGTTTAATGTGCCTGAATCTACACTGAATTCAAAAATTACAAGTATTTAATGTCTGTAATACTCTTTCTAAAAAAAAAAAAGATTACATAAAATAGCAAAATGAAAAGCTAAAATAGCAGACAAGGCTAAAAAAAAGAAAGAAGCAGCCAAATTGGAAATCCTTCAATGCCCTGGCAGTGGATACTACAGAAAATTCATCCTCCAGGCCAAGCGAACATACTACAGCTTGAAAGCTGCAAGTTTAAGCATCTTTGCCATCTGGCTTTAAAAACTCTGACCTTGTATACAACTAATCAGTACTTGAAAAAACAATCAGTAATCTTTAGAGGATGATTTAATAAAAAAGATGGATAATAATGGGCTTTGCACTCTGAAAAGCAAGACTAAAATCCCTTGACATTTCCACTTCAACTTTTTCAACAGATTCTATGCTGCATGTGTGGTTCTTGGACTTCAGTATTTACATGAACACAAGATCGTGTATAGGTAAGTAGTCACTGACCTGTTCCCAACAGAGGGATTTCGGCTATCCTGAATAGTGCTGAAGGAACATCAGTGATGCAATTCTGTTCTCAAATGTTCATTTAGGGATTTGAAGTTGGATAACTTGTTGCTGGACACAGAAGGCTTTGTGAAAATCGCTGACTTTGGTCTTTGCAAAGAAGGTACTGGCCCTTAAGTTTTCCTTCTAGGGGAATTCTGCAGTCTGTCTTACTCTTGGCTGTTCCTTGAGACTTTTGGACTGCCAAATCCTTATCCTTTATCATTTGAAGGAAAAAAATAGACTGTACAATTGTGGGGATAGGGGGAAGTTCCTTGGTAGGGAAATAGCAGAAGCATCTGAGTGTAGCACTGGGTTTTTACTGACTTCTTTCAGTTGTGTGCATCCCATGTTCTGATTCCTACTTCATCATATCTCTGCTTATTCATAATTCATACTGCTGCATTTTTACAAGTTAGCAGAAAAAGCAGTGGTTTTCCTCATTCTGAACATGTTAACACTGTACAATGAAATGAAGTACCAATACATTCCATACCTTGCTCTTTTTACAAATTCATTATCTATTTAACTCTGAAATAGTTGCAACTCTAAGAATGTGGAAATGACATGCAAAGTATACTATTAGCTAAAATTGTGACATTTATCCCCAAAAGAAAGCCTTAATGATAGAAAGGTACGTTCAAGCATTCCATTACTGGCAACTACCTTTCAAATAAGACATAAAATAGAAGTAGCAATTGAAATTGCAATGTCTTTCTCAAACCTGTTTGCAGGGGGAAGATTTGGAAGGGTTTATTTCCTCCAATT
This sequence comes from Strigops habroptila, assembly GCF_004027225.2. Taxonomy (NCBI): domain Eukaryota; kingdom Metazoa; phylum Chordata; class Aves; order Psittaciformes; family Psittacidae; genus Strigops; species Strigops habroptila. The sequence goes on from NC_044284.2 coordinate 3,963,209, forward strand.
TGTATGGCCTCTCCTCCATATGTTTTGCTTTTAGATAGCTTAAGAGGGAATTTAGTAAATGCAGTAGGTATTGAAACATTTACTGTGACTTGAGCTACAAACAAGTTCCATAAATGCTTGCTTTTCATTCACTGTAACTTTTCAGGAATGGGATTTGGAGACAGAACAAGCACGTTCTGTGGCACGCCAGAATTTCTTGCTCCAGAGGTGCTGACAGAAACTTCCTATACCAGAGCTGTAGACTGGTGGGGTCTTGGTGTACTCATCTATGAGATGCTAGTGGGTGAGGTAAGTTCTAGTAAGATACAATGGAGTCATTAATATGTGTTAAAAAGGTTACAAAACTCAAAATACTGGCCTGCCAATACATTCAGTGTGTCCTGCCTGTCACTGTTGCATCAATACTTGCATACCCAGTATGTATAGGCAGACCTGGTTTTACAGTGAGCATCTTAATGTGTTTCCTTAACAAGTATTAAACATTGAGCAGCTACTTACCTGATACTAGCTGCTGTAGTGCTATAGAAGTTGATGATCATGCCATGAGCTTGAATTATCAGCAGTTGTTGTAGAAGTGAAAGAGTTGTAGCTGGTCCAAGACAATGCTGTTTACCATTTGAATTACACCTGCACTAAAACAGAACACTCCAGTTCTGTGTAAATGAGCTGGTATAAATAATTACTCAGTAGTAACTTATTTACCTTGTGCATGCTGCCTTACCTTCCAGACCATTCTGTTCTAGTACCTCCCAGGTAGTGCAGGGATGGCTTATGTGCTAAAAGACAAAAATGCTTCTAGGGTGTCACCTACATCTGTCGGGCCACTTCAAAACAGTTTGAAAACCCTGGAGCTGCCACATGCTAAAGATATGACAAAAAAACAAATTAGTTTGGACCATGTTACTTGTGGATGGCAGCTGTCCTGAAAGAAAAGCTGATCCATACTTCCCACATTCCCTATGTATCTTGTGTCATAGATTGAAAAAAAAAAATCCCCATTTTAGGTGTTTCTGCTTCTAGAAGAACATTTGTAAAGCATAATCCTACAGTAGGAGTTAAGGGACAATACCAGCTTGCCTTTTCTCTCTTCCTCATGGGAAATACCATATCTGTTTCTGGGAAAAGGAAGACTTCATTTCAGGGTGTCTAATTCCAAACTGACAGCTGAATATAAGTCTTTTCAATTATAAGTGATGTTTAAGCCTGTTAATAGTATGGTTTTTTATTACTTGCCTTATAGTCTCCCTTCCCTGGAGATGATGAAGAAGAGGTGTTTGACAGTATTGTAAATGATGAAGTAAGATATCCACGGTTCCTGTCTACAGAGGCCATCTCTATAATGAGACGGGTAAGAACATCATAATCATAAGCATTCCCCTTTTATCCTGTTTCCAACATTAAGGAAATTAATTACTTTGGAGGGGAACAAAATACTTCAAGAACCTACGCCTGGTATTTTTTTCTACAAGTAAGTTTCAGGCTTGCTCCATTTATGCTGTGCCATGCTGCCCATCACCCTAAATGAAAACTGTCAGTGCCATTCCACTTGATTCAGGATCAAGTTTTTCCCTTTAAAAAGTAAAACCCTAAATGCTCTCTTTTCTCTGTGAACTCAGTTTCCTAGTCGTATCTGACTAGAGAAGTTCAGCTCTCTTTTCCTAGCAGAACACTGCTGCATTGACCTATTTGGTAGATTAACATTGTCACATGAATGTTTTAATTCAAAGACTTCTAAATCTCTTTGGATTCCTTCCAACTGGGGCAGGGAACACTGCATGTGGCATCTGCAGTCCCCTTCTTGGCAAAGAACAGCTGATGTTGATTATGATCATTACTAGTGCTGCTCCTTAGTGCAATGCCTCTGCTTATCTGAAGATGATGCTTGAACCTGTCTAAGGTAGAAGCTTATCACAGTCAATAGAAAGGCACTTACTGGAGGTGATTCAAAGCCTTTGGAAGCAGCCTCTCCACATAAATGTCTGACACTGAGTATCAGTCTAGCACCCAATTCAGCAAGGTGCTGCAGCATGTAAGTTAAGAGGAGACAGCACAGGAGACAGCAGAGCAGGCGCTCTTCTGAGCCAAGCCAGAAATACCAGTTCATGTAAATCCTGTATCCTCTCCACCACGCTTCTGACTCTGCTGAACACCAGACCCACACATCACTTCAGGCACCAAGTCTCAGTCCCACAGACCTGCAGTCTGTGTCTGCTCTCTGTCTGGCTGCTGTTAGCTGGGCTGCTGGTGGAGTTGTGCTAAAAGAGCACTGCTGCCTCTTGCTGTGTACAGCTAAAGCGTTGTCTTCCACTTCCTTTGAGGACCGAGACTTTTCTGGGGGTCACTGTCCATCCAATCTTGGTGTTGGCTTTTACACGGTAGCTCTCAGCCTCCCTAGTTCCTCCTCTTTCCCCTGAATTTCTGCACTGAAATCGTGCTTGTTTTGTCAGCTGCTACGAAGAAATCCAGAGCGACGTCTTGGAGCTGGAGAGAAAGATGCTGAGGATGTGAAAAAGCATCACTTCTTCAGGGTGAGTACAGACTAGTAACATCTCTAAGGACACAAAGGAGCAGAGAGAGGAAACTAAACTGCAGTTGGTTTATCTTACAGCTAATAGATTGGAATGCTTTACTGGCCAAGAAAGTGAAGCCTCCTTTTGTACCCACCATTAGAGGACGAGAAGATGTTAGTAATTTTGATGATGAATTTACCTCCGAAGCACCTATCCTCACTCCACCTCGCGAACCCAGGATACTTTCAGAAGAAGAGCAGGAAATGTTCAGAGATTTTGATTACATTGCTGATTGGTGTTAACTTCTAGACACTGTGAAACCCCGGCTGACTGGCTCACAAGAATGCCTCTCTCAGAATACCGACCCTTCGATTGCTCTCTGTGCCACCTGTAGCTTGGTTTTTTGTTTTTTTTTAAATCACATGAAGATCCTTTTAAGTACTGTTTTGACACTCTTGTGAAGAGTGGCCTCTTTGTATATTGTTTTTTATCTGAGCACTGGAAAGCAGGTCTATGGAGTTCTTGAGTTGGTGAACCCAGCTGTATTGAGCTTCCCACACATGGGCACAGATGGGGTCTGCACTGTTTCTCTCACAGCAGATCACATCACTTCTTTAAAGTGTCTGCCTGAAGTGGGGAAAGCAGACTCTGAGCTAGGTGATCACTGATCTCTGCTCAGCCACACCGAGATAGAAGTTTGGGATCTTGAATGACACTCACACAGAACATGGCTCTAAGCTGGAGAAGGCAAATGATTTCAGTTACACATTATCGTGTGCAGTCTATAAAACTACACATTTCTATGTACACCTTCATCTTGTGTTCTTAAAAATAATGGTATGGAGAACAGATATGCCTTGTTTTGTAAATTTTCTATGGTATTTATTAGGAAAACTGTTAAACGCCTTGCCTTTGAGATAACAACAGTGTAAGTGCTTCCATTACAACAAAGAAATCCAGAAAAATCCGGAAAGTTTACCAAAGCCACTTGCCAAACAGTTTTGCCTTCAAGCTCTTTAAGCATGGCTTAAAACCCTGGTTGATCTGAAGAATGTGAGGAGGATGGTGCTCAGTCTAACCCCACAGAGCAAAATGTATGCATTTCCCAAGCCCATCCAGCCACTTCTGTACTCAAACCCATGCCTTTTCCACTCGAGTGGACAGCTAAGTTAACCAGTCTGTATCTAACCACCTAGATCATCCTCTATCTGCTGTACAATATCATATCACTTTTAGAAAACATAAGGATTTTCAATGTATACATGCTGTGAACATGTATATTTGGAAGTTGTAATGTATTCTTATGTCCAGGCAAGTAATTTAATTATACCACTTCATTGATGTTACACAGTGGCCAAGTGAACAATGTACAACTCAAAGTGGAAAAAAATACTCGTTATCTATAGGCCACTGACCTCCAGAACGTAGATTGGCAGTTACTGAGGGTAAAAGCAATATGTTGTAACAGAATGTATAAATATTTTTGATAAAAAACAGTGTATATTTTCTAAACCCCTTAACACTAAACACTGTACCTCAAAAGTTGACAAATAACTCAGACCAGACACTGTGCGTACTTGTAACCCAAGACCTGGTTTTGGCATCTGGTGTTCTGTAACTTTCCCACGTGGTCCTTTTGCTCCGGCACCACTCGGAGCTGATTGCAGATGTCCTCTCCCAGGTTCATCCCAGCCAGGAGTTTGCTGTTCAAGGGCTAAGACAGTGAGAATCAGCACTCAACTGGATGCAAAACTCTGAATGAATAAAATTACAAGAAGAAAATGTGAACCACTGGAGTGTGCAGCACTGAGGTGGTGGTTTAGAATCATGATGCTGGACAGACCTGCAGGGGAGAGGCTTTGGGAGGAAAAACAAATCACTGGTTACTAGGTGTAAGTGCTGCACCCCTGGGAACAAGGCAGGCGGCTTCACCACGCTCCACACCACGGCTGGCAGCCAGGCCACTTCTCAGCATCACTTGTTTCCAGATTGTGATCCATAAGAAACAAATCATGTTCCTGTATCCAGCTGAAACCATGACTTTTGAGGTACAGTCAGCTCGCCCTTCTTGGTTCCCAAATATATATATATGAGCATCTACCAGGGTGCTTAACACTTACGAAAGTATCCTCAAAAATACCTTTTTTTGTAACTACATCTTGTACAGAAATCTTTTTTTAATCTAAGGAAATCACAGAAAAAAAAAGAAAACAAAAAAAAACCACATTAGAGGGCAGGGTCTGTTCACCCAGGTAAGCTGAAAGAAAGCACTAATTTTATCTCTGTAGTTTTTAAAATATTTTTAGGCAGATTAAGATTTTAAACCCTAGATTGTAAATATATTTTGCTATACTTTATCTGTATGTGGCTGCTCAAGCACTTTGTAAGGAAATTAGGATATTTTAGAATGGTACACTATGCATTAAAATGAAATGTGCCTTTAACAAATGTCATTCTAAGTGTTTTGCAGTCATTAATATCACAAATTAAAGTTTTAAATAGAGTAATTTGTAAAATGTGTCCCAAACATGATTTTAGTGTTTCTTGAAGTAATTTGTCATGTTTTTTCCACAGGTAACTTCAGAAAAGAACTTGCCATCAGGAGGGGAATTAGAGAATCCCAATCTCTTGGTGGTAGCTCAGTGTGCTACCAGCACCTCTGAGTACACCTTCTGTCTGAGGCCAAAGGCAAGCAGCCTCCTCCTGCCTGGAGAGCAGTCCTGAAGGGAGCAGCAACCCATGGCTAGTGTGGTCTGGCCAGCATGAACCAGCGTTCTCCCTTCAGGGGCTTCTCTTGAGGGCAGGGGGAGGCAATGCTTGCTCCCCTCCTGGGTATTTACCCATTCTAGTCTCTTTCCTCCCCCCACTATGTAGGAAAGCTCTGCACACAAACCAAAACTCAATGCCCAGCAAACCTGTTCTTTAAGCAGAGAATGAAGCTTTCTTTTCTGGGTGCATTTAAAAGAGAAGCCTTTACTCCCAAGACCAAACTAACATTGTACATGAGACCATTGCCTACAGCAGCTGATCTTCAGTACTTAACTACACAATCACTCCAGAAAGGGCTGGCTCTATGGAAGATAGAGGCAGTTCCAAGAATTAATGTAGGAAGTGCCTGGAGGTTACTATGGGGGAGAATGCAAGCCTGCAGTGCTTTCCCACACTCACTACTGCAAGCAACAACATAGGTGCCTTAGCAGAGAACCCCAAACCTACAAACACCTGAACTGCAGTCACTCTCCTCACTTGCACTTTAGGCTCTACATGTCAGTCAGCCTTTGCTACCACTCAGCTGCAGTAACACAAGAAGGTAGTAAGCTAGAAGAGGCTTCAGAGCTGCAAGAACCTCCTCTCCAGCTCCCCCCACCTAACCCTGCAACCCTGGGAACTGGTGGTGTACCATGCACACTGCTGCACATAGACATTCCACATACCAGGAGAGCTCATTTCTGAAGGAGAAGCTTCTGTAAGAGAAGCCACATTCCTTAGCTTCAAAGCAGCTTACTAAAGGGGCTGTAAATGCTTAAAAGTGAATTCAGAGTTATACTTTTTTTTTCCTGGAATGCTTTGCATTAACCATAGTCTACCACTAGTAACTGGTTTCAGACTATAAGGCCCCTTGAAGCATGCAGGTAGTACCAACATTTCGGGCTGCACTGTTCCTACCATTTCTACACTAAGGCTGGCAGGAAGAGGCAGGGTCAGGCCAGAATAGTATGACCCTATCTTTACCTGCTGTACTCTTGAGCTCTGCACACATGTACTTACATTTCAGTCCAGGCAGCTTGTGCTGTATCTAACAATTTCAACTGCAGCCGCTCACCACTCGCATGGCAAGTGCTCATGCATAATGCCTGAAAGCATTTAAAGTAAGAGCATTATTGTCAATCTAAGTTTCAGCCATTTTTAACCTGTATGTAGTAGATTTGACATCGTGTTCTATGGGAAGTACACTCGCTGTAAAATAAGCTTCGCCTTTGCATTTCAAACTGTAACAGTACATTAAAGGTCAGGCCCTGCTGATACAAAGCATCACACCTTCTCCCATGGAGGAAGTAGAGCAGCTCAGAGCAAGACAGAGAAAGCCCACGTAATAGAAAGTGTTGCAACAAAGTTTAAGGATATACATTAACCATTAGAATACAATCCCTCCAAACTACCAAGAACACCACCTTCAACATCTGCACCAGCAGTTTTCAGGACTGCAGCCACCAGCCTCAGCAGGGTAACACAACTGTGCAGCCTCTCCTGTTCGCAGGGGGAAAAAATGTTGAGCTGCCACATTTCAATAGTCTCAACTGGGAGAAGAGGATTAAACAAAACCAGCACTAGAACAGTGGGGGCTATTGACAATGGGTGCTACTAGCACTGCCCTCGGGCTGGCTGAGGACCAAATGTAGAGCAAGCTCACCCCTCAGCTGTTCGTTTTGGTAATTCAAATTAATTTGCACCTGTGATACAAAATTAACTTGGGCACCAGCAGACTCCCAGTTCAGTGCATTTGTTGCTTTGCACATAAAGGGACACTGTCAGGAGGCAGCTAGTTTCCAAAGCTGTTAGTTTTGGGGAGGGCTGAATAACTTCTGGCCTTTGCTCCTCAGCACCTGGCCCATCATTTCAAACGAGCAAGTGCTCACACTTGGAATATAACAGCACCAAAGGCTTGACCATTTGCCAGCCACACTGCAGGGTGAGATGTTCAACTAAAACTTACTAGAAATATTTGTTACCTTCCTTTGTGCAGTACCTCGCATCACAAAGTTGTCAGGGATTCAACTAGAGTAAGAGTCCTTACGTTTCTCCTCAGCTACTTTGTTCTGTCAAATTCACAGGAGCAAAGCAGAGACATTAGTGAGATCAGGGAGACTGTGCCGGGGATGGCACTCACCATTTCACAACAACCCACAAACCCAGCAGCAGTTGTGCAAATACTCTAACCACTTTCTAGCTACTGCTTGCACTCTGGGTCAAGTCACCCACACTCAGCTGTGCAGCTAACTACAAGTAGTAAAGCCACACTAGAGAGCCAAGAGCCTTGAAACAGCCCGTGACCGCGTGTCAAGGTGCAGTCATGCTCACAAGGTGGTGTTTTTGGAAAACGGTTTATTTGGGAATTACATCATATTTTCAATTTTCCAAAATACATCTTACTAGATCCCTACAAAAGAAATCTAAGTACAACAATAGGAAATTAAGTTTGTCGTGACAGTCATTAAATATTCCACTAATATATACATACAAAATGCCACACAACGAGCTCATTTACCCTTGGAATGTGTGCTGCATCCCAGCAGTTATGCTCCATATCCTCCAGTTCCACAACATGAAGACTCAATATTAACACTTTGTACATCCTTTATTATAGGCAAAAATCAGAAGTTTGTTGTTGTTGGGGGGGGGGAATTTAATAGAAATTGAAAGCAACTCTCTGCAATTTCACAGCTGTGGTAGTTTGTCTACTGGGGTATCAAACTTGAAGTCTGCTGGGAAGAGATCTGGAGCTCGAGGATAGATCAGCCTGTAGGATTGTCTGATGGTAACATCAGCCACACCAGCAATATCACCAATTTCTAAGACAAAAAACAGAGAAGTGATTAGTTTTCACTTCTGCCATTTCTATTGAAGAAACCAGCAAGCATGATATATCAACAAGTGCTACGCACTTGGCTTAACTCCTAACTCTCCCAAAAACCTGGTAAAAATGGTTTTAACCACGGTGACTAATACTTTGTACATATAACTCTCTTCTTACATGCCACCATCTAACTTATGCTATCAACCTTGAAATAATACCAGTTTCTGTTTGGAGGAGGGCCAAGAGAAATGTGTCAGAGGCACAGAGCACTGTTTAGCATGCTGAGGGAACACTTGGTTGAGATGCACAGACACTTTAATTTATTCCATATTTAACTAAGTTTGGAATTAAAGCCTTGAACTGCATGAAAGCATTGTTTGAGGACACTGAAGGAGTGTGGAGTCACATCTGCAGCTATATTTTGTTTTAACAACCACTCTTAAGAGACATAACCCAATAGGTCAATGTGAGCAAGGACGAAGGCACCACACTGTTTGGGCTCTAGATCACTCACATGCAAAGGAAACTACCACCATGATGAAAGCTCCAGGGACAGAATAAGCAGTGATTAATGCAGAACAAGGCACCACAACCTGACAGATATTCTCCACCTAAATGCAGCTCTCCACTAAGAAACTGCTAGTTTTTTTACCATTTCTTATCTGAACTGGACTAGACACATTCTACACTAGAACAGAGCTCCCACAGCCAGTTACTAGCACTTGGATCCATTTGTCACATCAAGTTTAACCACCACAGCCTTAGCTCCCTTCCTTCCCTTTGTGCTGCTCCCACATAGGCCTGATTCTCTTGAGTTCCAGAGGCTGATTCATGCTGCTCTGGAGCTCAAGAGCAGCCCTGAACTCTTTCCTGGCTTCCTAAGGGCTACCTGCCCTACCAGAAGAAAGTAATGCCAAAGGTGATCTACAGCCAAGCCTGCTGTCCCACCACTTCCAATCTTCAACGAGGCTTGTAGATGTCAAGGAACACGTACTAGTTTAGGCGATTTCTTGGCTGCTAGACTGATTAAAAGACTCCGTGTAATTTAAAGCCATAAAACTACCTGTGACTGCCCCAGATTTGCATCTGGAGTGTTTTATAGCAGAATGTACCCATGCAAATAGCATCGGTTAAGCTAAAATTATGCTCATTTGAATGCACTGTTCTATTGCATTCAAGAATCCAACTCTTAGTGCCAGAAGAAAGTGAACTTGGTTTATACTGAGCATAGCCAATTACTCAGTTTTCATTTTGGGAAGTGGGAAATCCTGGTTTGGTCCTTGCTGTATGCAATTAGAATAGCAGCTTATCACTCCTTGCACAGACCTCATCCAAATTTTACAGTAACATTCAATTCCCTTTCAAGCAGCAAGACATAGGGAAGGCAGGCAGATAAAAAGAAAGGAGGTTTTACCTTTTTGTGTCCTTTTCTCTGAAGAAGCCTGCGATGCCATGTAAATAGCTGCAGCTGCTACAGAGATAGGGCTTCTCCCAGGAACCAAATCTAATTCCACAGCTTTACGGGCAATATGTGTTGCTGCCATTTGTACTTGTTTAGGGAGGCCCAGATTGGAACAGAATCTTGACATGAAGTCTCCAGTTGTAATGAGATCAACGCTGGTTTCAAGAGCTTTCAAAATCAGTTTAAAGCACCGGCCTATTTCCTTCTTTGAAATCCTGGACACTGCACAGATTTCTAAACAGAGAGTAAAGTTAAACTTGAGGCTTGACAGTATTTGTTCCCCCAAAACAATCAAATTTGATTCTCAATACATTAAGACCCCAAAGAAAGCCAATGTCACAAGGACCACCATAACTAAATAAGGTTTGTACATTTGTGGAACTTCCCAATCACTTCAGTCAGTGCATGTTTTTCATAAGGAGCTGATTAATACAGCTTGCTTGGTTACATGCATGTGGCACTCAATGCCAAAAGAAGTTGTATCCCTCTCAGGGAAAAGTTGCATGCATTTACTGCAGAACTGCTGGTTTCAATTCATGAGTCCCCATCATCCTTTCAAAGCAATACCTTTCAACTGCCTTTTTTTAATACATTATGATCAAAAAAATCACATGCCTGAGACCCTTCTTCACAAATGTAACACATTTCCTTCCCCTCCCTCCCCAAAAGTGAGCTATAGCTGAGAAAAACCAATTCAACAAAGTCCAGAAATAAGAAAACCAACCTCCTACAGCAACAGTAACTAGACCTTTACTGTATCTGTATCACTGAAAAAACTTACCTTTAAATGTTCTTGGAACACCTTCTTGCCTACAGGCTATGTAGAGACAAGCAGAAGCAATAGCATCGTTACTCCTTCCCTTCAGGCTCTTTTGCTCATACACTTGCTTGAATAAATTATTTGTTCGATCCTTCAATGCAAGAAGACTGAATTTAATTAACTCAAGGCCATTTAATTAGCAGCAGTATCAAAAATTCATGTGCTCATTAGATTATGCTAACCAAGTCAATGCCAGAACAATTTAAGGAAGGGAGACATGAACTTACAACTATATTTCTAGGGAGGTTGATTCTGTCTGCCATGTTGGTGATCTCTTTAAAAGCATTCATCATTGCACGATCGGAGCTGCTCATAGTTCTGCGATTCTGGTACTTTGAATTCCCAAATTCATCAAAACTTGCTGCACCTGTGCCCTGAGAAAAGAACATTTTACTGTCAACAAAACACAAGCAACTTCCTCCTCATTTCAAGAGCAAACATCTTCCAGCTTTATACATCTTAATTCAAGGCATTCAGTTCCAACAATTGGGCAAATGAACATCACTGAAGTAAATCATACAATCGAGCAGTGTTCCAAACATCAGGTTCCATAGTTGGCACAAGTCTCAAATCATTAGTTGATTTCCAAGGACAACAGAGCACACAGGGATTTTTCTTTCCTAATGTAACACAGTTTAAAGAAGAAAATGAATACTCTGTAGCCAATGTGCGCATCTCAATACTCCTGTCACCAATGCTGAGGTCCAGGGGTGATTTGGGCTGCATTTGCACTGGGTGGTGGACCAGCGAGGCAGGAAACCTAAATTCTATGGCCAACTGGAGAACAGTTGCTACAATGACAACTCGAATATGAAAATGAAGGCATGAGCAAAGAGAACATCCAAAGCAATGACCTACTCAAAACCAACTGGATACTGTGGCTCCTAGCAGTTGCAAGCCTTGTGTTAAAATGTAAGTGTCCATATATTCTGCCTTTACAGGAAAACCACGGACCTCCTAAAAGAAAAGCTTGAGGTCTTTGGAGAAGAGCCACCAACTCAAGCTGGCAACTCCAAAACAAGCTTCCAACATACATTTTTTTCTTTGTACCTTACAACCAATAGTGAAAATTGCATACTTCTATCAAACATGCAATCAATTTTGCCCAACTAAAGGTCTAAAAACATTTGTCTTCAATAAGCCATCAGTCTTACACATGTCTGTGACAAATACTGCCATGCCTCTGAGCTGCCCAGATGGAGTCAGAGCTCATTTCCTCTCTCCTGATCCGTGTTCTTGGGAATTGCCCTTCTATTTTAAAACAGCCTCTAATTCTGTAATCTCTCTGTGGTACACAGCTGCATTTAATACATGTTCTTTGGCTGACACTCATAATGCTCACTCTTGACCATTCACTTACACTGTTACACTTCCCTACACCCAAGGACACCCCACTTCCAAGAAGCTCACTGCAGACCTCTACTGCAAGACCTGTCTTTGTGGTGCACACATACTGCTGTGGAGACAGAGGACTCCAGCACAGGACCCTCCCTCACAGGTTTCTCTATGACAGATGCTGGATTCAAAGATCATTCTTGGGTTTTTCCTACTCCTTCAAACATCCTTTCAGATGAAAGAACCACCCAGACATGATCCTGGCACGAACACAGCAAAGAGCTGCTCCGAAGGCAATGCTGTTTCCTTGACTGGATGAACACCTCCAACTATTCAAAGGTTCCCAGTAAGGTTTAAAGGTAAGCAAAGAGCAGGAATCAAGCACATCAAACTTGAGGGCACAAAGAGCATTACAAACATCTGCAATGCTAGGCCTTTCTTTCAGCAATTATGCCAGAATGACTTCTCTTGGCCCAAAATATACACAAGTCTCACGTCAAAAGGCTCCTTCCTGGCCATCACTCATCGCCCTGCAATGCATTACTGGGGCGATCAAGTATTCCTCTTCACCACAGGGATTTCCCCTTGCCCACTATAGAGCACCTAGAGCATTATTATTATATTATTATTATTATCCTTTTTTGTTTTGGTAATGGTTCTCCTTTACCTCCCATGTTTTCCTTTCTTGCTGGTACTTCAGTTACCTTTTCTTTCAAACATTTGCTTATGTGTATTGAAGCTACCAATGCAGCTATAGGCAAGTACTCTTACATACCCTGTTGGTATGAGCACTTTCCAAGAGCCAACATACAGCTCACAACTATAAAAGGGTTGGAAAACACTCTTCCATCTCAACCACTTAGGAAAACCACAGCAACTCTCCCTGCATTTACTATTTAAATGCATCATCTAGTTTCCTCCCACACCTTTCAATTGAGGGACAATCCTTTTAGCTTCAGCCCTTAACAATCATGTTAGGAGTCCCTTTCCCTTCATGGAAAAAACAGAAGCCATACAGTTTTAACTGAAATCAAACTGACTTTAAGAATTGTGTGTTTTACTGTTGTGGCCTTTATGAGACATCTATTCGTATCTTTCTGATCTCAGCAAAAAAGGTACCTGTCAAAGTTAGGAGTTCTACCTGTTTGGTTTCCAAACAAAGCGGAAACCTCATGGATACAATCCTGGAAACAGCCTCAAAGATAGCTAGAGTGGGAAAACACAACCCAGTTAAACAGTGGTGATCTCTGAAGGGACACAGTGGAGGTTGGTTTACAGTGCTGGCAGCCAACAGCTTTGTACCCCTTTAATAGCAGAAAGCAGAAGTATCATCCACATCATTGATGTTATCCACCGTGCCAAGGAATGCTCCCAGATCTGGCAGTCTCCCTGCCCAGTACAACCAGCTCATACAGCCTGATGGATCTTTTCTTTTTCAATCATCAGCCCTTGATGTCTTGCCACTGCTTCTCAATATAGCACTTCTAGATCCAGGCCACACAGTCTGACAGCAGCCAGCTTCCTTTCACAGGCATCTCATCAAAGGATAGGAATTCTATACCAAGAGATTGCATCAGTTTCTTGTTCAACCAACCTAAATTCTCTTGTAGTTGCAGTTACTACAAAAACTAATGGATTAAGTACAAAGAGTGACAAAGGACAACTTTTTCCACAAGATAGGTGGCAAAAAAGTTATCTTAGAAAAGAGTTCTTCACATCACAGCAGATCTAGAAGCTGCTTGTTCAGTTCCTTTAAGATTTTAGAAAGAACTGAAATAATTGGGCAGTCAAGTCACAACTAATGCCAGACTCCACACCTCCAACTGACATTGTCATCAGACCAAGCTCAACACACGGTATCTACCTTCAGAGATACAGTTCTGTGCCAGTATCCTAAAGATCTGTCTGGAGAATGCAAACTACTTCTACCACAGCAAACTGTGCTATTCATCCTCTTCTTCAGAGACAAATTAATCTTTCTTCCAAAACAGGCTGTTGCTGCCTCAGACAGATGGGTCCCTTAAGCACTAAAACCAATTAGGAACTAATCCCTTTGCATGGGCAAAGCAGGCTCTCTTTTGCTGCTAGCAGATAAAGACCACATACTGCCAGCAGAGAGGAAGTCCTGAAACAGCAACCTCCTGGTTTCAAAGAAGAAAGAGCACAAACCATTCTGTGAGGCTGAACTGACCCCTTCTTTTACTATTTCCAGGCAGTGGTTCGGACTCCATTTCCACCTACATTCCCAGGAGTTTACAACAGATCTCTAATACAAAGTGCCATGAGAATGATCAATGTCCCTCTCCATTGGATTTGCCACAACACAGATTGTGTTTGGGGTCTGGGGTAGGGTTTTTTTGGTGGTAGGAGTGCTTTATTTGTTTTCAAGATTCTATTATCTCTAATTAGCTCTACCTCAAGCAGAAAGGAATACCTCTGTTCCCTGTCCCACGCAAAAGGAATCTCTGGCACACAAATCCGGGGTCCATTCCAGGCCATTCTAAGAACTGTTAACTGAGAAAATACAATCGTGCCCTGCTTCATTCTCTGAAATTCATGAAGGCTGTTCTGTACTCTGTCAGATACTACTTATCCTCCTACTGACTACACCAATTTCATCCTTATTCAACCACTGTGCATATCTAGGTCAATTCTCATCCCAGCGTACTGCTGGCAGGGACTTCAGACAACTGCTTCAGAAACATACTACTTCCCTTGCTTTAGTTTTGCTGCACAATTCATACCCTTTCTGCACTGACAGGAAACCTCTTCAGCATTCTCTGATATAAGCCATTCTCTTCCTTCCAAAGAACCGGGGAAAAAAAAGCAGCTCCTGATACACAGTCCACGCCAATGAGCCGACATCCCAGAGTCCCTGCTCACTGGCAAGCCAAACACAGGAACTCTTGTACAGAACTCATCCTCATTTGTCAAACTGATTCCCGATTTCCTGTCTCTCTTCTGCAATTCCTCCCTGTGCAAATAAAATATCCAAGTAGGACAGACAGCCCCCACTACACTCTCCAATCTGATCCTGGCAGTTGTAGTACTTGAACATTTTTATTCGCAGTTCTCATAGGTTCATGCCACACTGACATTCCCACATCTTGTCTTCACTAAAAGGCACTCCTTGCTACGGGAAGTTTGGTCATGCTTATTCTGGATGTTCTGACTAACAGCAGAACTGTTTCATTAAATGAATGTCCCTCTCTTTAATTCTCTCCCTAGGGCTGCTATCCTTATTCTAAATGAGGATCTCAACCTCCAGAGAGAAGAGGGTTAACAGCACAATTCATTGTTCACCTGGATACAAGTTCTATACCTTTAGCTGAAGTATCTTTTTTGAACATAGGGGTTCTAAAAGAGCTCAGAAGGCCACCCTACCTACTGAATCACACTGAGCTCCCAGAAACAAACCCTGTATTTACACAGGCCCCAAATGAGACAAGAGGGTGAACCTGGAGCAAACAGTCCATTTCTCCATCTGTCTGTAAAGCTGACCAAATCAATGACAGAAATCCAAGCCCTGAGATCTACAATCTTTCTGGACCTATAGAGGTGACATTAAAACTCCAATGACTCTACAACACTACTTTACAGAGCTACTTAGCAATGCCAACATTTTTAATGGAACAGTGCAGAAATTTGTTTGCCTGAATGGATTCTAAAAGCCACCATAAGGCATCCTAAAATCTGGAGGGCAGCAATGCTTGGAGTTGTCCAAAACACAAGCATCTATTTGGACAATCCTTTGAACAGAAGGTTTCCTTTTCATCAATGGTGAAAAATTAGCTGTCTGTATCTGTACTCACTAGTTGAGTTCATCTCTTCGAAGAATTCTTGGTCAAGAAATATCCATACACATATCCATACATATTTAAGTACATCTACTTCTTCATTTTAGCAGCATCACTGGAACAAAAGCTTCTGAGAAACCCTGGTGTGCATGTACCACCACACACGAAGCAGCAATGCATTTTTTCATAGTTATTTATCAGCAACTGGAACACCTCTCATGAAACAGCTAATAAATCCACAAAAATCAATTTGGGTCTTACAGAAAAAAATAGAACACAAAGAGCAACAATGAAAACTTACCTGAGTCACTACTTGATTCAAGGCAGTGCATTTGTGCAATTAACCTTGCTTGCTTTCTCGGGGGAAACTGCAGGATATGGCTGTACCACTAAATTTCAACTCAAGTGTACCCTGAATACTTCCTTCTGGAGCACTCACACCATAAAAGAATTCTACATTTAGTGCTTTAACATTAACTGGAAGAACATGTACAATGTGCATGGAGATCTCCAAGTCTCCAGTATGAGTCTGATACAGATTTTATTAGCAAAAAATTACAGTTCAAGTTGGGCAGTATCAGCTATTGAGACCTCAAAACTCATTATCTGTTATTTCAGAATCATCTCAAATACTCATGCTAAGTCACAGGGTTTCTTTAAAGATTGCAACATCAGCTTTTCTATTTATAGCAGCATACCTAAGAGTGAAAAGTAACCCCTAAGAGTCAAAAGTAACCCGAGAGCACAGTTTTCTGCTGAAGAGGTCAGCCCTTTCCTGCTACCCCCAGGAAAGAGCCACATTTTACAGAGACAAAATCTCTTTGTAAATACATTCTCTGAATACTTTCCCTGCAGACATATGAATGTACTTGACATAAAACTACTCAAACTTGGTAAAATTTAGCATTTTAAGTTTTACCTTGCCAATCATTGTACTCAAGTCGCCATCACTCAACAAGGGATTCTGGGTATCCCCAACTCGAGATGGATCTTTTGTTGCTTTGTCATTGCTGAAAGTTCTCCACTCCGATCCTACATCTATGACCCGGTCACCTGAGTTCACAGAAAGCAACAGTCTCCATTAATTTTGAGATATTTCATTAAATATCATACCTTACATATCCAAGCTCTCCATTAGAAGAGAGCAGTCTGCTGGCATTCCCAAACAGAACAGTAACTTGCAGGACAATGTACCAAAATGTTAGGGATTTACAAGTTAAGCTGAAAGCAATGGAAAAAAAAAGCAAAATGCCACTAGAGCTGCACAGAAAATATAAATAGAGAAACACATCCAGAACTCAGAAAGTTATAATTCTCCTTAAAGAGTATTGTGAGGTCTTCAATACCCAAAAGGAACCAAGACTTGGATTTCAAGCTGGAGGTCATGGTTTCCTACAACATTCGAAGTGCTTAAATAAGTTATTGTAACTTAACAAGTTTCCTTGCATTTGCCATGTGTTCAAAGGTGTGCATAGTAGATAATTCACATGCACAACCTCATTAAGCTGTAGTAAATCACTTCTGAGCATGAACTCCAGGTATTTGGTACTCTGAAAGATGCCACCTTTCTAACCCACCATAATGACATTTTGCAGCTTGATTCTTGCTCATGACAGGAGGTCTGACCCTGCCCAACTCCATTAATGATGCTTGACAGTATCAACAAATATACATCTACAAAACTATTTCTTCTTAAACTCAATCTACCCTGTTAAACCTGGAAGAGTTCAAATAAAGATTCAGAGCAAGCAGAAAAAACACACTAAACCCACATTGTGTGAATGAACTAACTTTCACAGCTCTGGTAAAAGCTGCCTCTCAAAGGTGCTGCCTCCAGAGCAATACTACAGAAAGTTTTAAGAATACACATACAGAAAAGCACAAAAAGAACACTTTTCTTAGTGTTTTGCAGTAAAGCATATTACAGCTCTGTGTAGGATATCAGAAGAAACTACCTTATAATTATACAATATAATTGTCACCCTGCTTTGCTAAACCTGAAGGAAAATTCACTACCTTTATCAGTGTTTAAGTGTCATGAAAGAAACATCTGCCAAAAAATAAGTAGAATTGACTGCAAGAAAAATTTCCGATATAGAAGCCTTAGTATGAAACCACAGAGGCTGATTTGAGCTGGTGAAAATAGAAGCTGACAGAAAAAAGCACACTTCAAACAATGGAAATGCAAGATACGTAGCCAGAGAAAATACAGCAGCAATGGACAGTGGTAACTGCACAATTACCATGGGGGGTATCTATTCCCAATGAGGAATATTATTCCTAACATAAAATTATGCAAGGAATATGCTTGAAATTCAAAGCTGTGAATGGACCATAAGAAATCACCACAACCAAAAAGAATAAGTTTAGGTTAGAGTTAGGTTGGAGGTGTTCTCACCAAGATTTGCCAGACATGCTCACAGCTATGCTCCACCTTTATTTACTGCTCTAATGAAAACCAGGAGAGGGAGAAACATACATAAATAAAACAAACTGGAAGGATAAGAATATAGCAGAGTTTAAAATGGCACAGATCCATTCTTTCTGGAAGCTTAAATTAGCAGACAGCATGTCCTCTAGCTCCTGGACTCTCTGTAAATATTTGATTCAGTAATGCTCCTTCTATGGCCTAGCAGTAACTTTACTTTAAGACAACCCCCCAATACTGTTTACAGCATCTAAAAAAAGCAAAATGTACTTAAAATTCTGGCATGGTATAAATAGAACACTGAGTACAGGGCAATGATGTAATATTTTTCCACACAAGTGGGAATGACCTAAATGACTCACTCAGGGATCTGCCTTCTTGTGAGTTATGAACCATTCCTGCGCTAACAAAAAAGCGTTATATCACTGCCTGCTTTGGCAAACATATTACAAACAGAGGACTGAGACTACTATTTCAGAGCGAGAAAAGATTAAGTAGAACAGATCACTGAATATAAAGCATTTGTGTAATTAAGATGCAGTATGCAAATACCTTTACTTTGCCAAGAAATCAGCTACTGCAGAAAAGAAGTTTTTCCTGCATGCGCTCAGTCGTATTTAAAGCATACAGAGGTCCTAGGAAGCGCATTCCACCTTTCAAAAGCCTTCTATAGAAGTGACACAAGCTAGAAATATGGACAAAAAAAAATGGAAAAAATAGGCCAAAACGTTTCCATAGATGGAAAATACACTCAACTACAAGCAGCTGATCATCCCATTTGACACACAGACACACAAAAACCTGGTGGCATTAATTCTTTGTAACTCTTCAAAACACAAAAACCAGCCTGGGCCTGTGACGTTGGTACAGATGCAATCGAGGCCCACCCGAAGTGATCAAAACAAAACCTTGCAATGCTAGAGTCACTCTTACAAAATGCAGGGTAAGGAATTAGCCTTGAAAACTGGCCCTAAGGTAACATTTCAAGTCCTAAACTGAATTTTCTGGGTCATACGCCACTGATAGGCTTTCCTGAAACACCTGGAAAATGGGCCTGACAGTCAAACATCAGAGTAAAATAAGCCCCCAGGAAGTACCTTATAAAATCATCTCTGCTTTCTCACATCATCATTATATTGGTTTTGGTAATGGTAACGAGCTGCGATAAGTATGGGAGTGGCTGCTTATCCCCTTCGCTACTTCCTTTTGAACAAAAACAAGCTTCACTAGATGTGGTTACATGAGACACTCCTTTATTTAAGCTTTGATCAAACCACTGAGTTCGTCTCCTCAGCTTCCTCCTCTGAAGTACATACAAAAAGTGCAGTTTACAGGACCAAATCTTCATGGAACCATCTCCAGACTGATACCTTGAAGCATCTTTCTGACCATGAGTGTTTCTCTACTGCCCCACTTCATTTTGTAAACTATACTTCCAGTATTCAGTTACTCTTTAGAATACAGCCTAATAGCCTGTCACAGAGGCTCTAGTGGAAACACACACTGCAACCTTCACTGACTCAGGTTACCCACCATCTGAAAAGCTCATTTAGTGAAATGCAGAACTGTTCTTCAGAACGGAAAACCCCAGACCAAGGTTGCTTTTCTTCACAACTGCCAAATGCAAAGAGCATGCGCGACAGAAACGCAAGAGGAAACTCAGGTCTGTATCAGAAAGTAAAATATCATTTCAAACCCTTTCTAAAAATCACCTTAAAATGTCTACACATCAAATTATACCTGTTTGTTGTCCCCCCCCAAACATAGAAAGCAATTTCTTAAAGGAAAACATTTTCACTCAATAAGCCCTGAATTTGCAATTACATATTTATAGAGAAATAATCCCAGCTATTTTCATGTTTGCAGTAACTCGTAATACACATGTATTTTATTCTCTTCTTGCATTTTGGGCTGTTTATGAAGACAATATAGCTGCCAATTGAAGATGTTTAATCAAAACAAGAAATAGGATGAAATTCAAGCCTCAGGTAATGTTATCTTCCATATCTAGTCCTGAAACAGTTCAGAGAAGGTATGTTCTTAAAGTCTCTTCCAGAGGAGCTCTAATGTCAGCTGTACATTGACTGCATCAAGTTCCACATATTATGAATATTTTAATCTTACCATAAATATGGTATTAAAGTTTCTTTGCATTTTAAATACCTACTGTCTCTAATGAATGTTTCATTCTTACAGTTAGTTACGGAATCTGCTGCCATCTAGTGAGCACACATTATACTTTTAATTAAAAGCATTTTACAATGCCAAATTTAAGAAAAATAAGCCACAGATTTACAATTCATTTCAGTCAACTCCTTATTAACCGGAGTAATGAGGTGATGAGACAAACTGCAGTGAGAATCCTAGGTAGCAGGCTACAAGCTGGGAAGAATTGCTAAGACATGTAACTGCACAGAGCCAAGCTCAACAGAGCCTTCTGTTTTCCAGGTCAACAGTCTCAGCTATGTCTCATACAGAAGATGCTCCAGTCCCTAAATCACTTTTGAAACCTTCTGCTGGACTTGCTCCAGCAAGTCTCTATCTTTCTACTACCAAGGAGCCCAGAATTAGACACAGCATTCCAGATACCTACTCTTCCATGTTCTACTTGTTAGCTTACACACTGCCCCATGCAGTAGTACTCAACTTTATAGCTTCCAAAATGACAAAGTTACCTTGTTTTCAATAAACTGTCAACACCACAAATGCATTATCACCAACAGCCTAATCACAAGGCTGAAATAACAAACAGAACCAGTGCAGGCTTTGAGATGTTAAACAAAACCAACCAAACAAAAAACCCACCAAAAAAAGAAACAAACAAAGAAACAAACAGAAAACCTCAGCTAGTTTCCAGCCATCAACAGCATCACACGTAGTGCAGTACCTGTAAGCAATTATGGATTGAAACAAGACAGTAGAGCACTGCAGGCAAACAACTGATGGAAGACTTAGCAGCTCCTGCCTATCAAAGTGATGACCAATTTCAAAGGACTTCCAGCTTCCTAAACCATCAACTTCTAATAATTTTGAAGGAAGAAATGGAGTAGAAATGTTAAGCAGTCTGGTGGGCAAGTCTGGTCAGCTGAAGTTAAACCTCTCCAGGACTTGTGGCCTTTAAAAGACCAACAACTCAAGCACTTTGAAGGATGTTCTGAGCTACAGAATCTCACTTAAAAGCGGTACACCTGATCTACACCACATCCCACAAATAAGGGGCTTTGGACTCTTCTTCCATCAGAGGAGTTCAGATCATTTGTAGCTCTATTTGCCCTACATCACTTGGTCAATCTGATAAGGAAGCAAGTAAAAAACATTCCCTCAATACAATGATTACAATTGTTACTGTTATTCCACTAGCTAAATCTAGCACTTAACTAATGAAGCATTCTTCATAGTGGCTCTCAAACACCTTTGGTTCCCAGCCTAGAACCCACTAACTAGAAAGCCTCCTTCACCCTCCAGGAAGCTTCATGCTAAGAATGGTGCTTATCACAAAGCCTGACAAAAGATGCCAACTTTTGACACCTAAAGTCTAAGTTCCCACTTAGATAAATATACTTGCTGGTAAAAGATAAAAATACTTGCTGAAACAGCTAGAACCATCACCCCTGTCTTTAAAGCTGAAATAGGCTCGACTTATAACATGGACTATTTAAAATGCTGACTGAAAAAAGCTAGCAAATTACTTTGTTCATATTGCAAATTTCCTGGGTAAATCAAGCATCCATGAATGCTCATGCAAAAGTCATACTCAGAATTTCTTTAGGTATCAGCATCCTTTATAATTAGTTTTCCTGGGGATGCAGAGGTTTTTTGGCAAGGACTAACTTTTGTCAGACGCTTTTAGTGCTCTGAATACCAAATGCAGAAGAAGTAACCAGATATAAGGTGCATCTCTAAAGATACTTTTTATTTAAGTAATACTTTAAATTGAGACCTTACACTTTAGTTTTAAGTGTAGGCAATACCCACAGGTCACAGAAAGAAGTAACCATGAACATACACACAAATATGAAGAAACTGTATTTGGAGGTACAAAGATAATAGAATAGGTGTAACTGGCCTCTACTGGATCTAAGTCAGAAGTACTTAAGCACCTTTTCCACTTAGAGGATATTATATTACAAACAGTTGATTAAAAAGGTTTCTTTGGTTTTCAGAAAACAGGCATCTATGTATAGATGTAATCAATCCTAGCCCTAATGACAGATAACCTGAGTAATGGGCTGGCCAGCAGAGAGGCAATCACAAAACCCCTTCCCATTTATTCATTATAGAGAAAAAAGCCTACTACCTGCAGCATAGTTAAATCTTGTCCACTCTTCACAGACCATACCTAAATTTAAGATGCACCATTCAGATCTCAAGCTTTTCAAAAGCATCAGCCATATCAAATATTCTGACAGCATTTCCTAGCAGCCTCACTGCTGACTACAAGCTACTGAACATTTTTCCCCCCAGTTCTCTAACTGAACACTCAGGTATAAACAGAACGTGGAATAAACATCTGATTATAGGTCATTATCTGATTCAAAGCTTTAATAAGTTGCTGTGCATCCAAGGCTTCTCATCAGTTGAAAACAGACTTAAGAAGGCTCTCCAAAAAGGCTCCATAGGAAAGCACTTCTCTAAGCCATACCTGACCTACTGAAGCAGGCACAGCTAACCAGTTAGAGAAAATCACTTACTAAATGCTGAAAATAGCTCCCATCTACTAAAAACTCTCATCTGCCTTTTCACTGTTACCTTGCCTGGGTTAGATTGTGTTTCATCTTTCCAACTATTTCCAAATTGTTAACTTTTTTCTCCCAAACTCCTTGCTACTTCAACTCCTGCACACTAAGACAACATATAATGAAACTATACAGAAGCGAAGGGATGTCTTAGATGAGAAAGGTATTCCTCCCTAACTGAGATGCTACACAGCTGTACATGCCACTAGACTCATTCTCACCCTGGTCTGAAATCCAGCTCACAACCTTGATACATTAAGAAAATTCAATTACTTGTATTCCACTATGATTCTGCTTTCAGCCCCTTCTGGTCTATCACAGACTTACTACCTTTTAGGCAGTAAAAGAGGCTGTAAGCAAAATATTTACCTGTCAAGAAAGAGATAGTAGCTTCATGTTCTTGAACAACATGCTTCTCTCCCCACCAAGTCTGTCTGAAGAATGAGATGTGGTCAATGTTTTAAATGAACACAGAACTAACCATTTGTCCAAGCCTAAAGAACCCTGTTGGTGAATTCTCAAGTCAACACATGAACACTCACCATATCATATATCCTAGAATGATTTGAGAGAACTATGTATAATAAAGTACCAGAGTTATGACAGCAGATAAACTCGGACATAGATTTGTAGTTTCAGATGCATGTCAATCCAGACTAAAATCAAAATTCCATGGATAACTGCAAAGTCTCCAACTGCTTTTCATGTAAAAGGCAATTAGCATGAAGGAAAGTTAACAAGCTGGAAACAGTTACCATGAAAAGATGGAACACAAGCTAACCCAGGAAAGGTAACAATGAAAAGGCAGATGAAGCTCTTCGTAGACTGAAGCTGTATTTAGAAGCAAGAATAAGCCAGCCACCAGCTTCGGTCATTCTGACATGACAAGACTTAATTGTTTCAATACCGCACAGCAAAACAGCAGTTTATTCAGAACAAGTGAAAAAATGCTGTGTGAAGAAAAAGTAGCATACTAAATTTAACTTCAAATTTCCATCTTTGAGGCACTAACAACAATACCTATGAGTAAAAAGCAACTTGGATTAAAGATCTTTCTCAAAAATATCCCTTTAAAAAGTAATACTTCCAATACACAGCTCTGCTTAAAACATGGAACTCAACTGTTAAAGAGATCAGCTCCTCCTGTTAGCCTCCTGCTCCCCCAAACTCTTCCATTGCTTCGCCCTCTCAGCTACAGACCTGAGAAATACAATCTCAGTCACAATGCTAATTTCATCTCATATTCCCAGAAGATTGATCACAAACCCAAAAATTATCTATGCACCAGCTATTTTATCCTATGACACAGTTGCACATTTAATAAACTCACACTTTTTCTACTTTAGTACTTTGCCAGAGCAAGCAAGAAAAACCTCAAGTGGAAAAGACACTTAGTCAAAGACTCTTCACTCTGGTTTCAGCTACATTCTACTAAAGAAATAAAACCAGTGAAGTCACATTACTATATACAACAGCAAAATAAAAGCATGAAGTCAGCTTTTACCACTCAGCCCCACATACACCAGCAGTGCTCTGCAGACATCAATATCACAGTATTTTGAAGTAAACCTGTAACAATTCTTTGGCTACCGAGTATATTGAGTCTTTTGGGGTTTTTAATTGTTCTAACCAATAAAGACCTCATTAACTTTCAGCCCACCTCCAAAACATATTCCCAGGGGGCCCTATTCACATCAGCTACACATCGTGACCTAGGTCAGCCTTGGAACTCAAATTCACAACTTTGCTATGTAAGAACAGGAAATGAAATCACTACTCTCTTAAGGGGAACATGTATCATGGAATCTCCAACAAATACATAGAAGTTCTCATCTGGAAACAGAATTTTGTCTTCACTCCTTTAAAACATCCCTATTTCACACCCATCACTAGCAACAGGCATCAAGAATTGGAACTGGTTTTCTCCTTCTTCTTACCAGAAAAGAAATGTTGAATATAAACACTTCTGCTTGGTCCTGCACTCTTCAATTATTTATCTTCATCTGATTTAATTGAGGTTTTTTCCAAACTAGCTGTTAGACACCCTGGCTAATGAATTGAACACATGCAGGTGAACTACATCACTGAAGGAAGGTAGGACAGAATGAGAGCACTTAGCACCACGAAAGTAAATGTTAAAACCTTTTAGCAATAAATCTATAGAAAGGCCTACTTAAAAAAAAAAAAACAAAACAGTGTGCTTAAAGAGAAAAACACCACTTTTTTACCCTGCCAGTAATGTTGGCCATAAAGAAGACTCAGACCATTTTAAACACACTTTGAAAATTCAAGTTGGCAAAGGTTTGTGTGAAGATTCTAATGATTCTGCTCATCAAAAATGATGATAACTTGAGCTAAAGAAGTCTCCAATGCTAATGATTCAGAAGAGAGCAGAGAGTAAAACTCTATAGCAAGAATAGCTTGTGAGTAGGTAACAGAAAGTACATGAAGTGAGATTTCTGATAGGCTCCCAAGTTCCTAACAATGAAATGGATCAAGCAAAACCTCTCCATCTAAAACCAGAATTATCTTTCAGTTATTAACTGATGCGGATGGGCTTTTCTACATTTTGGTTCAACTCTTATGGCAGCCACACCGAGAGCTGAACACAGACCAAGCTATTTTTAAGCAGTAACTTAGAAGCCTATTACCATATTTCAATAGGAAATATTGCTGTGGCCATTTGAATTTCTAACCAGCAAATTTATTATATTGAATTTTATCAGAATTTCTGCAACTTAAACCAGCCCTTCTTTTACTGAAGCCAGTAACAATCCCCCCCCTTGCCTTTTAAATAGTTTCATCATCTTAAAGGAAATTGGTACTCAAGTTTCAGTGTTTTAACATTTACTTTAATAGACTATATGGATGCTTGCTTTTTGCATCAGAGACACATTTTAGTCACTTAAATTAGTACTACTTTTGCCACAACTTATTAAACCTTTAGCTTTATGCTAACACCGATACAAAAAAGCTTAATTCAGTACAAGACAAGAGCCAAAACAAAATCACCACAGTCTAGGAGAGAGGGATATAAAACCATCTGAAATACTTAGCACCACTGAACATGCACCCTCAAAACGGAGAACTTGCTTCTTGTCATAGCATGTATAAAAAATTTAATAGAAACAAATGAGGTTTAAAGAATGACCATAACACGAGCATGAAAAGTTTCCCATGCAAAAGGAATAAAGACAATAAGATGCACAGTAAGATGCTCATCCTAGGAAAGATACATGAAAATGAATACGCAGCATGTTCTACAACAACATGGTTTTCTCTGCCTCTCATTCAAAGGCAATGCCTAAAGAGGCCTTTCATTTTAGTTATTCCATTATACTTCAAAATACAGTTTAGACCGTGAAAGTTGCTGCCACATGAACTGAATAAGAGAGCTCAGCAAAATTCCAAAGGAAAAACTGGATATTTACTTTGGATAGTACTGAAAGCCTTAGGAGAAGCAATCAACAAGAACAGGTGATGGCAAGGATATAAAGAGAATTCCTTCAAGGCAGAAGATAAACTCTAACTAAGGGAAAACTGAGATTTTTTTGTACTTTTTCTTTAAGCAAGTTACTTGACAAAGAGCTATTATTAAATTTCTTACACTTTCCTGACTGAAACAACAGTCATGATTAAAGACAGAATATTGGACCAGACAGCACAATACTCTGATTCAATATTACAACATATTTTCAAGCTTTAAAGAGAGTTTCATTCTTTTCATAATGCCAGAAGTTACCAGAAGGCAGACTATTCAAAACAGGAAGCTTTTAGCCAACAGAATATCATAAAACATTTAAGTATGAAAAAAGAGCCTTTTAATACTCAAAGTACTAATACCAGTTTTGTGGGAAAACAAATCTACACACACAGGTTATATGGTAATTCACAACAATATGAACTGCTACTTACCTACTACTAGCCCACACTCGGAACAGATCATATCACCGGCTCTGTAATCCTCTACTAAAATGGAATCTGGATGATTTGGGCAAGTCACTCTTGGAAGTACATCCAAGCTATAAATGAAAAAATTAGAAGCATTCATTACTTTTAATCAAACAGGCTGCATATCCCAAAGCGTAAGAGTTCCGTGCTGAAAGGAACACTTTAATAGTACAGAATTTACAGTCATTTAAATGATAGCATATTAACCTAAACACCTGAACTTCACCTTTTAAATGCTGTAACACTGTATTTGACAACCAAGGTTTAAAGTCATCTTAATTTCCAAATTTTTTTGTGATGCATCCTTGTACCAAAACCACTTCAAATTAAAACATCAAAGATCTAAGTAACAGGACTTGATTAAGTGCAGTCTGACCCGCAGCCTATCACTACATGAAGCTCCCCACGATGTTAGTGGTGACTGCTTCATTCCAAATGAATGTTCTCACCCCTTCCAACCAGATCAGTATGACTTACCAGGTCCTTAATTCAGGAACTAGTGCATACACAACATACATGTTTAGAAAATAGCTGCTTCTATCACTGGTTTACTGTTTTCAAGTACTTGAAGAAAAAGGCCCATTTTAAATTAAGCAACTCATTAATTGTGAGATCTTAACAAAACCCAATCAGCTCATGAAGGGGATTATGAGATGACTGCTCTGCTAACAGGGATCTCTTTCACACTCATGCATCTTTAAGAATTACAGCAGATATACAGAAAACTTCCTATAAAGCATTAGCACTGTTTAACACAACAGCTTTTAGTTACTCAGTAGGGTAACAACCAAGCGTTTTAAAAGTAAATACCTCATTCAAGCTATCAGTGACTGTTCAGTAATTCTGCTAAAAACAATCCTTTCAAAACTGGAATAAATAAATAGTTACAATTGGTGTCCATATATTCATCAAAACCATTTTGCTTGAGCTAAAAAGCAGAATGCACAGAAGTTGATCACAAAAAATTTGTCATGAGCACCCACCAAACCTCAATCTGATTGTGCCAAAACAGAACTTCTAATCCTTTCAATTGCAGAAAATATCCTACCAAAAGTTAAAGTCATCTGAGTTCTCCCCTTCCCACTAACCCATTATTTCAGCCTAATCTATACACTCCACCTGAATTTTTACTCTTTAGATATTTCTGATGAGTCAAAAGTACAAAACCACCCAAAACATTATAATCCAGCGAGTGTTCAGAAAGACTTGAAACGAAAACTGAAAATCAACATCACTATTAATAACAAAGCCTCCAGAAAGAACACGTACACACTAGGTCTGCAGATGTAAATTACATCCAAATACTACACAGAAGCTCTTTAAACTACTTCCCTTCTCACTATTCCCAGCCAGTAGTTTCACGACAAGAAAACAGTAGACAAAGCATGCGCCATCATCTGACATCTGGCCTTATGCCAAAGGCTAGTGACACACTAAGCAAAAGAAAACAAATACAGAAGCCTGGAAAAAATACTAACAGTGTTTGTGTTTAGACACTACCTTCACTAAACACTGTGAAAATTAGTTCTCCTATCCCAATTTTAACTCATTTATCTAGACATATATATTGTACTCCTTATAACACACAGGAAAATGAAGGCAATATACTGAAGTGCGTTATACTCAGTTCAGCACACTGAAGGAAAATGCACGGCACGTGTGTAAATGTCCGTCTCAGCAAATAGCTCCCGCGTTGTAACAAGACTACCAGGAAGCACTTCCCAGATGCCAGGACGGGTTCAGCAGGAGTCGTAGAGGCGCTCCACAGTCCCGCTCCATGAGCCTCCCTTCATTCCCGACTTGAAAGAAAACCTCGACACATCTCCAGGCAAAAAGCCCGAGCCCCAAAACTCAACAGGTTTGGCCACTGCCTAGTGCCGGTACGGATTTAGGGTGGGAGCCTAAAAGCTGTTTCCAGGACCCGATAACCTGGAGCCGAGCCAGGGAGCAGCCGCCTGGGCTCGGAGGCTGTGCTGAGCGCCAGCGGCACCGGGGGCTCCGCGCCCGGGCAGCGCCCACCCGGCCCGGGGGACGCAGAGGAGAGGACTCGATCTCCGGCCTTACGGCACATCACCAGCGCAGCCGAGCTGGGAGCAGCCCTCTCTCGCCGGAGCCGCGCTCCGCTTCACCCTACAGGATAAAGGGCCGGATCCCCAGCGCCGGTCACACCGAGGGGCCCGGAACTAAGCCACGGATCGCCACGAACCCCCCCCAAAACGCTCACTTCCCCTCGGAGCGCCGCCGATTCCTACCGACACGAAGCCGCAAACCGGCAGGCTCAGCCCCGGCGCTCCCCACTCCGGCCGCGCTCGGCCCAGCCCACACGGAGCAAGCCAGCGAGGCCTACCCCTCCGCGGCCCTCCAGCCACCCCGGGAGCCGCGCACAGGGCGGCCCCACCACACGGGAAACCGGCTGCGCCACGAACGGAGAGCGCTGAGCGCAGACCCCGGTTCCTCCCCGGGTGACAGCAGGGGCAACGCGGCCATTCCTCCCCCTGTGCCCCGGGCAGGAGGGGATGGCGGCCCAGCCCCCCCCCGGCTCGGAGCGGCGGAGCCGGCCTGCCGTACCGGCTCGTGGACGCCATCTTGCCTCCGTCCTGCCGCAGAGCCGGGCGAAGTCAGGCGCCGCCGCAACCTCCCCGCTTATATAGGGACCGCGGAGGGGCGGGGCCGGCCCCGCTCGCTACGGGTGCCGCGAAGGGGCACATGACGATGGCAAAGCGTGCGGGGTTTAGGGACTGTATTAATCGGTTAAAAAGACCGGTTCGATCGCCCATGTGCGAGCTTCAGCGGCTCCAGTCCGCGCCCTCCCGCCCCAGGACACTAGCCATGTGCGAAATCAGTCTGTATATGGAGCAACAACAACAGGGTTTCAAGCCCAAGCTGTAAAACAGCAGACAAAAACCTTATCCCTTTGGTATGAGCCCCTCTTCACTGCTAAAGAGAGGGGTGACTAGGGCAGGAAATGGAAATTGACATCACTTCAATGCTTTAAAGTGATCACTGTTGAAGTCTCTGAACAGCAGTAAACTTGCTATCTATTAAACAGATACAAAGGGCTGCTCATGTCACTTAAGACCATGTCTGCACCATACAACAAATTCTTCAATTTGGTAGCTCTAAGAAGAAAATTCAGTGGGGTTAAAAAGTTCTCTTGATACTTTCTAATACTGCATCAAATTCATTATCACACAACTTCTCAACGCTTTCCTGTTGACTGAAATGCTGTGTGCTGGTTTGAAATGAGCTGCTTTGTGCTTGCAACACATTCCTTAGATTTAATACATACCTTTTGGCATAAAAGAAAGCTGAACTATTAGAAGATACAGATGCTAACGTACACATTTAAAGCATCTCTTTCTCCCTTTGCAATGACCTTTTCCATAAATGCTCAATAAGCCCCAAAGATGAAATGGTAATGAAAGGAAAATCACTGTAACAGTCAATGTGAATACAGCATGTGATATGAAGCTTCCCCATACACTCTGAAAAGTGTATGCAGCTGCAGCTGCAGCAGATGTGCCTCATCAGCACGGGCAGTCCCATCAAGCTTTCCAGGTTTGTCTTCACTCCTCATAGAATCTGTTCTATGCAAAAGATCATCTGGCAATGGCTGTCAACAGCAGGCCCCTCCTGACCCTATTCTCATTAACTAGAATTGAAGGAGTTTAATTTCCATCAGAGCAAGACAACCACTTGCAGAAATGTTGCAAGAAATGTGATAGATCATATCTCAGCATTTCTTTATTCCCTGTCTGCAGCAATTTTTCAAGCACTTGTCCATCAGCAGCAGGGAAAAGCAGTTGATGTGGCAGATGGTAATACCTCTGTTAACATCTCTGTCAACAACAGGTTATTTTAGTAACTTACAGAAAGCTCGCCCAGCTTTCCCATCACAGTAGTTACAACAACAATCCTATTTTGAACCTTCATGGGTCATTCTGGAGTTTCTTAAACTTGCACCCAAAGTATCTCATGCTAGCTCCGGGCAGTAATAAATGTGGGGAATTAAACTGCAATTCTTATATTGCTAATATTACCAGCATCGTTTCAACAAAAATGCAATGGGAGATTTAGATGCCTTTGCAAACACAATGAACAGTACATTAATGAAAACAAGTCGCTGGTTCTTACTTGTATCTCTAAAGGTCCTTTGTAATGGTTTGTTGATTTAGGCAATGGGCATTCTGCTAAAATAGCAGATGTCAGTCAAATGCCTCGAAGGAGCAAATGAAGGAAACAATAAGCAGCCAGAGCAGCTGAATTATGCTTGGTATGTTAATTCATCCCTGTGCTGCATCTTATGGGTTCAGACATCTGATGGAACAAAAAGATTACTGCATTACAGCACCTGGGCAAGATAGGAGAAAAGAAATTTAAACTACTGCAGTCTAATACAGTGGGTCCTGTAACATGAGGGTTGTGGTTCAACTGAGCACTACACAGCCACTTACACACACAACCCCCAGTGGGCTGGGGGGAGAATATGAAGAATGAAAATGAGAAAAACTCGTGGGTTAAGATAAAAAGTTTAATAATTAAAAAGAAATAATTATAACTTTAAAAAATTTAAGGAAAAGAGGGGAAAAAAACTGAGGGCAAAATAAACCCCAAGAAAAGGCCTGGACACTGTGTAAGCACTGCTCAGCTGTAACACAACACAGGTGTAACCAACACCGTTTTCAGCACAAATGCAAACCATAGCTCTGTACCAGCTACTATGAGGAAAATTAACTCCATCCTGGCTAAAACCAGCACACACGAGTAAGGCTCCACACCTACACTATCTAAACAGTGGCCACCTGCATGTCCCAACTCAAATCTGCTGCTTTAGCAGGTGAGTTATTATTATACTAATGAGATATCTGACACAGTCAAACATATAAATGGAAAAATTACTTTGCTGTAGTTTTCTTGGTTTCCTCTTCAGCCCTGCATATCCTTTTTCTTTCATGCATATCATAGACTGATTTTTCACAGCATGTCCTATCTGCCAATGAGAGTAATGTAAGTGTATTACATCATGTCTTTTGGAAGCAGTGATGTGCACTTTCTTGGTCTCACTGGACTACCATGTTCAGCTCTGGGGCTCCCAAATTAAAAAGGACATGGACCTGCTTGAGCAAGTCCACAGGAGGCCACAAGGATGCTGCAAGGGCTGGAGCACCTCTCCTGTGAAGAGAGGCGGAGAGAGTTAGGGTTGTTCAGCCTGGAGAAGGCTCCAGAGAGACCTTCGAGCAGCTCCCACTGCCTAAAGGGGGTCTACAAGAAATCTGGAGAGGGACTTTTTACAAAGGCATGTAGTGACGGGACAAGGGGGAACGGCTTTAAACTGAGAGAGGGGAGATTTAGGTTTCATATTAGGCAGAAGTTCTTCTCTGTGAAGGTGATGAGGCACTGGCACGGGCTGCCCAGAGAAGCAGTGGCTGCTCCATCCTTGGCAGTGTTCAAGGCCAGGTTGGACACAGGGGCTTGGAGCAACCTGCTCTAGTGGAAGGTGTCCCTGCCTGTGGCAGGGGGTTGGAACTGGATGAGCTTTTAGCTCCCTCCCAACCCAAACCAGTCTGGGATTCTATGATTTAATTTTTAACAGAGCATGGAAACATTGTAAAGAGAGGTGAACGTGAAAACCCTTAATACCTGACTACTGTTGTGAGGCGGGAGTTATGCATGTGCTCACATGCTGACAAGCCAGCAATCTCAGCGACATCTTAGACTGCAGGAATAGGGCTTTAAAATTACTCCAGAGATCTGTGCTCTGTAGCTGTTATCTTCAAGAGAAGCGTGACGCAATGATCTTTAAAACTTTCTGTATACAACAATGATGAAAACAGTATTACTTGTGTAAGCCTTAATGGCATAGTGAAGCACCTGTTTCAAGGACAAGAAACCAAAATGAAAAGATTTTATTCTTTCGTGTCATTTCAGAAGCTTAAGAAGTGAGAAATTTTTTATTTGAATAATCATACAAACAGCTCACAGCAGCCTGTGTTTTTATGCTAGAAAAATTGGCTTATTTTCATAACAATTTCTCAACTAAAGCAGCATTTTCCTTTTCCAGCTTCTCATGCAGCTCAACAGGCTGTTGCATTGCCCTCTTGGTTCCTGCAGCAGCACAGCTCCCCAGTGCAACTTACAGAAATGGATTGTAAAAGAGAGTTCAGATTTCACAGAAATTTTGTATCTTAAAATAAAATAGTTCCTGCAGGAATTTAATGTAGGAATTTCCACATGAAATTCATGCTGACATTTCAATTAAGTCATTTTAATTACTAAATTGATGATTCTTCTACACAAAGACTACACATCACCTTAACAATACCAGCCAATCATCCTCTGGTGACATTTGGGGAATGGCAGTGCAAAACAGCTACAGAACTACAGAATTCCAAGCTACTGGACTTCCAAAAGCCCAAGAGCAAGAAGCACTAATGAAAAAGCCTGGCAGCTGTTCTCACAATCCAGTCTCTATACTTTTTTTTTCAGGCCATGGTCACAGTCTGATGGAATTCAGTCAAGATTCCAGCTGTGTGATTACAGAATGAGTCAAATATCTGCAGAACTAGTTATTGCATTTGTTGAGGCTTTCCACCATAAGGCCTGTGGGAAGAGTATAGAAACAACACAGAGAGCAATGCAAGCAGCCTTAAAAGGTTACCTACCTGGATTGCTTCTGCTTCCACACATTAAAAGATCAGAGAGAACTGGAAAAGGATGCAACTAGAAAGGAATTCTCCATATTGATCTCTCTTGAAACAGTCCTTTATCAACTGAGCTTGAAACAAAGTTAGCTGAGCTCCATAGCACAGTATTAAGCCCATCTCGATGGTCCCCCTAGATCTAGAGAGTTTTACATAAGTGAAGTCACCAATGTTGTGAACATTGTAAGAAAAAGGATGACAAAAAGCCTTCTGTTTTGCTGCGTAGATTTATCCATGTAATAATTAAATAAATAGGTAGACATTTGTGAACAGAATTCCTATTCTGGATGCCACTTTTATAAATTCATTAAGGACTGAATGCTTTCAGAACAGCACATATGACTATTGTGGGAAAATGAAATAGTAATTATGCAGCTTAGCCCTTTCCAATCTTGTTTATAGTATAAACACTGTATTGATTTAACTCTATCACTTTATTTAAACTGAGGCAATTTGTGCATGGACAAGGTAGGTAGATGGGTATGTAGAAAGTCACTGCAATTATCTAATATGAGCCAGATCTTAATTTCTGTCCACTGCAGGCTATTGGGTTTCAAAACTACTATTTTTAAGTCTCAACCCTAGTTCCTATACTATCTAATACCAAAAACACCTCCCACTTTTTCTCTATTAAGTTTTAAAATACCTGTATCATCTATTTATTCTACACAGAGTCTTACCAAAAGACAAAAATTTGCAGAAAAAGTGATTTGCATAGATTTTCTATTCAGGAAAGAAGTAAATTCTTTTGAAAAGACTGAAATCAACCTCTGGCTGCATCACACATTTCAGTAAATCATTAACTTCTCAGCAGGTGGCAGCACAAAGTTATTTACAATGTCATAGTAATTCTGTACTGTATTAAGTCATTTGATTTTAAATTTGTAATAAAACCCCTACTATTAGATAATTATACCAGATAGAAGAGTTAGTGAGAAAAATCAGGCTGGCTGTTTATTCCAGTTCTTCAGGATCACTTCAGCTGCATCCAGTGTGCTGTCTTTCTGCAAAACAAGGAATATCACTATTACTGCAAGTATTGAGTTCTTGAAGAGAGAGTAACAGTCATGGTTATATCATCCCAAATCAATATTTGGCAGCTTCACTTGCATCCAGTAAGTATCTGTCAGTCAGTTCTTCATTAACAGATATAGCTACAAATTGAGACTACACAAAGAATTCCATGCTGACTCCTTGCAAATATTTGTTAGGTATATTTAAAAGATAACATATTTTCTCAGCATTCATATTATCAAATGTAATGGAAGCAATCCCTCTTATGTAAATGCCTGGCATGCATGCAGTGATGTACTTGGCAGCTCTATATTGGAGACACGCTAGCATAGTTTCCAAATCTTTATGTGAACAGTTGGGAGTTTTAAATCTCCATGCAACAAAGTTATGCTTTGAACTACTTAAACATAATCCCCCTAAATACGGGTATTCTATCCACTAGCCACTTGTGTGGCTTGGCTACAACCTGGTGAGTCATATAAGTAGTCTTGTATGATTAGTGCTGCTCATATTCACAACCAGCAAGTTCCATCCTGGTTGTTACTGGTTCGGTTTTTATCATGGTCTTTATACCTCAACAAAAGAGCTGGGTAACACAAGCAGAAACTCCTCTTCATTACTGGATCAGGCTAAGGCTCTGATCTTTGTACTAGAAGAGTTAAAGCCTTGCACATGTTCCATTATGCTGACTCTGTTACAGAACAATCAGGAAACATCTTAAGGCTGCAGGCTTATCGAGTTTATGTACCTGTCCCCATGGCCTTCCAGTCTTTTCAAGAACAGATTCAACAGGAAGACGACAGAGCCTTGGGCAACATGGTCTAATGTGAGGCATCCCAGCCCATGGCAGGGGGTTGGAACTGGATGATCTTAAGGTCCTTTCCAACCCAAACCATTCTAAGAGTATGTGAAAAGGAGGTGCTCACAAAATGGCAAAAGTCAGCCAATGCACAAAACCCATGGAAGATAACTTTCTGTGTCTTTGTTTTCTTCTGTAATTTGGAGCTCATGTGAAATACTGTACTTTTTCAGGCAAGTAAGTTAAACTTGAAGGTGACCACTGGTTTTGTGGTTGGAAACTGAATGAGTGTCTGTTCTGAATTATAGAATTCACCTTCATTGATAGCGTACCTGTGCAACTCATTTTCACTGTCACCAATGGCCAAGAACATTATTAAAAATCAGCAGAGGAAGCTAAAAAAGGCCTTCCCACCAGCTGTTTTCTGCCAACTGCCCTTCTTAGCCTTGCCACCTGCATTTGTGGTTTAAAGTCCCTCAGCAAAAAGACAGCTGAAGCTACTTTGTGCTGAATTTTACACCAAGCTAGCTTTCTGTTCCTAAAGCCATCCAACTCAGGAGATCCTGCGCAAAATATAACAGTCTCTTGCAGATTTCAGTACCACACTGATTTTAGGAGTCTTAATTCTTCCCAGGACACATATTTACCTTAATGAAGCAAAACCGTATGTATTTTTCAAACTGCCTTTTTGTTTCGGGACCACAGAATGCTGAAAGAGGAATTGCTGAGAGCTTCTGAAACATAAACCAGAAATATTACTTGCTTATTTTAAAGACATATATGAAAAAAATTATCTGTTTTAAGCATGATGATTTTACTATTCCATTTCTAGAACTCTCCCTCCAGACATGTGAGGGAAAGACAAGGTTTGGTTTTGCATGCATTAGGCTTAACTGAATTCAAATTCCTTTTCTCAGGCAAAACATTTCAAAGGTACTTCTGTACCACTAGCATTTAACCATGCTGAAAGAAAAGTGCTGGGACATAACGCAATCTACAGGGTACATTTTCAGCATATTTAGCAATATTTTAGCCATGTCATGATCAGCATAAACACCAAATGGAATATCTCTACTACATTGTTTAATAAGTATGGTTGCACTGCTCTTACTTTCAATAGAAAAGCATTTCTAAAACTAGAGTAAGACACCTTACCTTAGACTTTATCATCCATTTGATAAATTTATAATCATAAGGTTGTTTCTCATCTACATCAGAGAGATCCACATCTAAAACAAAATTAAAACAAACATGTTGTAAGATTTCCTAGACTCCACTGGGGAGGCATTCATTAACAACACTTTATTATAGTTAATACTTAAGAACAAAGAGGTATGTTTTCATGTTAAATTAAAATAGGCCAACAGATTGAGCCTTTCCATTCTGATCTGAGCACTTGCTTTCCATTCAAAGCAAATTCAGACACGTAGCTTAGATGAAAGCCATGCAGTACTCCAAGTCCTTCTCAAGTCTGGGTTACTGAGGGATCAGGACTGTGGAGGGTACTGAAGACTGTATTAATTGGATGGGCAGCAATAATCACTGCAACTGCTGTCTTCACATCTGTGACACTGGGGTACCTAAAACTTTCTGACATATGGTAGCACTGCAAGATCCAGCTGTGTTTAAACATTTCTGTGTGCATGACAAGTGCCATTAGGACCAGTTAGTGAGAAATGTGGAAATAGAAAATGTTTCCCTGTGGGAATTCTTCCTCCAAAGTTACCGTAACCTGAATTTCCCAAAGGTTTTGTCAATTTTGGTAGCATTTTAGTGTTTAGAAATCAGCACGGGTATGAAACAAACAAACAAACAAACAAGAAACAGAAAGGGGAAAGTACAAATGGTATGAGCTCAGGATACTAAACCAGGTGCTTGGCTCTCAAATATTTTAATAATCATAGACCTTTTTAAAATAGATTTTTTATACACCTCCTTTATCCTCCCTAAAACCTTGCCAAAGCTTTGCAAAACATGGACAGTAGTTAGGATCACGAACAAAGGCTTTGCTAAAGCTTTTAAAATCTACCTCCCAGGGTAAGGTAAAACAGAAAAATTCAGTCCCAGTTAATACTTCTGACAATGTTATGCAAACGTGAAATGAGAATATAGTTTAAAATGAAAGCTGCATTGTCACATTAACTA
The DNA here is from genome assembly GCF_004027225.2 of Strigops habroptila. Lineage (NCBI taxonomy): Eukaryota > Metazoa > Chordata > Aves > Psittaciformes > Psittacidae > Strigops > Strigops habroptila. The sequence goes on from NC_044284.2 coordinate 4,000,482, forward strand.
AAATATTCACTTCCCACACCCTTTTTAATATACTTTATACTAACTCAATGTAGAAACATCAACAATCATAAAGTATCCTCCATCTGGAACAACAGGCTTTAGTCCAGCGTCTTGAAGTAGCTGAGCCATCCGATCACGCTTGCTTTCCAGCTCTCGAGACAGTGAGTAAAAATAGCAGTCTGGGTCATCCATGCGTTTATAGTCTATCCAAAACGCTTGTGCCAAAGCTTCCTGGAAAGATAATCAATGTCCAAAGCGCTCACGGACACTCAGTAAATGCACAGACACACACTTCCTACTGAAAACACATGGATTTTTCTTAGATTCTGGCCCTTTTTAAGCAAATCAGCACATACAAATTACACAAGCTACATCTGAGTGTGTAATTTGCCTCTTACTTTGTGCTGTGGCAACACCCAAAGCACCCAATCATTTGCTAGGAGCTAATCACAGGCAGAATCACAGTCCTTGACACGAGGATTTACAAGCTGAATTGAAGCTAAATTTAAATTATTGATAATAATACAAGATAGAACACTACAAACTAGTAGATAGAGCTAATGCTCAGTAAAACAAGCCCATATTGCAACAACTTTTGTTTGTATTTGCTGATTTTTTGCATTATTTGTGATGTTATTTTTTTAATGAAATGTCTGGTGAGCTCATCAAATCTGTCTCCTCTTCTTGCACCCCAGGGTATATATTTTGACAACTAAAAATTCATTGTTGTGATTATTGTTCCATTACAGCGAGACCTACAATTTGCTACACCAGAAAATCACCTCCTCTGCCCCTTCTGTACCTACCTGTAATGGAGTTGGGCAAGTATACAGCATATTTTGGTGAACAACTTGCAAATGCTTAATCAGGTTCTGGGGGCCAATAGACCAACCAAGCTAAGGGAAGAAAGCATGCATCTGTTATACTTACAGCAGTGGTGCTCCCAAAAATTAGCAAAGAATTAAAATCAGGCAGTACCTCAAGTTTTTCTATTTTAAGTATTGGTAGTGAATTGATTTTGATAAAGAATTAAGAGCTGGTTTACATGGACTTTGCTGAATGATGCCACTAAAAAATTCCTTGATTTCAGACAACAGTGTAAGTTCATTTAACCCTTTCACAGGGCACTCAGCAAACTTTTCACTCTTCATATAACAAGTGTTAGAAATCAAACTGAGCATTTATTAGCGATCTTATGCTTAACTGGTTTAGAATCTTTACATCTCATAAGCTCCTGTGCCAAAGGTGGTTTGAGCACAAAACAAAATCTCAGTACTGGATCAGCTATGTCATGGTTCAATTTGAACACAGGTGATGAAGAAGAAAGAATTTAGTTGCCAAACAATTAAATATTTCATTTACTTTCTGATATGTATTTTAAAGTCAAGCAAAATATTATCATTAAATATTTTACAGAAATATAAGCCATTCCAAAACATACCATTCCCACAATCTGGAAATGATCACCACAAAATTGAAAAGCTACAATATGATAATATCCATGTTTTCCCCAAGGATCTTGACTGGTTTTGAACAAATCAGACTGTGTTTATTTTTGCTTAGTATTGCTTTCTCAGAAGACCTTATTAACTGAGAGACAAGAAGAGAATTAAAACATGGGTGTTGAAGATAAGTAATTGCTCCAACTGAATGATAATGTCATGTTTTGGAGACATGGAGATTTGCTAGAAGCTTTCAAAAGACAGGTCATAAAACCAGAGGGTTTTTAGTGTAATAAATACATTGTTATTTATATAACTGAACTCTTATATTGATTCTTCTTACCTTCCAGCCAGTTACACTGTATGTTTTTCCAGCACTTCCTATAGTTATTGTTCTTTCCCACATACCTGGCAAGGTAGCTGTATATAAGATAAAATTAGGTGCAAAGTATATAAGATAAAATTGGGTACAAGTGCACTCACATATTCCATGTAGTTATAAAACTGTACTGCCCCTAGCTCAGAGCTGTACGTTGATATCATTGCATCATATTAAGCAAGCAATAAGAATATTCTAAAATTATAACAATTGTAGCAAATGAGAAAAGATATATGGGCTAGTGCTTTTTGCCATGAAAAGAAGGTAAGGATTAATGAAAGGAGAAAGAAGAGGCAGAAAATGAGAGGCACAATTTGTGAAAACTACATGTTAGTTATCATCAACCAAGATGTGTAATTATTCATAAAGAAAGATACAATCTGAGAAGTGGCTACCCATTCATATCAAGACAGCATTATTTCTGATGCCTGAGAACAGCCCCAAATACAACATTAACTAGGGCACTGCAAGCCATTTTAACACAACGGTCCACGTCAGTGCCACTGGCTGTCTCAGACATCAGAAAAACATAAGGATTACTAAGGCTTCTAACCCAGAAACAATAAGAATCAGACAACTAGCAGAGTGAGTCAATAAATTATGGCTTATTATATAATTTGACAATAGCAGCTAGGTAAGGATGTCTGCAAGGATTTAGGGATGCATGGAGGCCTATCTCTGTCTCTGTATCTAGTAGGAGACCAAAATCCTTTGTTTCTTTTCCAAGGAGATTACACAGCAAAGGTCCCTTCCCCTAGTTTGCCATTTTTTTTCTGTACACTGCTTCAAGGGAGCTCCATTTGGACTCTTTATATGAATTCATTTCCACAGAAACAGATAAATCAAGACACATTTATAAGTCTCAGGCACGAAGTCAGACAGGGTCATACCACTACTGCAATTGCAGTGGTTAACAACATCCATGTCCACTTAATTTGCACATTAGGACCACTACCAATGAATTTGTTCTTAAATCTTCTCTCTAGGGAGACCAAGCAACAAAGGTTTTCCAAATAAAACCACGAATTTCATAAGGAAGTTTTTGCAGCAGTTATCTTCGTTAGACATGGTGTAAGTCTCTGCAGTTACTTGAAAACATGTATTTTTTTGAGCACACTTGCCAGGAAGAGATACAGCAGGAAACAAACTCATTTTCCTATTAGCCCACCCATATTCACTCAACTACTCTGTGACTTTGAAAACAAAAAGGCAGTTTGAACAGATGCATCTTCTACCTTGCTGTTCAAGAGTATAGATCGCTTCCTAAAGGCAACCAAACTAGCTCTCACAGACTGCAAAAAGAATTGAATTTCAAAGCTTTCTACAAGATTTTTTTGCCACATAGTCATAGGAATTCAACCTTGAAGAAGGAATTAACAGCATTCTGAACAACAGCAGCAGCAAAAGGGCACAGGGGAAGAAACAGCTCCATTGCTTTTACAAGCAGCAAGTTTTAGAGAGGGAAATTCCTCTGTGCCATATGGCAACATCATTATAGGAAACCACAACCAAGTCTGGCTATAATTCAAAAACTATGATGATGATGAAGTGCAAACTAACACATACAATACTGTTACCTGGGATGGCAGTCAGCAAGTTGAGAGGCTTGTTCAGAATCCTCAGCTATGAGATGCAATCTCTAAATCTGCCAGTACAACCCTGATCATCACTTAGAGGAGGTCCATGGCTTTACAGAAGTCAGATAATGATGAGAAACATGAAGTGCTCTACGCTACACAAAACTGCTTCAGTGACAGCACAAAGGCTGTATTAAGTTTATGATCTGTGGCTAGCAACCCCTCTTAAATTGTATTAGGGAACCACCATCAGACCCTGTACATTGATGCTTTATCCATTTTGCATCTCTTACAAAAAGTGTCACTGCATTTGATGGAATATGTAGAGGTTAATATGGAAACAGAGAAGTTTTTAAACAGTGAAATAACACATTCAGTTTTTCTTGCGTTATCTTTTGCAGACTTACAAAAAAAAAAAATCCTATGAAGCTTAAATTAAAAAGAGCAGATCTTGTTTCTTTTTCTGAAATAATGTTATTGTTTACAGTGTTACCCTGAAGGTAACATTAACACTGAAGTTAAAGACAGTATCATGGGAACTGTGAGAGGATATGTACCTAAACCTATCTAACTGTCCAGACTTCAACTTGCATTATCACCTATCTAACTGTCCAGACTTCAACTTGCATTATCATTACACAGTATTCTTACATTTTATGCTAAACTACAGAATGCCTTTTGTCCAACTGGAAACATTTTGGTTTGAAGCATTAAAATGACAATACTGATACCAACGAACAACAATGTTACCAGGTCTTAAGAATTCACCACCTGCACATTGGGACAAAGTGTAACTGACATGAGTGCTCAGACCTACTGCCATTGCAAAGGAAAATGGATTACCTTACACCACCCACACAGATTTTGGTTCTGAGGATGGCTATGTGCATGAACCACCCACTAAGCCCAAGAAGAAAGCTTTAATTTAACTCATTTTACTTTGCAATTGGGACATGATAACCCACATATGATCGGTTCCTTTGGTAACTTGTTAGGATGCACTGACTCAGATTACTATCACATGAATGTACCCAACACATTGCCCTTCTTCCGAGTCTGAAGGTCTTCGAGAAGGTATCACTATCACGGCACCACAACAGCCATGAAATTAGGCCACTTTCAAAACAGACTGATAGCCTATGCATGGCCAATACAATCAATGACTGCAGCTGGATGATCAGCACCTGTATTGCAAGGTCATTTAGATGTAATTTCCTTTTTATTATTTATAAGATTCATTTTTTACAATGATGTAGTCCCCACTAATTGAAAGTTTCTTTTACTGCAACTCTACATATATTGAATTGAAGCACAGAAGCAGAGTTATTCATCATTCAACCAGCTTTTTCATGTCTATTTACGTCTCTTGATCTCATTGTTTAACCTCAACTAGATGTCTCGATCGCACACGATTGAAATGTGCTTTCTTTATGACAATAAGTATATCATAATAACAGATAGTTCATGCAAGATGCTACCATCAGAAACAAAACTTCTGTACATATAAGAAGGAACTTTTGGACTTCAGCCAGCAGATCCAAACCAAAGACCACCACACCAGAAACTTTTACATTAATGTAATCTGGGTGGAAGGAGTTCAGTGGCATGCATTAGATTCACTTGTGAGACAGTGGGAGTGATTGCCTAATTTCAATGAAACTTGGATCAAGAAGTAATACGAGAGGGACAGGGACATAACATTGTATTTGTTTTTCTGGTTTTTTCTTGCAACTGTGCTTTACCCTTGTAGCAATACTGCCTGAAGACTTTATCATGCTTCCACACTGCCCATGCAGCGACTTCCTTCACTGAATTCAATGTCCATTATTTAACACTGTCTCTGCACTTTGAAGGGACAGTGTTCATGCATTATGTCCACGCTAACCTTTACACAAAACACAGCCCAATATATACACGTGAATGGCAGTTATACTTGTCATGGCCAACAAAGTAACTGAATAAGGATGGAACATTCAGATGATCATAACTGGCTTAAGAGCATCAGTCCCACAGGTTTCTATCTGCTCCAAAATCATTTAAGAGCTTTGGAAATTCTATTTGGTAATTACTCCTTAAAATATTTTCTTCAGAAAAGGAAGGGGCTCTCCTTAGAGTGCAAACATTGTAAAACAGTCAAAAGTTGAAGTTTGAGCTCCTTCCAGCACCATTATCTCCAAGAGGCATGTTTACAACATCATTCTACAACCATTCTAAGATGCCACCAAAAAATCAGTACCTATTTTAGTGTGTTGGTTTCCTTTATACACCAGCCATTCATACACCTCATCACTGATGCAGAGAGTATCATGTTTAATACAGAGATCAGCTATTACTTGGAGCTCTTCCCTGGTAAACACCTGGGATACAAGAAAGTAAAGGACAATGCATCAATCACAGTATTTAAGGCAAACACTGAAATGACAGTAGTGTTAAAATAAGACTCTTACCTTGCCTATAGGGTTGTGTGGAGTATTCAGAATAATTGCTTTTGTTTTGGGATTGAATTTATTTGCAAGTTCAGCAGGATCTAAGACCCAATCAGCACTAGATGCAGAGTTTCCACTATTTTTCTAAAAAATACATATATATATAATTATACATTACATGAATACAACATATTACAGCCTAACAGAGATGCCCAAATTATCACCCTCATACACCTTCGTAACTATAGCTGACAACCTATCCAATCTGTCCTGGGAGAAGGCACTTCTAGGAACAGGGAGGGAGGCTAAAAGCAAGGTAAATTATGACAGTGGCTGTCCTCTCCTGGCTACTGTGCATCTTAAAGCCTCCCCAGAAACAGGTTTCCAGGATCTGGTTGCACACATGCTGGTGTGCAATGGTATAATGGTGTGCAATGCAGGCAGCCCAGTTCACATGCCAGGAGAGTTTATGGCCTTCCCAGACACTAGAACAAGTGGCTTGGCTGGAAAGACTGATCACCACTGGAGAGATATCCAAGGTCTTTTCCTCCTCCTTGTCCACATGAAAATGGTCAGTTAGGAATCTGCTATAGCAATCTAGCTCATTTTTATGTAATTGGATGTTACGAAAAACTATACAGAAAGGCATCACCTAGGTCTTCATCCAACTGTATTGAGTATGGATGAGAAACTTTATATGGTAAGTAATATTTAAAAAGCTACTCACATATCTCAGGGGGATAAAAACAGGTTTTGCACCCGCCATCCTCACCATTGGTTCATAACAGTCATAAAATGGCTCTATTATTATTACCTGAAATGACAATCATCAGTATCAGAAACAGAGAATTCACCATGCGTGATACCATCCTATTTCCAGATTTACGTTGATGGTATAACTTGATAATGTTTCTGGCACTCCATTCTGATCTAACATTGCAAAATGTTCCTTCTTTTAGAGCAAGATTTCCAAGTATCTAGAAATCTCAAAAGAAAATTTTCCAGTAGAAAAAGAGGACAATTTCAAGGAAAACTGCATTGAGGCTAGGTAACAGGAAAACAAACAAACAAACAAACAGGAAAGAAAACAAAAGCTCACAGCAGAGAACTTAAAAAAATTGACAAGAGAACTTACAAAATGAGAGAAGTGACTATCAGAGCAACAGAAAAGGAAGAAAAGATACAGATGAGAACACATTATACAAGCAAAATGCATGACAACACTAAAAGTTCTCGTCCTACAAGATACGACAGGTACAAATATCCCCCTCCAAATTCCTTCTAATATCACTGTCAAAAAGGGAGACATGAGTAGTGAAGGGATGAATCATCACAGCTAGCACCATAAACAAACAATTTTTTTTTAATGGACATTCCTGCTTTTCTGCTACCTATGCTGCTACCATGCAATGGTCCAAACCAGAACTTGATACGCACTGGTTACTCAAACACCAACAATGCTTTGTGCCACCATTAGCCTGCTGTTGCAGACAACAGCCCACAGGTTTTCTCAAATAAGAAATCAGCGTGTGTTGTCACCTAACAGTAACAGTGAGAAAGAAACTGCTGCAGGCACCCTAAGCATGAAAGTAAGGGATTTGTAAGTTGGTGAATGATGGGAAGGCATCCAAAGGATAGTCTCCTGATCACAACTTCTGAAACTGTAAGTCAGAGGTACAACTCTAACAAATCACATTAACAGAGATCAGAAAGAAGCCCCAACATTAACTTATATTTAAAAGTGAACAAATAGAAATCAGGCAAATTCTCATGTCAGTGAGTACACCTGAATATTTCAAATAAAAACTTACTTCATCTCCCTCTTCAATTAATGCCTGTATTGTACTAAAGAGAGACCCATAAGCTCCCACGGTCACCAGGATGTCTGTGAGAGGATCAATCTTTCTTCCACAAACTCTCTCATACACTTGAGACAAGGCTTTCACCAGTGACGGATGTCCCTGTTCAAAGCAAACAAATCCAATTGATTACTGTGTTCCTAACAGTGCACTCGGCCCATGTTTAGGTTTTTTTTTCCCCACACATATCAAAATCATACATTTTTAAATAGAAAAATGAGATTATGGCTTAATGGCTCTTAACAGCATTAATGGCTCTTAACAGGTAGCATGGTTTAAAGTTTTTGCACATTAGGGAAGTAGTTTCAATTTATTCATTATCTACTAGGAAATTCTTCTTGTATATATGATGCTTTTAAACTTCTATCTTATTATCACATCTCAGGATAGCTCCAGGGAGCCTATAGGAGAGTTAGGACAAAAGACAGGAGGAGAAAAGGGAATACTCTGACACCAATTCATCTTCACTTCCTTCAGAGTCTCTTTCACACCTGCCCATATTTCTATCTGAAGCTCCTTCTGTTTCCTTCCTCATCTTTCAACTGAAAAATATTTGGTGCAAGGGGAATCTTTTTATTCTGTTTATATACTGCCAATAAACAGCACTTGTGATCAGAATGATGATTCATATAGTCAAATCCCAAATCTCAGAGCGCCATTCACCATTTGTGTCCCCTACATGGCAGTTAATGTACTCTTCTCTAAATGTGCAAGGAACAAGAAAACAAACACACAACAAAGATCATGTACAGTGTGATATAAGAAGGCACAATTCTATTTTCTCAGGAAAACTACAGGTTTCCTGCTGTGAAAATCTTTTTTTCTTTTCAGATGCTTGGTAGAAACAGAAAACAGCTCCTAGAGAAAATGCAACTATGCAACAGAAATCCTTCTCTAAAATATTGAGGGTTGTACCTCTCACACAAGACATATATCACAAACCCTCCTATAAACAGAAACATTACTATAAATTAAGGCTTACAAGTCATTGTTGATTCAAATGACAGCCATCACTTGCCATGTGTGTCAGCTACACAGGAATGCTGCACCACCCAAGTCACATTAGGCCACTCTGCAGGCCATAGCCCTACTGCCAATGAGAGGTCCAAGAGCTGCAGAGAGCTACGACAATGTCTCAATTATCAGATGGATGTGCATCATTCCTACTCATCCCTCCCACATTTACCACCACAAATACTTGTGCTCCAAAATCTTCTAAGTGCCTAGAAGTTCGTAGAGAAAGTGTGCAGGTTGAAGATAGGAATATTGGTAAAAATTCCTCTTTAATTACTATCTACAGTATAATATATCTGCAAACATTCACAATGATCATAGAAATTACCAAACTATTTGGTAATAAAGAACAAAGTGACAGAAGTAAATATTGAATCATTGCTTGCATTGGGAAAATTACATTTATGCTTGATTTGCAAATTGTTTTAGAGAATCACTCTGTGAATATTTGTCAGGAGGCAGACTGTAGCCCATTCTCTCTGTAACCTTTCCCCCTATGCCAAAGCTCCTCCAAAACCTTGTCTGCCTGGTGAGCAAAGACTTTTCAGGTACCTTATTATGGCTGATGAACATACTAATGCTTAGCCCAGAAGTTCACTAAATCCCAGCCATCCTTTGTGTGTCTGACATAAAAGTAATTGCTTTATACTTTAAAGTTTATATCGAGAGAGGTTTATATAGTTACATATATATATATAGTACATCCAGAGACTTTTTACACATAGGTAAATGTGACTAAACAAAAATGATCCAAAGAGGGATGGAGGAATGAGACAACAATCACTGGGGATTTTTTGTTTTCTTTCTGTTCTTGCCAGGGCCCTGACCAGCCTTACCTGGGTGTCTACCCAGAGCTGTGCCCCTGGTCCAGGGGCTCTATTTAAATGCTATGCAGTAGGGTTGCTGGTCTGCAATTCAGTTACAGCCATGCCCGTACCTGGCCACAGACCCTGTTGAACCTGCGGCTTGACCTTAGACTTGCCATGTCGCCCTGGACCTGCCCAGTGATCCCTGGGTTATGTCTAACTGTGGTTAGCATTGCTGGGCCTGACCTGTGGATTGACGTCCTGGCTTGACCTCAAGCCCACCTCACCACTACAGTCTTGGCTGCTGATCTGTGCTGACCTCAGCCACCATCTCTGGGCCTGCCCTGCTCAGGAACTGTGAGTTTGGGCTCTGGCTGGTGAGGCCTCCACCCTGCTCACTGGGAGAGCTTCTCCTTTAGAGAGCTGCTGGCCTCTGCTGCTCCCTGACAATTATACTGCATGCAGACTCTGAGAGAATAGGCAAAAAGTTATGTTGGAATATATATACAATGATGCCACAACTACCAAAACAACTGCTGACCTACCAGTCTATACAATATTTCTCTATTACAATTGCATAGCATGATCATCCTGAAAAATATTAGATGTACTCCTTAGGGTTTTATACTAATCCTGACACATGATTCTCAACTGGGCAATATGCTTTATCTATACCACAAAATAATAGAAAGATAAACCAAACAAGGAAGTGGTCCTACTGAAACAGTAATAGCTCACTTGAATATCCTGCCTTGGCAATGACAAATGCCACACACTCACACCCAGCTCAAGACAAAGCCTACAAGCCAACTTATGGAATGGTTAGTGAGTATCTTCCAGGGGCAAAAACTTCCTGTGTCCATCACTTCCTGATCTCCACTGAAACCTACTAAACGTTACAGATGAATCTTTTCTTGATCCCAGAGGCACCGTCTTGAGTGGTATCAAGTATTTCTTTCTCATTCTACCATTATCCCACCTGATTCATGTTTACTCTGACCAAAATCAGACGTAAAGGTATAATATACACTCTTTAAACTGTAAATTGACTCTTCAAACACAACCTATCCCAGATGTGCTCTACCATTTTCCTCTTGCTGAAGGATTCTGTCTTGAAGAAGCCTACACAGAGTATGTTCATTAGTAACATACAAGGCTACTAGATCAACTTATCTGGGACATAACAGTGTGACCTATAGATAAAACCAATTTAAAGCAAAGTTTATGTTTTTTTCCCTGTGGCATGTTCTCCATTGAACTTGGGTCCTCAACTTCTACAGTACTTACAAAGCCTCGTGTGTACTGGTTCAGTCTGTCAACTGCTGATGCCTTTGCCAGCCCTTCTTTAACATAGCTGGGAGGGGATATATCAGGAAGGCCTTGACCAAGATTAACAATTGAGGGATCTGCTGCCACCTTTGTCAATTCAACCCTAAAGAGAAGAAACACCTTAAAGTTAACATACCAGATAAAATTATCTTCTTCTTCATTAGCATTAAAAGGCAAAAAAAGTATTTCAGTTTGTCAAATTCAAAGCAGTGGAGGCAGGTTTAAGTAGAGTGCTCACATGGAGAGGTGGGAGCTGGGGCAATGGTAAGTAACCACAGGAGTCAGAGGGAACCCAAGAAAAGGCTGACTTTCTGCATCCACACAATAACTTTTCTGCCAGTAGAACTGTGCTCAGATGTACACAGGCACAAACACACAGTAACTTTGGATATGGGCAGAAATGGAACACTACTTTCTTTGCAAAATGAAATAGGCCTAGTTAGGACAGCATGTTAAGTGATTTAAAGGCTAGATGCTGTCGAGTGAAAGTGTCATTTAAACTATCCAGTCACCTCGGAATGCTACATTTTATTTTTCTGTAACTTTAGGCACAGACTGTTTCAGGCTGTTCATTAACTGTTCCTAGTAGCCTGCCAGATACAAACGTTAGGATTCTTGAACAACTTTTTTTACCTCCCTTCACAGGTAAGCTTTGTATTTTGCCCTTTCCTCCCTATCCAAATGTTAACAAGATATAAAAAACAAAAACAGAAAAAAAACCCACATAGCATCACAGTTTTGTCAAAAATGAACACAAATTGCTAACAATGAGTTTGAGGCTGGATGACCAAAGCGTCTTATGTGTGTGTATATGTATATACACACACATATACATACAACTAATGTAAACCCAAAACAGTGTTTTCACCAACTAACAGAATCTCATATTTACCAGTGATGGCAATATTGCTTTAAGACCAATTTAATACTTAGGAAAAAAAGTTTATTAAGAATAATGAGCTAAATTATAAAGACAAGTATAATGGCTTTGAAAAAAAATCTGACTCATTTGGTAAACACAAATCAAGTGTAATTGAAATATATTACTCAACAGAATTAACATTTAAATTTGGGAGTCAGCTATACAACCATGCCCAAGAGTTATACTTGTCTTATATGATTTATCAGATGAAGAGAAGCCCAAGCTTAACATTTTAAGGTCAAGCATAAGACTTAATTCACATCTTTAACAGAATTTGGTTCAGTGCTTCTAAGCAGGTGCCCAATGTACTCCAGCAGAGATAGCAAGTGCTATCTACTTTCTTATTGGCAATAATTATCAATTTGGAAAGTAAAGATAGCAGCCAAAGACATTTTCTGAAACTTGCAGCTATTTTCCTTTTACTTACCAAATGTTGCTATCAAGGCCTTCAATTCGTCTTGCGTTTTTGTGTCTGAAGGCCATTGTCTGCAAGAGCAAAATATACAGACAGAAAGGTTTTGTTAAGAAAGACAAACTACTACATTGTTGGATTCTGCATGACAAACCCTCCTTCATGCTTTCTCAAATATACCATTGCCAGCTGAATTCAGTACTTACATGACATTACAGACGTGTTCTTTCATTAAAGCTTCTATAATAGGTTGAATTCAGACTAACAAGAAAATACACAAAAATATCCTACATTCCCATTCATCATTATCTAAAGCCACTAAATTTTCAGCAAGGATAGAGCAGGGCCATAATTTAGCTCAACAGCTTTAAAAGATGACCTGAAAAGAAAAAACATACATACATTCTTTTTCTTTTCTATGGTACACTAACAACTTAAAGAGTGTGCTATTTCTAGCCCAATTCCTGCTCAATCCAGTTTGGAAAGCATGCATTTTCGATGTAATTTTGTTAAATTGATAGGCAAGAAGAAAACAACAAAGACATTTCCTATTTTATTCAGACTTTTAAAACTTTAAAGTATTACAATTTAAAAGTATTAAACTGGAAAAAAATTACACAGGAATTACATAGTACCTCAGTACTCCAGACACTTCTGTTTCTTTGAGTCGAACTACTGATTTTAGTGATTTACCACTGCCAGCTATTGTTATTGTCTGAAGGATTCAAAACCCATACTCTAGCTACCATACTCTGAGAAGAAAACGTCTGTGTTACGATGACACTCCAAGTTTCAACTTTGAATCAGTGGGAATGACTCACGGCAAAAATATTATGCAGGCACATGTTTAGACTCAGTTTACAGTAATGAAGCTACCACATGCATAATGATTTGAAGAATGGGAAGCTATAAAATTAAACAGAGACATCTCTGCTTACAGATCTTCTCCACAGATCTGATTCTGACCTCATTCATGAGAAACAAACAGCAGAGGAATCAAGCACAGGACACCTTTTATTTGTCCTCAGTAAGAAACCATTAAGATAACCTGACAGGTGAAGTTGTACTTCTTGACACAGAACAAGAGGGAGTTCTGACTAGGTAATCTGTACTATACCTATTTAAAAACACATGTACAGTCTAGAAGATGAATCCAATTTTACAGTGTATCTCTTGGTAACTAAGATCAATGTTTGGCTGTACTATATAAATACAAATAATATAGGTACTACTTAGACTGAGCCCACACACACACATTCCTTTTTCACGTGCTAGACAACTACACGTACTGCAAGGAATAAGAAGTCTCACCTTGAATCTCTCCAGCTAATAATGAGAATTCTGTATGCTGCTATGGGTAAATTTGTTCCATTGACCAGCTCCTCTTAAAATTGTTTCAATTTGCTAAAAGCTAAAAGCTTATCAACTGCAGGGTTTTTGTAACTAACTATAACGTAAAGCTTAACTGCATTAAGTAACTTTCCCTAGCTGAAAAATGTGTTGACAAGTAAAATAAACTTTCACCTTTACAGCTCTCATACTATTTTAAGCATTTAATAATTCAAGTCTTCCCATGTGTTTTTTCTTGTACCTTGAAACTAGTTTTAAAACAGAATAGCTAGACCTGCATTAGTTTTCAGGTTTTCACAGATCCAGCTTGCAGTGGGGTTCAGGTCCACCTTATTACTTGAAGCAAGCCAACCAATTACCTGACATTTAAAAATGATACCTCAAGTAGCATTCTTTCTTCCAGAAGGTCATGAAAATTCTTAAGACTCTTTTTTCTTTTAGCCCAGTTATGTCATCACTTGATAATAAACCATATCAGGGCTAGGAATTCCATGAGTTTAAGATTGGTGTTAAGCAGGAGAGGTATGCTCTCATCAAAGCTCTAACTCTGACCTCCTGCTTTCCCTAACACTTTCTATCATGGAAAGCACCTGACTTTGTCAGGTGCTGCTTGTATTTATCTTTCTTCCTAACACAAAGAAACTTGTGATTAAATTGAATGTCAAGATCTTTATAACAATAGAAGTAAATACTTTTACATGGTGCACAACTGAATTGTGGAACTCAATGTCAAAAGCTATGACTGAAGCCAAGATGTAAAGAAAAAAAACCCCAAAACCAACCAGGATTAGACTTCACATTTAGTAAGAATATCTACACTAACTCCATTAAATAGCATACAAATACTTACAGCATGTGAAAACCTGACCTCCTTTTGCATGTAAAAAGAAACTTCTCATATGGGCAAAATATGCTACAACCATCCATTATGATGATTTGAACAGCTGTTTTGAAGGCTCTAACATGTGTCTTGGTTGACCCAATTTGCTGACTAGATGAACTCCTGTTCTGAGCCAGAACACAATTTATATTCCAGTGTTCTATATGCAGTGCAGAGTGTGACCTCCAACCACCCGCCATGTTCTAAAGCTCTGTTTTCCCTCCAGAAAACTGGAGGACTTAAAATGAAGTTACACAAACTTCTAAGCAGTTAGGATGGGAAATCGAGAAGACTCTGTAAAAAATTAAGTTTAAGGTACTTATATACCCCTTGTTATTGCAGCATCAAGAAGCACCGCTATTCTCATTTCATTAAAGGAAAAATGAGATACAAAGAAATTAAGTGTCTTACCAAAAGCCTCTGATAAAGCTGGGACTCAACCTGTCTCCTGTATCTCGAGCTCTAGTGCCCTAACTAGGCAATCCTTCTGGCCTGATAGATGCTAGATGTGTCTTCAAAGACTGAAAAGGGCACACAAAGCAATAATTACCAAATTCTGTTATGCTAGTGTGGTTAAATATTTGACTGATTCGAATATCTTATTTTGTTCTTGATATTAAATCTCTGGATCAGTGTGACAAGAAATGAAGGACAGCTAATGCACATATGTTGGCAACATTGCAAAATTATTGCATCTCTAAAACATTGCACAGAATAATTTTTTCTATGAAGCTGAAGGAATACTTACTGCAGAGGCTGAAAGTTTGATGGATCTAGAAAGCAAATCTGTTTGTAGTTGGTATGTTCTAATGCCAAGGCAACAGAAGCTTCGCGAAGCAAGAAGCATGCCTGCAAAATAAATGACCTGAAAAAAAACTTACAGATTCCACGAATGAGTTTCCACACCTCACTAAGCAGCTTTAAAAAGATAGGATTCCCTTGTCTTCCCTTCAGTGATTTTGTTTCACTGCAATAAATTCTAGTAAATTATTACCTTATCACATTTGTAAGTCTAGAGGATGAGACTTTTTAACTGACAGGGCTGCAAAACATTTCTGAATGCCATCCAGAAGGAAGGTTTCCTCTGTTTGACAGCATTGATCTTTTCTTTCAATGACTATTAAGATTAAACACAATTCAAGGTTTAAGGTCTCTGTTAGAATTGTTGTTAAAATGTGTTTGCATAATACAAATTGCTATTACAATTGCCAATTTAAACAGAACAGCAAAGGAGCCCAAGTTTTAAAAAGCCACACAGCTTTAAAACTGGTCTCCGTTTTCAAGCGCTTCAAATCAGGTATTCTGAAACTGAGATAATTAAGATCACCAGTCACACTGGAGAGGCAGGCCTACGCACTTTACATAACTATACTAAGTTTTGCCACAGTGATTTGGCAAACATCAAATCTCTTCCTAGGCAGAAATCAGCTAGCTAGAAAGGACATTCTGTGTGCTGCAACAGATTATTCACTGACTAAAGAAAATGTGCCCTGTTAATCAGTAACTATAAAAAAGAAGTAAGACCTGGCACTTCGAGCAACTACTTCCAGAAAGTATTTTTACACATGTATATTGGATGACGTTTACACATTTCAGTCATTTTGACAGAGAAAAATATGTAACCCACAGACCTATGTCAGAAGCAGTAGCCACAGCAGTAAAATAAGCTTTGTTCTGCATAGTTCACTCATTAAAGAATAGACAACCCCTGCTTCCCCCTGGCTTTGCTACCCGAAAGGGGGAAGACAACAAAAAGGAAAGAGAAAACTATACTACTTGTATTAGAAACAAAGGAATGCCATTCTTTGTTAAAACAATACCAAGCAAGCCTTGCAGACAGAAGTAGAGAAAGTAATTCCATGTCAAAGTAAAATACAATTTTTTTCATTAAGAATGGATTTAGTCCAACAAGAAACTGTTCTTTATGTTTTTAATGTAAACTAATAGAAAAGGTCAACCCAAAACTCCCTTTTAAGGATGCCTCATTGAATGAGTTAAGTTTTAAAAGTATGTTGATTTTGCCTTTCACTTATTCCAGCGTGAGAAACTCAGTCTCTATTCTGAAATTAAGGCCTTCCTCACACAGTATGGAGTTGCAGCTGACGCAATTAGACCCTCAATAATAGCAGTGTAATCCCATTGCATTGAGCAATCTGCAACTATAAAATTCATCAACACTTCTTTTGCAAGAGAAAACACTGGTACTGTCCCAACTCTGCTGGCCTGAGGACTAGCAGAAGTAAAAGACAATTAAATCTTTGGCACTAGTCAGCAGATATTCTGAAAGACACAAAAGGAATGTATCTGTTTAAAAAGATAAGTTTTAAGTTACTTTTAATAACAGCACTTAGCACAGTGGACATAATCTTTGATAATAACTCGGCGAAATCAGACAGATTGTGAAGGCCTCTACTTCTGTCCTTGTGCATGCTTACAAAAACGACTTATGCAACACACTATCTTAAAATGTGACTGTAACAACAGTGCTTTTCTGCCAGGGTCAGGCCAGAGGCAGGATTGCTCTTGCGCCGCCAGCGCTTGCTGTAGTTAGCACAGAGGGACAAACATGCCTATCTATCTTTGCCAGTTTAATTTTGTATTGAGAAGCAGCAAAATTAAACAAAGACCTTGCAAACCTTCAATGCAAAACTAACTTGCAACTTTTGTGAGAAAAATGATTCACAGCTGTAAATATTTCTGGCATTAGTGCCACGCTGCACTGAAACAGTGTGGTATTTGAGAGGCCATCATTTGCCACAAGGCAATCATACAAAACCACAACACAGCACAGTGATACACAACCTGTATCACTGTGGTGTGGTCAATCTCTGCTACTACTTGAAACACCTCAAGTAAAAAATCGTATCCTCCTTTAACACCACAGAAACATAGAAATTGTGAAAACTTTAGCAGGAACATTATGCAAACAGCACTTCGCTGAACAGGCTCAGTAAGGGAAGTCAAGGCCCTTGCATGTAACCCTCGTCCCACTACATTTCAATCTTTGCGACACTTTTCCAGCAGATGCTGAAAAACTCAAGAGCTCTCAGAGATGACAACTACCGGCCATTAAATGGGAAAGCCTCCTGCAAAATACTTTTATGACTTTTTTGCTTTCTAAAAGTACCTCTTGTATCTTCTGCAACACTGAAGACTTCCATTTAAGCTACTCTACAACGTAAAGAGAAAGGTCTCCTCAATATAACCAAATATTCTCCCACACTGATCTCAAAAAAAGACAAGACCTACTCTTTTTTTCTTTCCCCAAACACACACATTCCCACTATAATTGTATATGACATGTTAATACATATCACAGGCTCAAGAGAATTATTTACTGTTACTTTTAGGCTGAGAGCACACTTAATTATTACCTCTGTATGCATTTCGGCAATGACCAAGTATGTATATCAATGAGACGTTTCGTAATGTCCTAAGGTAAGTTTTTCTCATCAAGATTGAAAGTTTCTTCCAGCTCAGGAAAATTACACAGTGCTAAGCAGGTGCTGAGGTACTGCAAACCCTATTTCAACTCTCCTAAATTAAGTTCTTCAAACACAGAAAATGCACTGGTGCTTGGGGGGAATGAAAAGGTGTTGTTTTCTTTATTTATTTATGTCTCTTTTTTCAATCTTGGAGCCACGCACTGGCTTTTAGGCTGAGTCGTGTCTGTTAAACTCAGAAATTAACAGTTAAGAATACTTTTCATCCCATTCTAATTTTCAGTGCTCTGAAGCATTCATGCTTTAACCAGGAGTCAGTCCTTCTGGAATTCTGTAAGCCTGAATTCAGGCTTACATTGTCATAAAGAAACATGAAAATTAGCTTGTTTGGGGGGGGTGGAAGTATAACAAATAACTACTCCTGCAGCTTCCTAATTTTTTTAGGGGAGTAAGAAGCAAGGCAAAAAGATTAACACAGTAAATGTTTTTTAGTGGGGCTGGAAGACACATTCTGGTTGCTAATCTGGTTTAAACTCAGATTTGGTGGTTTAAACTAGACTGAAAGATACAGTTAGGCTTTGTCATGGGACCTCTATGAATACATCTGTGTACCAACAATCATTTAGTTCGTGCTGTGCTTTATAACCAGTCTGGCAGAGACACAACCTCTGGGTTGCAGGCTGTTCTGCTCCCTTCACACTGCCCAGCCTCCTGGTCAAACACACCCTGACCTGGGATGCTGCTGTGCCACTGGGGCATGTTATGGAACATTATATGCTTGTAGTGAATTCCTTCCCCTTTGAAACTCCAGGCCAAGTGCTGCTGCCCCTTCATTCTTGAGTTTCAGTTATAGAACCTCTATAAAAACACCTTTGAACTTGAAAAACTTATGGTCAGACCCCTTAAGCTGCTGCATTTTTCCATGTAACAAGTACTTTTCTGTTCAGACTCAGTGACAAACATTACCAGAAACACCGCAAGCCTATCAGCCACCACAATAATGTTAATATAATCCCTGTCATATTTGCATTGTGTTTAATACTGGTTGGACATGTAAACCTGGAGAATGGTGTATCTCACTTTGTGAAGCATTTGAACGAATATCTCTTTGTACCTGTCCAGAAGATGAAACCTTTAGAGAAACAAAGGGTGCCAGCTCACCGAGACCTCTCCAGAGCTTTCTTTTCTACTATCTCAAGGTAACAAACAGCCGTTCAAGCCAAGAGAACTGTTGGGAAGTTGCGTGTTCTTATTAAAAACTGCTCTATATGAAAGATTTGTTGTAATAGTCAATATTTTGTCATTTCTTCCTCCATAACCTCACAGAACACAGAAAACCAAGCACGGAGAAGTAAATTTTATGACATGGAACAAGGAGAGGGCCCAGGTTGTGGGATTTTTCTCTTGCTTCTGCATCTCATGCAGCAACTTTACCGTTTAACCACTTTATATTGCTCCTTTATATCCACCGACGCACTCTGCCCACCCTCACTTTCCCCCTGGAGCACCCCGCGTTTGCAGCACAAAGCCTGGAACGCCATGAACCGCCGGGCACCAGCAAACCCCCCTGCCCTGCCCTGCCCCACAAGCCCTCCACGTTAGCCCTCCACTTTCACCGGGCCCCTAGCACCGGCTACCGGCCGCTCTGACGGCCAACAAACGCGGCCACCCCTCTCAGCTGCGGCCCGGAGAGACCCAGCCTAACCCGCGGCCGCTTCCCCCGCGGGCCCTCAGCGAGGAGAGGCCCGGCGGGCAGCGCCCCACCGCCACAACTCACCGCCCCGGCGCCGCCTCCCCCGGCCGCCGCGCTCCGGAGGCGCCGGGGCGGAGCTCAGGGCCCGTGTGTGCCGCCGCCGCCGCCGTCCTGAGGTGAATGGGGGCGCCCTTCTTCCCGCCGTCGCCCTGAGGGAAATGGCGGCCCAGGGGGACAGGGAAAGATCTTTCCCCATCGTCTTTTGAGCCGGGAGAAGCCGAAGGGAGCGTAAAGCTGCATGGAGCTTCTCAGGGGAAGGCGATCCGCCATAGCGCGGCTTCTGTTTGTGCCGAGGTGGTCGCTGAGGTGGCAGTGAGGGAAGGTGTCGCAGCTCTGTGGTGCGGGTGGAAGCACAGAGCAACTTGCCTGAACGTCTTAAATGTGTCCCCATTGCTAAGTTCTGGTGGGGTTTTCTGTTTGTCAGAACTTGAATTATGATTTCTCTGGCCTCTTCATGCTCAAATATTTCTTGATACGGAAATACACACGCATAGCATCTTCCAAGCACTCATTTGAGGTAAACTGGGTTAGCCAGTTACCCTCTTTGGGTTGTCTTTCTCGAAGGAATGAAGTGTCCAAATCATCTACAATAATCTCGTACCTAAGTTAACCCCTTATCAGGTAAAGAATGGGGTTTTCCACGTTTCTTAATGTATTCCACGTAGTCACAGAAGTTGCATTTCTAAGGTTCCCATTCACAAGCAGGGCAAACAGAGACTTAATGGCGTTTGTCAGTGAAAAAGCTCCCTTTAATCAGCACCTCATCATCACCAAATTTGGTTATTTAGTTAAAAATATATAGATACGTGAAATGCCTTTGCAACCTATTTTTGCTGGGTTTATAAATCTACAAAACCGGTTTGCCTGAATATGTACAGAGCTTTAAGAAAGAGAAAGGTTGTATGACTCCAGTCGATTTTGTGTGCTAAGGAACACTGTGATCTTAACAGGCAGTATCTTAGATCACTGCAGAGCTTAAATAACCTCATAAATCCAGTTTTCACAGAGGGCTGGCATGACATTGCATGTCAAATGCATTTCTTGTTCTAAAATGTCCAGCAGTACAGATAATTACTTTAAAAGAACTGCACAAGCCAATAAGAGAATACTTTCTATGGGAAGTCTTTTTTGGGTTTCTTAAATGTTGATGCTAGAAAGAGGTCTAGTGTCAGTTATTCACAAAAAGATGGATTAGCAAGCAGAATGTGGGTATTATCAAATGCAGCAGATACATCTACTACTTGCATATCGTTAAGGTATGTATTGCATTTATGTATATTTGTATTAATGTAAAATGAGAGAGTGCTGATTGAAGAGAGCAAGCTCCATAGAGTGAACTAAAGCATCTCTACTTGGATGTAGAAATACTCTGACAAAGCCAGAACAAAGTATCAAAATTAGGAAATGAGTCCCAGCTGTTATTTTTGGTCCTAAATAGGAAGAACTTAACGCTTTGTTCCTTTTATCTGTCGTGCCTTTTGAGAATGCCCGTTGTCTCAAACGCAGTGCTTCTGCTGGTAGACTGGACCTCTCCAAGCGTCCACCGGAGGGCAGCAGATCCCAAACCTTGCCGTGGCATAAGGCGGTGCAAAAAGGAGGGGAAAAAAGAGAAAGAAAGAAACTTTAGCTTTCCGTTGGCCGCTCGACACATTGATGTCCTGTTTTTCATAGAATATCGTGTACAAAGCAGACATCCATGCAGCGTTATATTTTCCTGGCTCCTGTGCAACATCACTACTCTAGGTCGGTGGTACAGATAGCTGAAGGGATGCTGTTCAGATACTGCTGAGTCATCTTCAGCTGATGGAACAAGCACTGTTTGAGCCCTTACCCTATCAAGTGATGCTCAGTGTTTACCAGATCAGCTGAGACAGTGAAGAATAAAGGCGGTTTGAAAGTCTTGTCTGCCCCAACGGGCTCTGACATTTAATTTCTTGCATGACACCTGATTATGTGACTCCTGTTGGTAAAACAGAACATTATGAGCACATGAGTTGGTATGATCCACTGCAGTTTAACTAGCACGGCAAAGACAATATTGTGTGCTCTTTCAGTTACAGTTCTCTGGTGCAACAGTTTTGGTCTAAATTTCAACTGAAGTAACATGAAAAACATATAAAAGGTCCAACCTAGGCAACAATCAAAGTCCATTGTAGTGATGGACCACTATGAAAATGGTAGTGATTTTTCTGCCAGTAATGCTCAGTGGCATTTTTTCAAGTTCTTCCCAAAAATTCACTATTTCTTTAACTTAATGGCATTTTGTGCTTTAAGCAGGAAGAGCTCACTTTGTTTATCAATCAGTCAGAAGGTCTTGAAGGAAGCCTGTTTCAACAGTGTTAAAGAAACTGATTGAGCAGTTCCACCTTGCTGCAATGTGAAGGGCCAAAAGTTCTGTTTCAAGATTGCTAACTTAAAAAGATTTTCCAGATTCTGGCACAGCAGAGAAAACAGGAACACTGACCTCTGAGCCTAATGATTAAATGCATTAACTCAAGCCTTTTGAATTCAGCATTCAACAGTTCTCATAAAAATAAATCAGTCCTGAATCCCAGGACTCAGCTAAAGTAATAAATTTAGGCATTTACCTTTCATGCTTAGAAGTAATTTTTACTTCCATATTTAAAGCAAGTAATTTTCCAGAACCTACAGTATTTTTTTCTGGCTTTTTTTAAGCACCCCAAGTATCTCATACTGACTTTCAGTTCAGAAGCATCTCACACATTTTGTAAGTGCACAGTAATGTGTCCTGAATTTTTGATGAAGGTCTTGCATGCCTGGTCTAACTGCTTAACACATTCTCATTCATTAGATGTAAGAATTAGTGCATTTTTAGGCTAATTTCTTCTTGTATAACCGAGCTCCATCTTATTTGTGAAGTAGGGATGGTAGTCAGGAATTTATACACTTCAAAACAGATTAGCGAGAGGCAGTTCAATTGAAGAGGAGGAAATTATTTGGCAGAACTTGGGTGCACAAATCACACTATCAACAATCCATAGAAAATCAGTCTGGCTTCAGCTCTGCTTTGTGCATTGGAGTTTTCTACCCTAGCTGCAGTAAAGACTCTAATGAACCTATATTTTGGTCAAATCAAAGTAGAGATGAAAACCATGGAATTTAGATCAGCTTTCCCTTGGAATACAGCCAGTGCTTTCCAAAGTGGTATTATGCAAGCCATAAAAATAAAACCTTACGCGTGGCAGTTCAAAAGGCACATCTGTGTTGTCATTTCCTTTTTACATAAATTTAAGACCCTGAAGACTTTTTTGTCAAGATGAAAAAAAATTAGTGATGGGACGTATAAGTCTTTGAAAGAGTCTTGTTTACTAACAAGAAATGGATGAAAGCCTGTTTGTCTGATCACAAAAGCAACTGGACAGCAGATGACAGAATCTCTTTGCTCACAGTTCCTCTTCTTAGTATCATCTTCTATTCCTTTTCTTGCTCAGAATTGCACATCTATGCTGTGCTAACAGTCCTGCTTTTCAAGCTGAAGCACAGGAAGAGGTGCTGATGTCTGCAGCAGTTCTGTGTCCTGTTAGGCAGGACACTCACACACCTCATAGCTATGTACAATTCAGAGTCTTCTCTTGGGTGGGAGGTCCCATCCTTACCCTTTGCCATGCTGCTGCTTCATGGTCTGCTGTGTTGTGCCTGAGTTCAAGAAAAATAGTATGGAGCTTGTCTTTTGCAAATATTTATTAAAGAGGTTTTCTGAGAAATTACTGTGCCATCTTAAATATAATGTATGCTAGCACAGATGAAGAAGTACAGCCCAAGTATGTTGCAGGCGTAACTTTATTCCTAAAGTCTGAGTCCAGCCAGCATCTGGATTGGGGAGGAGGATGTGGCTATCTGACTGCTCTCACACTGTGTGACTAACACTGAATTACATCAGGGAAGTCCAGGAAGCTGGAAATACTTCAGTGAGAATTTCCTATATTACTCACGGTATTAAGCAAATGCATTCCCAGTCATTTGGGGTGAGCTGTATGACTCGTGTCTAACTACATATTTTTATGATTAAACAGCCCGATTGTGTGCCAAGGAACTCCTCATATCACGCTGCGCTGTACACATTTTTTATTTACTTTGATTCTCATTCAAAAATGATGACTTTTCTCTGCCTGGTAGGCTGCACTGTAACAATTTACTTATCAGATATTAGCTTCTGTATATGCTTGGCAGTATTTTTATAAAGGCATCATAGCCAATTAGTCTGATCCTAGAGCTGAGATTATCCTGGCTTTATTGCCTCTAAAGATGGAATCTTAGGAGGTGCTGAGAGCACTTGGATTTTAAATGACCTCATACATTTTGTATATCTCAAAGAAAATTGAATGCAACTGCAGAGTGAAGCAGGTGGTGGATAACTCCAGCATTTCTTAGCAGTATCCATAAACAAATTAATATTCATTTATTTGGATATTGTTCATGCTGACAAGGCCGATTCTAAATGGTGTCTCTCTATCTTTGGCTTCTTTATAAAATTATGTATTTTTATGTTGTGAAGTTTTGTGAACAAAATTGTCTTTTATTCCCCTGTGCTATCAAGCCATTAATAATGAAGATGGCTATGACAATGGAAGTATTTTCTGACAGATTCCAGAGGTGCCTTCTTCATGTTTAAATTTGGGTAAAGATACTTCGGTAGAACAGACCGTTTTGTCTTGTTTTTCACATGTTCTCTAGAAAACAGAAGGCAAATTTCTGCTTGAGACATAGCAGTAGCATGTTTTATAATGGATTCTTCAAGCTACCAGAAAGTGATTCTGTGACATTTTTACTTGCAGGGGCTACATATATTACAGAACTGATGTTTGCACTTTGTGGAGGGATATTGGGAATAAATATTTCAGATAAATCACCGTTCCACCCCAAACTACACATTAGGAAAGAAGACTGAAGGGAATGAGAGAAAAAAAAAAGTCCAGAATGAAAGTGCACTGAAAGAAAAATAAATTGCCTTTGATCTTCTGAGCTAACAACTTCCCCGAGGATCTGTCTGCAAGGTGCGGAGCAGATCCTGCGGTGTTGTAAGGGCAAGTTATGTGAGAAAGGGCTTATACTGGTTCATCCCAAATTCAAATGACGCCAATTAAAGAAACCCTCCAACCAAAATTATTTAAGCTGCTCAGGTTCATTTTGGTAGCACCAAATTGGGGAGCAATGTCACACATACGTAAACCAGACTGCAGTTCTGAGGGAGCAGCAGCTTCTGGTGAAAAATTAGCTGGGGACTGATCAGCAACAGGAGGTTATTGCAAGGGGGTGACGCTGTTGAGCTGTCTCAGTTGAAATCAGAGCTGCATGTCTGTGGTCTAACAAGTAAAGCAACAGTGATTAAATGAAACAACACAGTAAATAGTTTCCTACTAGAGTACGTCTGATTTCTGGTGTGTTAACCTCCACAGCAAGCAAAAGTTGTCTCCAGACAAGTTCTGAACTGACTAGAAACGCAGGAATTGCAAGAGTGCTGACTGAACAGAAGCTGGCATCAATGAAATACTAGGTGTAAAACTCACCTCTGTGCAAAGTGAGAGAAATGTAAAAAATAAGATAGTCTAAAGGAAAGAAACAGCTAGGACACTCTGGGAAACCGGGATCTGGATACGAATACACAGAAGTATATTTCCTGCAAAAAATTGTGAGATGTGGAGTTTCAAGTGCTGGATTCTTAATTGCATTTTTATGACTTGTAGTTGCAATCCTAGAACTGTACAGTGGATTCAAAGCATTTGTAAACAGCAGGAATGAATGGTGTTAGAATCCCAAAGCACTAATTTGTTGTTGTTGTTAGTAGCATTCTAGCAAACGCACATCAATTATTAGTAATGCCTCATTAAGTGTCATGTGTCAGCTACTAATGCCTGTAGGGCTACTAGAGCCAACAAACACTTATTTTGTGGTGAAAGCTCTTGGAAGACAAATACTCCTCTTTAGTTGCTCTGTCTGTTTGGAGTCCACCTACAAGTTTTCTTGGAAAGTCTCAGGCAAAGACTTCACAATTAGTCAGTACGAATAAGACGCAAGATCACCAGGAGGCACAAATGCAGTCCCACCTAAATGAAGCACAGAGTAATCCTTACTCTTCAGCATTTAAAAACCAGATGATGACTGGAAAACATCCTGCTTAGAAAAGTGTTGCTTATGTCACCTGAAGCTGTATATTGGGTTGAGGTTTTTTGTTTCCTTTCCCTATTGCTGTTACTCAGGCTCTCCTTGATCCTAACATTCTGGTTTCTTTATTCAAGCCTTTTATTTCCTCTCCAAACGCTTTGAAACCTTTTGTATTTCCCCTAAGAGAAATATGATCTTTTCTAACTAGGCCTTCAGTGTGTTTAGCTTTGTTCTGTACACAAATTACCTTCTGTGTAATCACCTGTTTCCTGTCTTCTAAAGAAGATTTATTCCAGTTAACCTCAGTATGGCTTTAAGCACTGATACCTGTTCTACGTTTTAACACTGAGTACCACTTTGACCCAATCTTTTGACAGTTTTTCTGTGGAACATCTCTGCTTCCCTTTTCAAAGTAAGTTTCTCCGACTGGGAATATTGTTTTAGGATTATATCTATATTTTCTACTCCACCCATGTGTGGCTTACTCATCATCTTCCTGTGTTTTGAAGTCCACCGAAAGCCTTCATTCAGTGGAGCATGTGAACAGAATCTTTGTTCAGCAAAACACTTAATTATGTTTTTCAGTCGTGTTTGTACAAGTGAGTGAAGAGCACATGTCATCACCGGTTCCAGTTCCTGTCCTTGTGAAGAGCAAGAACTAAGCACAATTTTACTAACTTATCTCTGCAATTCTCTCTCCCCTTCCTCTTAACACTTCCCCTCCCTCAATTGTAGACAGTTGTCCAACTACTGTATGGCTTGAACACAAGACAGCTGTCTCTGAATATGGTAGTTTCTGTCAACCCCCCCTTGTAAAATGTCATACTCTGGTTATTGCTAGCAGTTTGGAACAGATGGCCAGATAGGAAGTGTAGCACTCAATTAAAATTCACTGTAGCACTATTCTTGGTTTCCATTAGAGTCACAAAAAGTGCAGCCAATGTTTCTCTCTCAAAAAAAATTAATCTTTTTTTTCTGTGATGCCCTATATACATGCTCTACAAAGAAATGCCTGTTGATCTGGGTAAAAGGTGGTTTTAAATGTTGACTTAATTTCATCTGGCATGAAGTTCCAGTTGACATTTAGGTGCTGTCAATTAAAATCAGCAGAGGCTGTGTAGAGAAGGTCTTTGCAGACAATAGATCTATCTCTCTATATATATCCATTGCTGCAAAGTGATGTTCATGCTTGCAACCCTACATACTGTGCATTTCTGGTAGTTTTTTAAGGCTGCCTGCACTTTAATGAGCAAAAAAAAAATATATATATATATTAACATGCTGCTGTCACTTTGTCTACACTCACTCCCTTCGAGGTAGGCACAGAAAATAGGCAGCAGCACAGTACAGAGAAAGAAAATGAACATGCTCTTATCTCAAATGCCCTGTGTTTTGCAGGATGACTGATGTATGGTGGTGTTCTTGGAATACCCTATGATCCTGATGCTTTTTCACTGCAGTACGTACAGCCAAGGATGCATCGCCCTCTCTGAGCTCCTGTAGTGCAGCTCAAGAGCCAGCTTCTCAGGGGTTTGGACTGGATGTGAAATGGGAGACTCTAAGACTGCCAATTTTAGCATTATCTACAGCTTTGAGATACTCCTGTCTTGAGCAGAAACTAAATTGATATTCCTGTCCAGCTGACGCTGGATGAAACTTTTATGATTATCATATTCATCTGATAAACTAAGATCTTTGCTAGTTTCTTACTGTCCAAAGCTGTCTGGAAGGAGCAGGGGTCTTGCCGGAGCTAGAGACAGAGGATTTGGGCAGGTCCCTCCAGTGCAGGCAGAGCTGTGACTGCCCACAGATCCAGCAGAGGGAAGTGTTGTCCTAAAATACCCACCCCTGCGTTGAGAGCCTTTTGTGTGGTGAACTGCAAGAGGCACGTTATTGCGCCAAGAAATCAATGATGTGGAGCGTATGTAACATGTGATTTATGAAGTCTCAAAAGGAGACAAAGAAGCCTTAGCAAATGCCAGAAAGAGCAAGTGTGATAGTAATCAGGATGTGGCAGGGGCTGAGATTACGGAGAACTATGAAACTCACACATGTTTTATTCTCTTTAGGAGAATAAATGGCAGCATGGCATTTTAGAGGTTAAAGGGCTGTGATCTGGTGGTTCATGCTTCAGTTAACTAAAGCTGTAGCCTTTCATATGAAAAGATGGGATCTTGAGAAACAGACGGTCAGAGATGTACTTGGTGATCACATGGTAGTTGTCATAGGGTGCTTTACTCAAAGAGCTGGCTCAGCTTCAGGTAACTGCTGCCAGCGCGATTGTGATCAAGATACTGTTGTTACTGCAACTCCAAGCACTACTAGAGGGTTAAAAGACAAGTATAATAATCTCTCTAATATTAAAAAGAATGGAACATTAAAGTCAATTTTTGGCTATAAATATTAACCTCTTAAATCTACAGGATTCATGAGATGTCCCAAAATCTTGGAAGCCAAGATGCTCAGGACACCCGTTAGTCACACTGAGCATGGCGTTGGAAACTGTTACTTCTTATGAGATTCAAAGCTGGTTTTGTAACATCTAAATATCAAGTTAAAAAAGATCAGGGAACGGCATGTTGTGTGAAATGAAACTTGACCTTCCCTGGATTGTCAAGATGTGGTTTTTCAGTATCTTATAGATGGCTGTGACAAATGATTAGAAAGGGTGTCAGAGCTTGAAGAACATTTTCTGGATAACGGTGCTTGAAAAAGACTGGAAGAAATGAATCCTAAAATAATTGCACTAAAATAACCCGAAAGAAGCACTTGATCTGCAGGGTACAAAGTCAGGAGCTGTGCAGCTAAAAACAGTGTTGTTTCTGAGTAGGCAGTTAACAAAATATCCCCATTGCTTGGATCTCATTGCTCGGGGATTTGTGGGATGTGATTGATGAGTTGAGTGCTCCCGTTGTGCTTCCCCACGAGCTGCTCAGTAGCAGAGTAAATACGAACCAAACCTAGAAGGTTGGGTTGCAATCTTATGCTCAAGCAATTATGAACCTTATGATCATGAACCTTGGTGTTCTGACTTAATGCAATAGTTTAGCACAAATAGTTCTTGGTTTTACAATGTATCTTCCTAGCCTGTTGCTGACAGAAAATGGAGCAGATTCTGTAGACAGACTTCTCATTTTTGAGTTAGTATTAAAAAAGATTATAGAGTAAAACATACTTTTACTTATTTTGCTCGCAGAAGGGGGAAGGAGTTCCAATAAGCTAAAATGGATTGAATCATTCCTCAGGGAAGCCCTAATAGAGCAGAAGATTTGTCTGGGTGGAAATTAAGACCCAGTCAGCTGAGGAGGTGGCAGGTCATGGGACAGAAGGGAGCTGGTCTCCAGGGACGATTGCTGGCCTGCTGTCCACTCTTGGCCAAATCTTCTCAAGGACTTTTGGAGCAGTAGCTGCAGACAGGGCCACGCCACTGTCACCTCTGTGATGACTTCATCTCAGAGGTTAGATCACTATCAAAGGACACCACAGAGCAGATCGTAACAAAGTGCACACAGGTAGAAACTATCTGCCTAAAACAAATGCCAAACAAACAAATTCTCTGCTAGGCTACCACTATGGCTGCAAACTATGACATACACGTTTGCATTAGTGTTTCTATGTGTTTGGATCAAAAAGCGAGCTTCGCTTTCATTTGTAATCAGTTTCACTTTTGGCTCCACTGCAATGCCTGTGTTTCAAAAGAAGCACATGCCTCTGTTGTGCAGAATTATATTGTAACGGCTCTTTTAGGTTGTACTTTATTCAGTGTATGGTGTACAATTGCAAATTGCTAGTTTTGCAGAATTTAGTGTCTGTGCTCTTTAAATGAAGGGGGGTTTGTACAGCTGTGAGGAAAAAGATTTTGGTGTTTTATGAAGGAAAAGCAATATTTTGAACATAGGCCCTTTTCGCCTAAACTGATGACTAGACAAACAATAAACACTACAGCAGAGCATGTGTAGGGAGTATAATTATATTGTAAATAGGATTTTTAATAGCTTCTTGCAATGGAGTTGCTGATAATGAAAATATGGCAGGAAAATTACTTGAGTATATTGAGCTGTTTGTACGACTAAGAGGAGGCAGACACAGCCCATTTGTCCCAGTTAATAGCAGGAATCTAGGTAGGAATCACAACTTCCCTTCGGGCTTTCATGCGTTTAACCAGCAGAATCGGCCTCTTCGGGCACTGGGAGGAGGGATCTGCACTCTCCAGAGAAAGAGGCAGCGAAGTAGGAAAGTCAAATGGATCTATGATTGTTTATTTTAAATCATTGTGTATATTTGTAAACTTTTTTTGTTTATTATTTTATTACCAGGTTTTCCCTGAAACCGAAGAGCCGCAGAAGGGTCCTGCCGTACAGAACATGGACCGTCAGACAGCGGCGTGGACGGTGGATGTTCCTGGCCACAGTAACGAGACTGCCTTTGCTGCAGGACAGATGCCGGGACGCGGCAGGTAACGGCGCGGTGGCATTCCCAGCATCCCGGCCGGACAGCAGCATCCACGCCGGCCTCACCTCCCCTCCCGCTACCCGCACCCAGCCGAGGCCTCCGGTGCGCAGGGAACCGCGCGATCTCCGCCCGGTTCAACCACCTCGCTGCCGGCGACGCCTTCCTCGTGTGTGCTTTGTAACCGGTGGCAGTGACGGCTTTCTCACGCCTTCCACCTCCTCCCGCTCCCGAGCGGCTCCGTTTGCTCCGGTGCCGGCGCCGCGGGACTGTGGGTCTGCCGGGGGGCACAGCCGCGGTGCCGGGCGGGCCGCTGTTGTCCGCCGCAGCGCCCGCCCCGCGGCCTGTCAGCGGTTCCGCCGGCAGCGGCCCATTGGCTGGCGCGCCCGGTAACGTGACGGCGGCGGCGGGGCGGGACCCAAGAAGTGCCGGTTGGAGCCGGTACCTCTCGCCGCGCTGCCGGCTCCCTCGCGGACGGAGCGAGCGAGCGGGCTGGTGACCGCGCCGAGCCGGGGCGGGTAGGGCGGGCAGGCGGCGCGGCCAGGTAAGCGAGGGGCGGCCGCCACGGACAGGTGCCCGCTCCCCGGTGTGGAGCTGCGGGCGGGACGGAACGGAGCGGAGCAGGGCTCTCCTGAGGACAGAGCGCGGTTGGCCCTCGCCGCCGCCGGGAGACCGTCCCCGGTTTGTCTGCCTCGCTGAGAGGCCGGGGTGCTCCCTCCGCCTGCGGGAGAGAAGGAAGAAGCGGGGTTGCCGGCCCGCGGGGCGCCCGGCGCTGTCCGCCCGCCCTACCGGGCGGCCCGGTGAGCTTGCGCGGCGGCCGCCCCTTCGCTCGGCGGCGCCCTGCAGCGGGGCCGCTCACCTGCCTGCCTCCCCGCGGGGCGCCGGAGCGAGCCTGTGCCTGCCTCGGGGCCTGGCGGCCGCCCCGCCCGGGTGGGGCTCGGCATAAAAACCGTTCTCTGATTTGCGTAACCGACATCTACACGTGTCCTCAAGTGACCCGGGGCGCTACAGGTCGCCTGAGGCTTCCCCCTTTTGTCTTGCGCCCGGTGTGGCAGCGGTGTCTGCCCTCGAGCAAAGGGCAGGCGGGTGCCAAGTGCCAACTTCTCTGAAAGGGAGAGAAAGACTTAAACTCAGTGCTGAGGCCTGGCAGGACTGTGTGTCAAGTAAGAAGCGTTCTCTTCTTTGTCCTTTTCCTTTCCTCTCTTTTGCCAATGCGCTTCTCATCCCCAGCAAGACAGTGATCTTGCAGCAAGGGGTTTCTTGTATGGTGGCTTTTACTTGTGGCTTAGCTGAGTTGTTTCAGTGACATAAGGCTTACTGTGTGCTGGTCTATTCTGCGGTGAGATTGAGGCAGCTTCCTGGCTTCAATTAATAATTTTTCTGTGGTGAATACTGTGATTGATCCGTTTTGTAGGATTGATTAAAGTGGGCTTCCCTAAAGCTTAATTTTATATGAAGATTGTCATTCATTGTGCTGATCAGGTAAAGCGTTTGAATTGGCACCTACTGTGGTCACTTAAAATAATCCCTTTGAGGTAGTGCTAGAATAAGTTAGGAGCTATGTGGTCACTTGCAGTTTCGAATATTCGACATGTCCTGTTGACTCCCAGCTTTCCTTGTCTGTTTGCTGAAGTGATAAGGTAAGGCATGAATTATTTCCTGGTGTCTCAGAATTCTTCCTCATGTACCTTCCTAGCAGAGAGGGCAACAGACCAGGGCTCACTGCTGTATCTTGTTGGAGCGCTTAAACCTTTAAGAGGAGGGAGGGAAAAAGTGGCTCAAGTGTTGAAATCATAGTATATCATAGTCATAGAACTTATTACGCATTGTCTAAGTATATTGTGTGTGTTTTCCTCACTCTGTGTAGCTCAGCTGGCTGTGTGGGGAATAGAAAAGTTACCCCGAGCAGTGTTTTTCTTCAGTATCTGTGCTGCTGAGCAGGGCAAGGGATGTGAAATGGAGCAGAAAGGAGAATGACTATAGTAGAGAACCAACAGTTAGGATAGGGTACAAGCTTTCTTAAGGGGTTTCCCTAGTGTTTAAAACATTCTGTGTAGCTAGATAACAAAATGTTTAGCAGAGTTTACATTAGCATATTTTTACATTCTACTAAATGTACATTAGTGTAATGTAACTAAACTTCAACTTTGGTAGGATTCATATGCAGTATTAACATGCTTGTTCCCTTGCACTCTCGAGAGAAGAGAGTTGCTGGTCTGACTCTTATTTTTTTCCTTTTCCAGGAAAAGAGGATTTTTATAGGGAGAAAAAGAAAATTGCCCTTTTTTTCCTTGCAAGATACCAATACAGCTGCTCTTTGAAGTTGATGGAAGCATGTTGAGTAAATTTTAGAGAGGGACCAACAATGTTGGACCGTTGTTGGATCCTCAGTATTTCAGCATTGTAAAATGAACTTTTTAGAGCAGTATGTCACTGCCAAAGGAGTATTTTTATAATGGATTTTTGGAGTGGGGTGAAAGGGGAGATCTTGTGTTCCTTTAGCTGCTACTGTGCCTGCTCTGCCTGATATGCTACAGGTAGTGAAAGAGACCATGGCCCTAGTAATTCTGCTTCAACTTACCATAACCTACTGCTGAAGCCACCAAGCTCTGCTCATCCAGGATTAGAAATGGTTGTTTTATGTGGCTAAGGGGATAAGGTGTGGTTTACACTGGTCTCTCTGTTGCCTATCTAAATGTTTCACGCTGCTGTCTGTATTCTGCGTGCTAACCTGTGGGCTGTATTTATCTTTCCTGTAGGCATCCTCATAACAGCTATTCACAAATAGTGCTGTTCTGCCAGTTGCTCTTGCAGCCACTCTTTTTAAAGATAAGTTAGAAGTCCGTGCTGTGGTTATGAAGATACTTGGTTCAGATTCCATGGGTGGCCATGTAGAAGGATGAGGAATGTAAAGTGGAATTAAATATTCTAATACTTAAATATGCTGTCATTTTGATGTTTATCTGGTATATACATTGATTTAGCAACATATATGTATTATTAATTTGCTGATAATTAATAAACAACATGCTTTATTCTTCTTATCTGGTGACAAGCTATGGTACAACTTGTCTGATACATGTTTGTATCCTGTATGGATCGAGTTCAGAAGGACACATCACAAACTTGTAACTGTGCTTAGTGGTAGCTGGTAATTGCAGCTGAGAGGCTTTGGCCTGCATTTTATTAACCCTACCACTGCCATGTGGGCTGTCACCCTCATTAAGGGCAGAAAGCTTATTATGAATCATGTAGTCTTAACTTGTTAATAACTAAACTGCTTATTTGGATGCACTACCTTGTGTATGCATTCAAATTGGAGTCTTGCTGGACATATTAAGTGGGCTTCAGTTTACTGTAGTTATGCTTGGCTTTGGTCACTCTTTTCCCCAAGACTTGTTAGTGTGCTATGAACTAGTTCTGGATTTAAATTCTAGCTAGTTGAAATCAAACTGTAATTTAATATTGAACCCAAGTTTCATAATACTTACGAATAGCTTCCCCAATTATTTGCTTTAAACTTATTGATACAAAAAGTCTATACTTTCTAGTGGTGAAATACGTTGGAAAATAGGCGGATGATTCAGCCCTCAAGAAAGCTGCCACAAATGTGGTTTGGGGTATAGTGCTGGCTCACCCTCCTCTAATTTACACCCAAGAGGATTCTAGGGCCTTTCAACAATCAGAAGGGAATAGTGGAGAAAACTCTTAATGGAGTATCTTCAATTTGATTCTCACTGGTGCCATTCTGTTTCAAAATAGTGTCTTTGCACACCCTGAATTAAATTATGCGAGTGCATTTCCTTCAGAAGTGCTCGACTTCTCGGTGTGTTCTGTTACTGTAAGCTGGAATGCAATTCCTTATACTGAAATTGAGAATTTAGTTGATTGTGAGAAGCTGAAAGGTTTAACAATGCCAGTAAGGGATCCAGTGATACCAATAAAGAATATGGCAGTAACACAATCTGTTACTAATTGTTTGTAGTCTTCAGACATTGTAATAAACACTTTGTTTCTTTGTGAGATACTAGTTTGAGTTGTGGTTTTAGTTTAGTATGGAATCAAAGTTTCAGTTCTGTGGCACATCAGCTACAAAACTATGGTCATGTAGTTTACTGAGGCTTAATTAAAGTGGCATTGATTTTACAGCTCTCGCTTAAAACCTCAGGAAATGTAACCCCTGATTTCCCTGACACCATTGCCTTAGTTCTCTGGGGAGAATATTGCTGTTCTAGGAGTACTTCAGGTTGTCAGATATTTATTCACGTATTTTCTGGTAGCTAAAGTTCACCTGCGTGCAAAAGGTCCACTAGGCTTGAATTTAAGAACTGCAAATTCAGACTCTGATCCTAAAGTATTTGTCCTTTAAACTAATTTTTCAGTTTGAATGAAAGCAAAACCATGACGTGTGTTTGTTGTGTAATCCAAAATATTTGAAGAAGGGAGGGCAATTTCAAAAGTTTTAACAGAAAACTGTTTCTAGGCTGTGTTTAAATTATCCACAAGGTAAACTCTCATTTCCAACCCATGCCAGTGGAAGTGTGAAAATTATTATTACTTTGCCTGTGCCTTTGCAGTACAGGAAAACTGTTTTCTAAGGTTTTTGTTTGTTTGTTTTTATTAAACATTAACATTGTTTAAATACTAACTTTGCAATGGCACTGATTCAAAGCCAGGAAAGCACCAGAACATTGATGAAGTGAAGTGACAAGGGATGAGTCAATACTCAAATGCTTTACTGAACGTGAGTTGTTGAAAGTAGTGTCTGCTTTGCTTCAAACTATCAAGTTTCTTACAAATATGGGGCTAGAGGGTTTTTACTTCACAGTTCTTAATTCATTCAAGTGATGGTAAAACCTTTAACTCTTGTTTTTGAAGTTGTTAAACTTGGCTTCATACCAAGAAGTGTTTTTCTTGTAGTATTGCTATCTGAAAAAACTTGCCATTGTTGAGTTTCCTCAGACACCCCACTAAAAAGCAAACTTTGTGTGGTAGAAGACCCTGTTATGCAGCATACTTGGGCTTGATGGAAGTATAAAGCAGGAACATAGGTGCTAAATTTGTGTTTGTTCAGGAAGCAAAGCAGGATTACTGCAGGTTTACCGTAGCATTCAGGTCTGATTGCTTGTGCAGGGTTCAGAAGCCTAGCATTGTTCTAGGAGATGCTTCTGATAAGCGTGACGCTGCTTTTGTGATCTCGTGGGTATGCGCAGCTCTCAAACAGTAGAGATGTGTTTAGGCATTGCTAAGTCACTTGTACATATGCAATTACATAGCATGTGCAATGTGAAAGTGAAAGGACTGAAGGGCAAATCTATTAAGATATAAGATGTAGCTGGTTGCTTTACCAAGTTAACCAATATGTAATGTAGAGTAATATGAACAGAAAGAGACTTAAGAGATTGAGGTGATTGTGCAGACAGCATGCTCCCTGCCAGAGGATTAGTAAAGCCAACTCCATTTCCATTGCAGGTGAGTTTGGATTTGACTGTGGAGTTTCACAACTTTTTTTACTTTGGGGTGGGGAGATTATCTAAAAAGATAACAAGATGGGGTTTGGGAGAGCTTGCATGCAAAAAGAGTGCCTGAGCTTAATCAGATGTAACTTGAAGCTTATCTAGTCTCATTATTTTCTCTTGGATGTCTAGACTGAACATCTAGAATCCAGTGTTTCAACTTGTCAGGCTGGCTTTCAAGAGTAACTGGACCCTTAAACGAGATGAAAAGCTGCTGCTTCTGAGAAGAGAGATGAGCCACTGCTGAAAATTGACTCAGCTTTCCAGTGTCAGAACTAATAGGGTAGAATCAGATGTGTTTTGCGTTGCTGCCCTGATAATTCTATTTTTCCTAGGTGCAGTTAAATTCTTGTCCATGGAAGTAATAAAACTGCCTTCTGGAAAGTTCTTCAAGAAACTTATGCAGCATCAGGAAAACTCAAAACCAAAACACTGTTTTTTGACTGTTCCTAAATCTGGTAGCTGTATTTGTGCATGGTAATAATTATCTTGCAAAGACAGAATGTATTTGGTATATATTTTTGATTTGTGACCTCACTTGATGTTTCTGTCCTCAACATCTGTTATCCTGATAGGACACTGTTTGGTCTTGGCAGTCTATAAATATTGAAAAACCCTCAGGTTCCTTTTTAGGCTGAATGTTGGGATTTTAACTTATTGCACTAGATAACAGATCATATTTTAGAAACATCAAAATGATTCCAGCTAGAATAAGGTGTATAACCACAAATTCAGTGTTTCTGAGAACAGGCAAAGGGGATAACTGTCTGGCCATTTTTCTGAAAAGGAATAGTGTGTGTGCTTCCAGCTCTCAGAACCTAACAGAACCTGTAGTACAATCCAGAATAGCCTCTGATCACCTAGTAAGGATTGTTGTTACTCCATAATGTTGTCATTTAAATACTTTATGAAGAATAGAAGAAACATTATCATGATTTTACAGGCGAGGAATTGGAGGTAGAGAGAAATAAAATGACTTGCATAGAGCTATTCAGCTGTCAGAGATAAATATCCCTATTAACTGGGTTGGGTATTGTTATTGAATTAGAAAGCAGTGTTTGAGCTAGGAAAATAATGTAGAATGGAGGTTCTGAGTACCTAAGTCATTGGATTTGGGTACTTTCATCTCTGCAAAACTAGCAGGACTTTCTATGAGATGAAGAGTGTTGCCCCCTTCCATCTCTCTCAAAATGCAGTGCTGTTGAATTCCTTATAGGACCTTTATCTAGAAGGATCAGATAGGAATATGAACGTGCTTTGGTTAATACATCAGTACATGTGATATTACATGAATTATGTCAATAGCCTAGTTATAGCAGCATGATATCCTTTGGTCTACAGAATTGACCCAAATGCTTACCTGATATAAGTAGGATTTGTAGTCCACTCAGTTTGTTCTGCTGTGACAGCAGCATTCCCGGGTGGTCCTTGAGAAATTAATTTAGAGGTAATTCAGGTGTGTGGACATAGTCCAGGGCTTCTCTTTCTGAGATTTCCTTATTTCAGACTTGTTTCCACTGAGGTTGCAGGAGTTGTCTTGGCTATTTCAAGTGTCACTGGCCATTTGTGACTTTATTGAAATGGAGACTGAAAATGGGAGAGCATGTGTGAGCAATTCCCTGCCTTTTCCTAAGGAAAGAGGGTCTTTAGTTAAATTTGAACTGGTTTATGCTGCTGGCTCTCTTGTACTTCTACTGCTCTTGAAGACTAAAGATAATAAGCTATACTATAATTAAAGAATCTGCTGTAGAAAAATCTTGTAGTATCAAAGTTGGGAATATTCTCCAGTGTTATCTTGCTCTGCTTTGCTTTCTGATGTCCTGAGCAGAGCAACACAATGAATGGGCATTGTGAATATCTGTGTGACTTCTGGAAGCTAAGGAGATAAAAATTAATTTTCTGTTGTAGCACTCATCTTGGTATGCAAAATTAAATAGATATCATTGAGGTTTCATTTAGAATGCTGGAGACATACCAGGGATACTGTTGGTACCATTGTCTTGTGGGTATGTATTCATATTTTTCATCATGAGAAAGACTGAAGAATGTAGTTATGGGAATAAAAAGGAGCTATAAATGAGCTTGAAAATCTAATTTAATGCAGTTGGAAGGTGTCTGACTCTGTGTTAGCTATGGTAGCAATGGGATGAAGGACTTGGTGGTCTAGTGTGAAGTGTCCCTGCCCATGGAAGGGGGTTGGAACTAGATGATCTTAAGGTCCTTTCCAACCCAAACCATTCTATGATTTCTGGGAGAGTTATAAGGGGTACAGAACGCCACAAGTAGCAGTCCCAGTCTAGACCTTTTAAGATTGCTTTTGGTGTAGTTGTGTAGTCTTTCTTGCTTGGGGAAGAACAGGTAAAGAACCAAGGAGACTCTTTTTCATACTTACTAATTTGAACTTACTCCTAAGACTTCTTTGGAACTTGGAAGTAAGGACTGTTAGTAGTATTGGTGTACCATTTCTATCTTCAGTGTTGCCATACTGATTTTAAAATCTAATTTTTTTGAAAGGGAAAAGGTGAATGGATTTGTAACTGGGCTTGTTTCTTTAATTATGTATGAAGTTAATGATTGTATGTTCGTTGGGTCTGTGATAGCTTCAGCCACTCTGGGGTGATATTGATTTAAGTCATTGCTGTGGATAATACAGTCTAGTACCAGTGCTCTCACAATCCTATTTCACAAATCCATTAACACTTCATTAAAAAAACAAGTAAGTTTGTCTGTGAGGAGGTAACTGATGTGTGCTTTGAATGTGATTGGCTTCAAGTTGATCTGTAAAAGAGTCTCCTGTAGTGCTTAGGTGCTGATTCTGTTTGTGTACCTAAGTCCCCTTTTTGAGACTTAACATGAACTGACTTTGTTGCGTTAAACAGTGTGCTTCATTATGGGCAGTCTAATGCCATGCTTAAAAACACAGTTCTTAGAAGTGTTAGAAGTAGTAGGAATGCATGTCCTTCTCCTACTTTTTATTCAGTACTGAAGTTTTTGTTTACTTGAAAGTGTTATGAGGCCAAAAAGGGCAGAAAGGAGGCTGACAGAAGATGCTTCACTTTAAATACTAACCTTTTCGTGTTGAAAATGGATGAGATGTGATCAGACTGTACAGTGCCACATAACAGATATTTGGGACTTGTTCTTTGGTTTAGTGTTTTTGGGCCTCTGTTTTTACTTAAAGAGAATTTCAGAAGTGACCTCCTGGAAGACAATCTATATGGTTTGTTCTCTGCACTGAGAGGTGCTGGTCCATGATGATCTCAGTAAGAAACGTATTCAGACTCTATACAGTGTAATTTAAAATGCTTTTTATTGTATTTGACATTATAAAGAGAATAGTATAGATAATCATACATCCCTTTAGAAGCTGGGAAGATGAGTTGTGCAGCATCAAACAAGCTTTTGATCCTTGTGCTGCACAACGTGCAGACCCTACTGGTAGAAAGGCTTTCTTATAAGCAAGCAAGTCTGTACATCATTTCTACTGTCAACCAGGAAAGATGTTCACAGGAGAACTTTTTGCTACACTTCTTGATAAAGACAAGGACATCAGGTGGTGTTTCACTCATACCAAGTGGGAGCTGCCCTGCAGAGTTCTCTGTTACCAGCTAGCTCCGTTTCACCTCTGGCCAAGAGATCTGCCCAGCACAGGCCTGAGCCTGTTAACCAGCCAGAGCTGATCAGTAACACCTCAATGTGCCATGTAGTAGGCAGAACTACTACACCTTGTTATACTCTTCTCTTTTTTTAAAAGCCTTATGGAACTCTTTACGGTTTTGGGTTTGTTTTTTTTTTTTAAATCTGTTAATGTGTTTTGCTGTGTTTCTTTAGGAATTGCCAAGCAGACCTATGATAGCAAGGCTATTTTTTTTTAGAGGCTAATGCCAGTGTGGAGTCTTGATGGTCTTTTTCTATCTATATTTTCCTTTTTGAAGTGGAATATGTGAGATGCACAGATGTTTGGACACATGTAAATTAATGGAGCAAATACATATTTCTAAAAATGTGCTAAAGTTTCCAGTGAGAATACAAATTAAGTAAGTTAAATAATGAGTTAAATATTAGGGTGAAACAAAATATGCCTCTAAGTGCATTTGCTTTCGGGAGTCTTTGTATAACCAATAGAAAGTAGTCTCTTCAAAACAGGTGCTTGTTTTGATGCTTATTGGAATCAGTACTTTAGATGCTAATACAGCTCTTAAGATTCAGTTAAATACATCATATTTGAAGTTACAATAATCAAAGGGTCCATGGTCTGGCAAAGCTGCTACAGCTTGCCTACAGGTTTATCTTCGTGTGTCCTCAAGGAAAGAGGAGACCGGAGCACTGTAATACTTGTCTGTGTGGTTAGTCTTTCCTCTGCCAGATTTTTACCATCACCTGATACAAACTTAACTTCTATTTATTTGTTTTAAATGCATCCTTGAGTTGAAAATAGTGCTTGGGCACTAAAGCTGTACAAACTACTGCTTGCTAGAAATAGGGAGTTTTGATTCAGAGTCTGGATTCTGTTTGATTTGGTAGGGATCTTAGAAAGCACCAGAACTATGACTGAAGCAGTATTTGCCCAGAACATAGACAGCTTGCTTTCAAAGAGATCAGTTGTGTCAATGCAATTACATGCAAGACAAAGCTGGGCTACCTTATATGTTACTTCAGGGTTTGTTTTTTACCATTAGATTGCTTCCCTGTTTAACTGTGAAACACACTTGTTCAGAAACTTAGGTTTGTATGAACTCACCAGTTTTTCTTCGTTTTTCAGTGGTTTGGGGTGGTTTGGTTTTGTGTTGTAAAGTGCTTGTCTCACTGTCTATTTCGTCTTAAACTTGGGTTTAAATGGAATATTTTTCTTGCTACTATGGGCCTTTATAGGAGCATAGGTTGTGACCTCTTTTAGCTAGAACACAATTCTTAGGACCTTGAACTTAACTTGAGGAGAGGACTGGAGAAAGTGCTTTTACCAGTCTATGTATGTCTGATTATGAAATAGTATTTAAAATTGCTCTTCAGGCTGGACTAACATGAAATAAAATGCACATTTAACATGCCTTTTAAATATGTGTCTAGTAATACAACTTCATTACGGAGTTTAACCCTTAAAATAGTTGACTTGGTTTCTCCCTCCCACCCACTATTGAGAATGAGGCTCAAGTAACTTCATGCACTTGGGCAGACCTCACTGGTGTGATTCAATATCATGTGGCCTACAGGTATATAATTCTAACTGCCTGTGTAACCGGAATGTTTGATGATCCATCTCCCTAGTGAGTGTTTGATCAGTGACATACATTACTAACAACGTTCAATTCTTTACTGCCCTTCCTTGACTAGAGAAAAGGTTTAATACTTGCATATTGATGGCTTTTAATGAGAAGTTAACTTAATATGGCTCAAGGAAGATAGAGGTCCTTTTTGAATGTGGCAGGCATGGGACAGAAATGTATAATATAGTATATTTAATCCTGCACAGTCAGATTGCAAGAGCAGGTCTTGTGCTTGTGAAGCAAATCAAATTGGAGTAAAGCTTATTTTCAATTTAGATTAGACTGCAAGATAAAGTATTTCTCTTGCATTAAGTGTACCAGAGAAAGGAAGTAATAGAATAAAGGCGGGTGTTCTGAGTTTAGGTGAAGCTGCCTTCAAGATGGTTTCTTTCCATGTACTCTGAGGCCTTCTCTGTTGAATCTAGGAATGTTCAAGCTTTTGGGTAGCTGAGGGAACTGAAACACTTGCCATGTTGTACTCTCTTTTTCTCAGCTTGCTGTAGGTATGGTAATAGTAGAGCTGGGTAGTAGTTGCTTAATTTTGCAAGACTTAATCAGCACTAGCAGGTACAGAATAGCACTAGCATGTACAGTAAAAATGTAAGTGTAGCCTAATTTATTAAATTTTAAGCTAAAAATATATTTACAAATATTTTCCCAGAAACTGTTGGGCTACGTAGTTTTATGTAAGCAGCCTTCTCCAGAGAGCAGAGGCTGCTTCTTAAACCGCATGAAGACTTTGCTATTACTGTTCTACATCTTATGTTCAGCAGAACTGTCTTGAGAGCCAGGAGTGTTTAAGAAAGGCAAGGCCCACAGTTACTGCAGACACTGATGGTTGAGATTGTCTGTAGTTGTAAATATGGTCTTTGGTTGTTTGAAAGGTTGATATGGAAAGCTTGTAACAGTGCTCGTGTAGTCTTGAACATCCTGTGCTGAGGAACATGCTAGTTGTTGTAAAGTGTGGGAATGTCTTTGGGTTTATTCTAAATACAAAAGGATAATCACTGATATGTGTTGTAATTTTCACCTGTGACCTTCTTCAGAAGGAACTGAAAAGAAGCTTTCTCTAATCTTGTTTGTGTATTGTTCTGCATTCAGTAGAATACGGAGCCATAAATACAGTCCCTGTCAAAAAGATCCTACAAGTGAATCTGCATGTGCATATAAGTGGTCAAGGTATAGATTCTGAAAAGCCATACATCAACTGTAGTGCTTGAATTGAGTAGTCTCTTATTTGTCAATAGGAAGCTTAAAAAAGGGAGAGGCAGTCATCTGAACACATCTGTTAAGAGAATGTATGAAGGTATCATTCTTCATGAAGTCAGACCCGCCCCAGAACTCTTCAGTATTTGGCTTTTTGGTGTTTAGGGGACACTTGAAAAAGAAATAGAAGGGGACGTTTTAGCCAGGGAAGATGTGTTTTGGGTGATGAATGTGTGGGGAAGTAAAGTTTGTTACTTTTTTATTCTTTGGGAATATTCATTAGGGTTTATCTGCAAGTGGAGATTCAGGCTGTGCATGAGAGACCATAAGCAGGTATTAGAAATTCCATAGGAGACTCTCAAAATGGCCCATTAAGCAAAATTGATTGCATGTTTAGTTTGTTATTGAATTTCATTTTGCATCCAAAATCTTGGACGAAAAAGGGATACATTTAAAGTAGCTAGAAGCTGAGTAGGTACTGCAGTTCAGGAATCGCTTTTGTTAGAAAGTTGTGAAAACAGACACATTTACTTAGGATGCCAGCATTCCTAATCTCAATTGAGAAGCACGTCATGCTGTTGGAATGACACCACTGGAATACCTGTCAAGGTATGCTTTAGTTGTGTGAGTCTGTTTTGATTTACTTCATGTGTCAGAAACATCAGCTGAATACTCAACAAAACCAGCATAGCCTTAAAAATAAAACTCAGCCTCTTGTCAGGTATTGGCTTCCTGTAGCACGTTATTCTTTGGGGAGGACAAGCAAAGCACTTACCTTGCTTCAGAGCCATCCCTAACTAAATGTGCCTAAAATTATGGAAGCAGTGACTGAATGACAGAGTAATGTGATGTTAAGTAACATTTTGGCACCTGAGGATAGTGAGGTGCAGTATCTGACGCTTATAGATAATGATTTTCAAAATGGTAGCCTTCCATTCATATTCTGGATAGGTTTCTTTTGATCAGATTCATCAGTCTTGAAGTAACTAAAATCTGCCTAGATATTAGTGATCTGTATTACCTTATTTTTCTGGCCTGCATCCCAGTACTGATCTGGGGTAACTCTCCTGAAGTCATCACTTAGCCTGGGGCTATAATGTCTGTCTCATCTTCTAAGAAAGATTGCCAATTGAATTAGGCCACTTTGAAAAGCTTTTATGGCTTTGAGATGGGTTGAAAGCTGCTGGAGATGAGATTTATCAAACCCATTATAGTTGAGCATTATTTCATTTGATTAGTCACTCTTGGCATACAAATAGGATTTGAAAGTAAACTGTCTTTAGCAAACTTATCATTAATAATTCACATGTTTATGCTTGTATGTACTGTGGATGTCTGATAAGCAGCTTCATT
Source organism: Strigops habroptila (assembly GCF_004027225.2). Classification (NCBI taxonomy): domain Eukaryota; kingdom Metazoa; phylum Chordata; class Aves; order Psittaciformes; family Psittacidae; genus Strigops; species Strigops habroptila. The sequence goes on from NC_044284.2 coordinate 4,043,985, forward strand.
TCATATACATAGAATTGTAATGAATACACATACTTCATTGGAATGTTTCAAAAAGGAGTCATAAAAAAGACCAGAGTTAAAGTATTTAAATACTTAATATTATGACACTCGCTTTCTGCTAGAAAGTATCTAAAACTGCAGCAAGAATGTAGCTTCAGTTTTCTGGGATATGTGATAGGGATAAGCAACTTTCCAGTTCAAGGCAGGGAGGTGAGAAAGAAAGTATTTGATAGAAACAGACCTTACACTCTCTAAAAGTTCTCACACTCTGTAAAAACAAACCACTTCTTTGTTTGAGCATTGTAGCATTGCTTGAAGAAGGTGTATTGGGTTGTGCATGCTCTCAAGCATACAAATAGGTCTTTAATAGAATTGGCTTCAGTTTCATTTTGTTTTCTTTCTGTGACTTTTAGAGAAAATACTCTATCAAACAGTGTTATCTGCTTTCTTGTACTCTGAATTCTGTACCTCATGCTCCACAAGAGCCTTGCTTATTCCCCAAAATAAGCCTGTTACCAGGAGAGTGGTGTTCTTTGTATAAAAGTGCATATGTACATTATTGTTACCTGTGACTTTCTCTAATATGCATTTAGTTAAATAAAACATCTCTTTAAAATGTTAGTATCTTCCCAAACCCCTGGTGAGGTTTGTTTGTTTGTCAGGAAAAGAATTGCTCCCATCCTCTTGCTAGTTTCACACTATATTAAACTTTCAGCCACTTCAGTGATCATTTTGACTTTTCAAATGTTTTCCTGGCTAAAAATAATGCTCTTTATATGTTTTGATCTCTGTTGAATCATTCAACATACTTATTTCTTAGCCTGTTCTTGGCTATTTAAAAGGGTCTCAAATCTTTCATTTCTTGTAACAAAGTTCAAGTGAGAAGAATTGACTGGGTTTAATTCTAGGCTGGAAATGGAAAAAAAACCAAAGCTTTTGATTTTTCCATCTACATTCAAATCAAGCATGTTTGGCTTCACTCCAGATGTGATCCAGACACTGCAGAATGAATGCCTTAGTTTGGGTGGGTTTAGTAACGTTTTGTGCTTTTACACCTATGAATTTATATTCAAACCCCAAAGAATTATACAGAAAGAACTGATTTTAAGGTATTTACAGATGTGGTTTTTGCAAGTTGAGCTGAAGTGATTGAGGAAATTGTTATTTCTTAGCTATGGTTAGAGCATTTCAGTTGTAAGACTAGTGACTTCATGTAAATGCAAAAACTGTTGGGCTTAAGTAGCTTTTAGTGCTTAGAAATGGGACAATGACAAGGGCAAATACTTCAGGAAAAGCAACTTTCAGATGGTGAGCAAGTAAATTATTTGATAGAGTAGAGCTTAAATTGTTCTAACTGGTTCTTGTGAATCTAGTTACATTTTTTGCTCATTAAATGTTGGATCTTTAAAACACTGCTGTGGAAAGAGTAATGGGCCATTTTTATAATACAGTTATTGGAGTCCATATGATTCCTGATCTGATGACAATTTCTTTTCTCTCCAGGAGTGCACTGTAACCATTCTGTCCTTCAGCTGCTTTCCCTTGGGTGGGCCTGGTAAGTTTCTACATTCTGTTAAAAGTAGCCTTGTCAATGCAAGAAGGGTTAACTTACTTTCAGCCATTCTTCTCCCTTCAAATGTGAATGTGAAGTAAGAATAAGTTTCTGCCTTAGTTCAGCTGTTGTTTGTCTTTTTATAACAGCTTCCCAGTTCTGTTTGGAATTGAAATGTCCAGTACCAATATATTATGGGTATGAGAGGCAGTACGCCCAGGTGGCCAAGAAGGCCAGTAGCATCCTGGCTTGTACCAGAAATAGTGTGGCCAGCAGGACATGGGCAGTGATTGTCCCCCTGTACTGGGCACTGATGAGGCCACACCTGCAATCCTGTGTCCAGTTCTGGGCCCCTCACTACATGAGAGACATTGAGGTGCTGGAGCGGGTCCAACGAAGCTGGTGAAGGGTCTAGAGAACAAGTCCTATGAAGAAGGGCTGGGTGGGCTGGGGTTGTTCAGCCTGGAGAAGAGGATGCAGAGACAAAACCTTACCGCTCTCTAGAACTACCTGAAAGGAGGTTGTGGCAAGGTGTCAGTCTCTTCTCCCAAGTAACAAGGGATAGGAGAAGAGGAAATGGCCTCAGGTTGCTCCAGGGAAGGTTTAGATCAGATATTAGGAAAAAATTCTTCACCAAAAGGGTTGTTGAGCATTGGAACAGGCAGACCAGGGAAGTGGTGGAGTCAGCATCCCTGCAGGTATTTCAAAGATGTGTAGATGTGGCACTCGGAGACATGGTTTAGTGGTGGACTTGGCAGTGCTGGGTAAACAGTTGGACTCAATCTTAAAGGTCATTTCCAACCTAAATGATTCTATGATAAAGAAAAACAGAGAACATCCCCATTGCTTTGTATCTCTGCTGCTTAACAAAATTCCTAGGAAGTTTTCTCCAAAGCTGATAGTATCTGTGGTATTGCCATTGACACTGAGTAGTTTATGAATTTGTTTCAGGGCCTCTGTTTTTGAGAACCTTGCATTTCTGCCAAACCTTCGTATATCAGAATTATGACTCAATTCTACTTTTTGAAGTCTTGCATGTTGCAAATTTCATTTTCACATAGTTAGTTGGCAGCAAAAAAAAAGGAATTACTTCCCAGTTGAAACAGGACTTGCTGTAGGCAGTTTCCTGGGTTTCATGTCGATGTGACTGCACAACTTTGACTACTTATTCTACATGATCATTTCTGAGTATGTTTTGTTCCATTTCATGTAGCTGTGGCAATGCAAAGCTTAATGGATCCTGATGTCTGCCACAAGGCAGCAGTTCTAATGCAAGCTGAAATGTTTGCCCTTTATTTACGTGAAGCCATTAAAAGTAAAGCATATCTAATTTTCTCCATGCAGAATGAAGACAAATGTGAAGATGGCATGTCCAAGGAATTTTAAAAGGTGTAGACCTCCTGACTGAGCAGTGCTGTGTATTTATTCTTTTTAATTAGTAAAGTAAGTATGAATCAAACCTATGCTGCTGGGGGTTAGGTGTGCTATTTATATATATGTATATGGCAATACTGGACAATAACAGGTTGGGTTAGTTTTATTTTCATTCTGTCAGTATGCTTAATGCTCTTGTTGGGAGAAGACGGGAATTGTAAGAGCGTATAAAGCAAAACTGCTGTTGTGAGAATTTTTGTGTATTCTTCTTTAATTGGGTAGCATGACTTAATCTAGTAGAAAATTCTAAATTACAAGAGCCATCATGTTAATATACTGCTCTGATTTGGGGATTCTTCATAGATGAGAAATCACTTTTGCTATATATGTTTAGGATGGTGCTGAAGGACTGCTAGTAATGTACCAGACACTTCCTTAACTTACACCTGCTTGTATTTCTACTTGAAGAGTACCCAAATGTTTGGTCAGAATATACTTTCTCCTAACCTCTGATGCTGTTTTCATTCTTCATTTAAATGTTTGCATTCCAAGTAACTTAAAATAAATAAGATGATGGCTAGAGTTAGGTGTCAGGAGTTCGTGGATCCTTTTGTTATGCTCTGGATGCAAATGTTACCCACTTAAAACTGGGAAAACAGCAGTAAGCTCCAAGTGTTTAATGGTGAGAAAAATGGGTTTTAACAATTCTCTAAGAATGTCTTTTCTTTCTTTTTTCCTCTACCAGCTGCTGTTCTCTCACAGGTGAAAGTCATGATCACGCTAACAGAACTCAAATACTTAGCAGATGCCCAGTCATCCTACCACATACTAAAACCATGGTGGGATGTCTTCTGGTATTACCTCACCATGATAATGCTGCTAGTTGCCGTGCTCGCTGGGGCTCTCCAGCTTACTCAAACCAGAGTATTGTGTTGTCTTCCTTGCAAGCTAGAATTTGACAATCACTGTGCCGTGCCTTGGGATTTAGTTAAAGCCAACCTTAACATGTCAGCTAGCTCTACAGCACAGATAATCATCCCGCTTAAAATCCAGAACGATCTCCATCGGCAGCAGTATTCCTATATTGATGCAGTATGTTATGAGAGAGAGCTTCACTGGTTTGCCAAATTTTTTCCATACCTAGTGCTTCTGCATACCTTTATTTTTGCGGCTTGCAGTAATTTCTGGCTTTACTACCCTAGTACAAGTTCCAGGCTTGAGCACTTTGTAGCCATTCTTCAGAAGTGTTTTGATTCTCCATGGACAACGCGTGCCCTCTCAGAAACAGTTGCCGAGCAGTCTGTGAGGAAGTTGCCAATAGCCAAATCAAAAGCAGCGATTTCACCACCTGGGAGTTCAGTAGATATAGGGGCCAGCAGACAGTCCCTGCCATATTCCCAGCCTGGCTTGGAAACAACTGGAAGAGAAAATTCCTCAAGTGTTCTTGACAAAAAAGAAGGGGAACAAGCTAAAGCTATATTTGAAAAAGTGAAGAAATTCAGAGTACATGTTGAAGAGAAGGATGTCATATATACAGTGTATATGAAACAGATTATAGTGAAAGTCATTGTATTTGTAATAATAGTAATTTATGTCCCCTACTATTTATCATTTATCACACTTGAAATTGATTGTGTAGTCAATGTTCAAGCCTTCACAGGCTACAAAAGGTACCAGTGTGTTTATTCACTAGCAGAGATTTTTAAAGTTTTGGCTTCATTTTATGTTGTTTTAGTGATCTTCTATGGCTTAACTTGTACTTACAGTTTGTGGTGGATGTTAAGAAGTTCACTTAAGCAATACTCTTTTGAAAAGCTGAGAGAGAAAAGTAATTACAGTGATATACCTGATGTAAAGAATGACTTTGCATTTATTCTCCACTTGGCAGATCAGTATGATCCTCTTTATTCCCAACGATTCTCAATATTCCTGTCTGATTTGAGTGAAAACAAACTGAAACAGATCAATCTTAACAATGAATGGTCAGTGGAAAAACTCAAAAATAAACTAGTAAGAAATTCCCAAGACAAGATTGAACTCCACCTTTTCATGTTAAATGGTCTTCCAGACAGTGTCTTTGAACTGACAGAAATTGAAGTCCTAAGCCTGGAACTTATTCCTGAAGCCAAACTTCCTTCGGCTGTGACCCAGCTAGTCAATCTGAAAGAACTCAATGTCTATCACTCATCAGTAACTATGGATTATCCAGCAGTCAGTTTTTTAGAAGAGAATCTGAAAACATTGCGCCTGAAATCTAGCGAGATGGGAAGAATTCCATTTTGGGTCTTTCATCTAAAAAACCTCCAAGAATTGTGCTTAACAGGATATTTCATGCTCGATCATCACAACTCCATATATAACGAAAGCTTTCAGGGCCTAAAAAATCTGAGATCCATTCACTTAAAAAACAACCTTTCCCGTATACCTCAAGTGGTTACAGATCTTCTGCCTTCTTTACAACACTTGTCTATCAACAACGAGGGGAACAAACTGATAGTGCTAAATAACCTGAAGAAGCTGGTCAACCTGAGAACCTTAGAATTAATCTGCTGTGACTTAGAGCGCATTCCTCATTCCATTTTTACCCTCAACAATTTGCATGAAATTGACTTAAAAGAAAATAATCTCAGAACAGTGGAAGAAATAATTAGTTTTCAACATCTTAAGAACCTTTCTTGCTTGAAGTTGTGGCACAACAGTATTTCCTATGTCCCGGTGCAGATTGGTGCATTATCAAACCTGGAACAATTGTATCTAAATTATAATAATATTAAAAATGTTCCATTGCAGCTTTTTCTTTGTAAAAAATTACACTATTTGGATCTTAGCTATAATAAGCTAACCTCCATCCCTGAAGAAATTGGTTATCTGACCAATCTGCAGTACTTGGCTTTGACAAAAAACCATGTAAGTAGAACTTTGAATTCCTACTTAAATCAGATTCTGATTAACCTACCATTTTTTTCTGGAACAGCCTCTGTTTCAAAATGCTTTTGTGATGTTCATGATTAAAGGAAACTCAGTAAAGCTGAAGAAAGGGGTGGTGCTTGTTTAATCAATAAAACTTTGGTATCATCAAAGCTTGTGTAATACTAAATACTATCCTGGTCTGTAGCAGCTTAAGGGCTCTGATCCAGAGATAGTACAGGTTAGGATGGCTGCAGAAATCTATCTTCCCTTTCTCTGTGGTTGTCTATCCTATGTAGCATTTTAATGGAAGTGAACAGTGTTAAATTGTTACCATAAAATGTCAAGCTGAAAGCTGTAGTGAATCAACAGCTGGTTGGTGAGAAGCACAGCTGTCTGGGAAGAGGGAAATAATTATAGCTGTAACCTCGTTAGCAGTCCTAAACTGTCTGGCTCATCAGTATGGGGTCCAGGCTTGTGACTGAAGGCTTCTTTTGAGGTTTGTAATTGGTTTTTCACTGGTGAGGTTGGTTTTGGATGGACTAGAGTTACTACTGTACTGCACAGATAACTGCTGATACAGGTTTCACAACATAGGAGCTGCTAATGTCTCTCCACAATGTCTATTTGTTCTTCATTAACTGATTTTTTTAGGAGATAGCAGCCTATTTCTTCCCTGCCATCTGCATGTGCACATATTTATATGCACACATGTATGTACTCCCCCTGCCATGCTTATGTCTTGACTTCTGCCAGGAGCTAAGCATCTTTGTAATGAAACAGGTGTATAAAACCATCCGAGTATTCTCAAGCACTTTATCCCATAATGATAGGAGCATTACAATCTTCCCATTCCTTATCCTTCCATAAACTAGGAGGGTGTTTTTACCCTAAAATAAAACTGAGAAAGGTCAAAACATGCAGCTGCATGTAGGCTAGCAACTTCTAATGTGTATTCTTTTTGTTCTTTCCTTTCTTTTTTCTAGATTGAAATGCTTCCTGATGGATTATTTCAGTGCAAAAAGCTGCAGTTTCTTCTTCTGGGAAATAACAGTCTGATGAATTTGTCCCCTTGTGTGGGTCAGCTACTGAATCTTGTTCAATTAGAGCTCATTGGAAACTATCTTGAGTCACTTCCTGCTGAACTGGAAGAATGTCAGTTCTTAAAGAGGAATAGCCTCATTGTAGAGGAGCGGTTGTTAAAAACACTTCCACCCCGTGTAAGAGAGCGTTTGCAGGCCTCTTCAGATAAGTGCTGAATTTAAACTGGAACTCTGCATCATTGCAGTCTATAAGCCTGTGTGTCTAAAGGGCTGTATAGGTGAAGTGGGAGAGAACAGTTTACAAATGAGTCTTAAACTTAAATTCATTTAACTGAGTTGATTGTATTGGAAAAGACAAATGTACTTAGATTCAGACAAAAAATGCAGCCTTTAAAAGGTGATCATATGTTTGAAAAACCTGAAATATGAATTGTCGGTTAGTTTTTACTGGTTGAAATAATTAAATGTTTATGATCATATTGAAATGGAAGAGTTGATTACCTGGCTATAGTGAGGGTGTATATACTTTTTTCATATGGGAATTCTTTTCTGTTGATAGTGATACTTTTAAAGAGCTTAATCTCCTGCCACATGAGGTCTAAGAACTGTCTGGAATTAGTTTCTGAATGTGAACTCTTCACTAACTTAGAATATGTTAAATTAAGAGTTTAAACTATTTGAGCAGTTCAATTGCATGGGTTATACTGAAAGTAATTTTTCAACATACCTTAATTTTAAAAGCTTTTGGCAAGTACTGAGCATTAATTCTATAATTGTGGAAGTTGCCGTTTGAATCGTGCTATTAAAACCAGTTGGACAAAACCACCTGAAACCAGTTTCAGTATTTTGTCTTAAAAATAATGAATACAAATTGAATTGTTGCCTAGAAATTGGAAGAATCAGAAGAAACTGGAATAACTGTGGTGCACATGTATGAGACAGCAAATCTTACAGCACTGATCTTCATAGGTAATAATGGCAAATAGAACACAATCTAGTTGCAGAGTTGTCTTCTGTATGTTGTGAGCATTGCAGGTGTTAGTGTAGTGTATGTTGCTGTTTAACATGTTTTATAACTTCTCTTTACTGACTGCCTCAGTCCTGCTTCTCTGTACCCAGTTACTCTATTCTGGTGTCTGGGGAGAGGATGAAGAAAGTCGATATTAGTGACAGAAAGACACAGTTAAACCCAACAGTCATGCAGCTTATACTTGGGAGGGGAAACAGGAAGCATTATAAGCTTTGCCTCTTCTAGGGGTGTAGTTCCATAGATCATAGTGGTGGAATGAGCTCTTATGCCATCCTTAACACTTGCAAAACTGGATGGAAATAAAATGGTTCCTGACTTCATTCTTTCGCTGTGCGCTCTTTTATTGTATTGAAGTCTTAACTCTCATGATGTTTAATCATGTTCACTAAAAATATAGGTGGTGTTCCTGGGGGGGAAAAAAGAAAGCATGCTTTCCAAAAACATATTTGACTACTTTTTGTATTGAAGTTTCCAAAACCAATCTCAATAATGGGTTAAATAGATGAGGTAAACTATGTTCTTAATGCCTGTGTTCATCAAGCGTGCATTCCAGTTTGTAATATCAAATCACAGATAAACCAGTTTTAGTACTAAGACTATGTTTAGTCATCTCTTACTCCCATTCCAGTGCCACTCTTGTGGAGAGTTAGGTTTACTTGGAATGAAAATGCCAAAACCAAGTCTGCTCAACATGGAAGTAGGAGATGTCTCTGCAGTAGCAGTGCAAGACATGCATATTTGTTTACTGTACTGATGGCATTCCAAAGACCTTTGCAGTTTGAGCACTTCTCAGGGAACCAAAATGTGGTAAACCTACTACTTTTTAGGTAGTTCTAGAAATGTTTTGTGTAAGCTGATAAGTTGCGTTTATGTGCAGACTTGTGTTGCTGGAACAGTCTTTCATAGCGTCCATATGTAGCTCTTCCCAACTTTTTCAACTAATCTTGAGTTGTTTAATAGTTCCATAGGAATTGACATGGTTCACGAACAGAGCTAGTTGTGATAGATGTGATGAAACCAGAGTACGTTGGTGTGCACCCCTGTGGCAAAAGTGTTGTTAATAATTGTAGTAGGCCTGTCAGGACTTTGTAACTGAACATTGAAGAATGCTTTGTGCCAGAACTTGACACGCAAGACTTGCAGTCTAGTGGCTTTTAAAAGATTAAGCAAGCATTTTCTTTAAAGCTTTTTCTTCTAAATTGGGAAGCTGCATTGAACAAGCTAAAGAAGCAAGCAACTGGCTTGGCCAAATCCTTCCACTTCTTAGCAGTGCACCAGTCCTTTTCCATAACCAACAAAACTGATGGAGGTGAAAAATAATCTTAGATGTGCATTTTGAACTAGTTCCGTCAGTGAAATAACAGACATAACTGGGAGAAAGGTACTTCATTTCTAAATCCTGTAACCCCAAAGGAGTTGAGGAAACATTAAGAAATACGTAAGAATGTAAATACTGTTTTATACTTCTTTTTTTGCAGACTTTAATATTTTTCTCACTCTGCATCCACTCAAGGGCTGGATTTTTTCCCCTGCATGTTTGAGTGTTCATAAAACACCCAGACAAACCCCAGAAAGGGTAAAGACTAAAACCTCTAGCCTTGCTTTCAAACCATAGTGTGCCTTTATTATCTGTTTTGTACCATGAAGCCCAATCCTAGTGCTTAGAATTGAAGGTAGAGACAAATATAACAGAACTTCCTGATTTCACTTCAGCCATGACCTTAATATTCAATAGTTCTTCAAAATAAGGGGGTTTTCAGAGAATCAACACGTGAATCCTCTGTCATAAGCTTTGTACAATAAGTATTGTCGGCATCTAGTCTTTGTATTAAACAATTGCTTCCAATCAACAAAAGGCTTTCCAACTTGTGTGTGTTGTAAGAACTTTGTATTGTGACCTTCCGTATCGTGAACATTTCTTTTGAATAATTAAATTTTTTTGCCATTACAATTCTATGAACTGTTCTTTATTTTCCATAGGAGATGTTGCATTTAATGCAAATCTCAGAAGTCTGCTTCCAGCTGTCCGTACTGATGTGCTAGTCTGATGGCTCTAGTTGGGAACCTGGGTTTATCTTTATGTTTTAAAGTTAAGGGAAAACCCCAAACATGCAAGTGATGTTATGTATTCAAGTCCTAGCCTCTTATCTTGTGAAATAAGAACCTTCCTAGCAAGTTTTAACAGAACTGTAGCCCTTTCTTCTTGCAGATGAAATAAAATAACTAAGAAAAAATGATGTGGGTTTACCTATTCTGAGGTGGGAGCGTTCATAAGATTAGGAAGATGATTCTTCTTATAGCTCTTCCATGTTCCATGCTCCTGCAGATCCATGTATTTTGTTTTCATGGCAGCTTATTGTAGTTCTAATGATTTATTTCTGTAACCAGTAGATTTACATCATGCTACCAAACTTCCTTGGTATGTAGACTTTCCATCTGCAAGACTGTGACCTGAAGTTCATTCTGTAATCGACTCTTTCCCTTTTCCCTTTCCACCCCAGTAAATGCCAGGATTATAGAGAACAATATAGGAACAACTGAAGAATTCTACTAACAAATACATGGCTCCATATCCTGAAAGCAGGAGGCAGTGCATCTCATTCTATGGATTGTTTATATCAAGGATTTTACAAAACTTTGGGTATTTGTAGAGATCAGGAATTGATCAAGCTCTTGCTCTTTATTTGGCCTTGTTTGGGTATATGAGACACCTCAAATGTGAAAGCACAATAATGTGTTTCCCAGAGAGAATCCAGAGACTGCAGTTTACTGGCTGTCATGGTGGAGTTGACAGCTACTGTAGGCTGTGGCAACAGAGAAGGAATTGTAGTGAGCTGATAGAAAGAAGCAAGCAGTGATACTGAAGTCCTATATACTTGTAGGATACAGCCAAGCCTTGGGAATTCCTGCGTCTGGAGAAGACTGCCATGCTGGCATTACTTGAAGAGTTTATCCCAGTCCTCCATTGCTAGGGCACGTACGTGATGGAGGAGACAGTAGCAACCCACTCCAGGGCTGGGCTGGCATTTGAAAGGGTTTAAGCATTAACTCAGTCTAGTGTGGTTAGTAAATGAACTGTTACATCTTTGTGTCATTGCTTCCTTATGTTCCTTCATTTACATGAATATCTGTTCTCTCTTTGTCCAACCTCTAGTCACTTAAAATCCAGTTTTATAAATTTGTGCAAGTGTCTTCTCTGCTTGGCAGGAGCTGGCTGCCTTGCCAGCAGGCAGTATGGATATGCAAGCCATACACATTTAACACTTGGAGAGGTGGAGAAGAGAGGATGAAAAGTGATTTACCTGCAGAGAGAGAGGAAGGGAATAATTGCTCAAAGTAACAGGGAGATGTCTAAGGAATCATTATTACTGCCTAGCCCAGCAAAGTTATTGGTAAGTATTACTTGCTAGTATGATGCTTAACACAGTGAGGTATTAGTCTATAGTGCTTGTGGGTATGCTGTTAAACAGGCAAATTTATTACTTGCTATAGCTTTTTTCCTCTTATAAGAATGCTACGTATAAATCTACTGCTACTACTTATAAAACTTATAAAAGTTTTAATCAAACTTTTCTTTCCCCTCCCTCATATTTGCATATTGCTGTATTGCAGAACCAATACTCATGTCAAAAGGTATTGCAAAGCAACTAACCTGATGGGTATTTGAAAAGTGTGCAAGGATGGAAGCTGTAATAGGAGGTATGTAGAGATGCCAGTCACTGCATTCTCACTGGCAATGCAAATTGAAAATCTTGTAAATCAATATTAAGGCTTATTATATGGATGGAAGGGGGAAAAGGAGTAACATAGCTTGCTGATCTTCACTGAGAACATAGCTAACCTGCAAGGAAATAGTGAGTTAACTAATTGTTTTAAACCAGTCTTGCTCAGATGCAAATCTGCATACAACTGTGCATGAAAATTTGGTGGTTTTTTTTTTAATCTAGTGAAGTTGCTTGTTATAGCTAAAGGTGTTTTACCCTTCTGCAGCAGTACAGGGGAGAGGTCCTAGTCCTCTGGTCCCTGCGCTTTGGCTCTCTGATCTGACAGCACCATTATTTTGGCTTTTGCTGGGCCTTATGCTGAGCTGATTCAATGCAAAAGCTTGGTAAAACACTACTTGATCATACTTGTTTTCTGCTGGCATAACAAGCTGAATTAGTTTGGTACAGTCTGGCAAGTACTAAAGTCAGTAGGAAAACAGGACAAAGAGCAGTACCTCCCCTTATGATGATTGCTTAGGGTGCAACTTTGCATGTGTTTGCAAAGTAATTATCCTGGGCTGCCCTTTTTTTCCTTATAGTATGTTATTGCAACCAAATGATTACATAGTCACAACTCCTTACATGGGCTGTAATATATATGTATATAGCTACATATATGCACATATACAGGTATTGAATCCAGATTTGGCATTAAATAGGTCTAGGACACAGTAATATACTAAGTATGTTTCTCTAAAATAAGGTATTAAGTGGAAAGTGTAAGAATAGAAACATTGGATATCACATGTGCTCAGTTACTTTGGCTGCAATTGTTGCCTGAAAACTTAGAAGTGGGAAGGGAGCTAATCACACTGACCCTAACTGACCCCAGGGATATCCCATACCATATGATGTTATGGCCAGCATATAAATCTGGGAAAGAATGGAGGAAGGGGGGAACGTTTGGAGTGATGGAGTTTGTCTTCCCAAGTAACTGTTAGCATGATGGAGCCCTGCTTTCCTGGAGATGGTTGAACACCTGACTGCAGTGGGAAGTGGTGAATGAATTCTTTGTTTTGCTTTGCTTGTGCACAGCTTCCACTTTACCCATTAAACTGCCTTTATCTCAACCCTTGAGTTCTCTCACTTTTACTCTTCTGATTTGCTCCTCATCCAGCAAGTGACTGGATGCTTGATTGGCAGCTGGGATTAAACCACAACAGTGACCCATGATAACTGGTGGCTCTGTGGGCTCATTAATCGCTGACGCTGCTAGCTTCCCTCAGATTGCCTGAGGCGGGGAGAGAAGCTAGGGCAGGAGCTAGTGCAACTGCTGTAGAGCAAGACATCTGCAGTCCTGAATCAGCTCCTGAATCTGGCTGCTGAGAAAGAACTGCTATTTTTTCTTCAGAGCAGTCTGTCTCATCACAGAAAGCTCATGAAGTGATTTGAGGGACTGATTCTGTAAGGTGCTGAGTTTCTGAGTAACTGCTTAGTGAATGTGCATAACTCCCACCCAAAGCCAGTGGGAGTTCAGGGTATTCATATCATTCCAAATACCCCTTTTTATTCTTAAAGATGGCTTGATAAAAGGAGCTTGTAAAACAATGATCTGTTTTCTTTCTGTTCTGCGGTTATGAATTTGAACATATGCATGAAAAGGAAATGGATAACCGTTTTCTGTTTTAAAAATGGCTAGAAACAAGCACCAATGTCAAAGGCAAGGGCATATGAATCTTACTCGATTTACATCTGGTTTTATGCCAAGTGTGTGTGGTTTTGCTAGTTTGAGAAATCCACTGAATGGTCTTCACCGATAACATTCTTTCGTGTGTTGGTTCAGAGAAAACTGAAAAACTCAAGGTACAAAATTCTGCATTTACTGAGTCATTTACTGCTTTTTGCTATATCTGCCTATTTTTCTGGATTTAAGAACACTAGCAGCTTATAAAGAGGGATTGGTTTTCATTGCCGTGGATTTACACAGAGCCACGAAGAGTATAAACAAAGCCTCTTACTCCATAGCAAAGGAGTCTGAAATTCTACATAAAGTTTCTAGTTGCAGTGGGCTACAACGCACAGTTACATTATTTATTATGTTAAAATAGAGGCTTTTAATAAATTAAGCTCACAAATAAAGATTAATAGTCAATAGAGTAGTGCTTCTGATACTTTGATGAAAAGCTCTGCATGTTTTATGCTGCCTTGCACTTAGTTCTTAAAGCATCAAAGATGTTTGTGCTGGAAGTGCGCAATTGTCAATGAGAAGCAGTGGGCAGATGGGGAAGTGGAATATGCACAAGAGCTGCGTGTTCCCAAGTCAGCAGTGCAGTAGCAAATAGCGTATGACAAGCTGTCTTTTAAGACTTCAGGCTTAATCAGTTCAGATCTCAGTCATTTGCTTCCCTTGGAGTATGGCTCCAGGACTTTGCAGACTCAAGAAAACAGAACTGGAGCAGAGACAAATTGAGGTTTGGGGATTTTTCTTCCCTGAAAAAAGCTGCCTGAGTATTTTTTTTGTTGTTGTTGTGGTTTTATTTGTTTAATTTTGGTTTGGTGTTTTGGTGATCGCTTTGGTTTTGGTTTTTGTTTTTAAGGAAAATAACGAAGCCATGCAGCAGAAGCCTAGTTGAGTTCCTTTAAGTCCTTGCATTTTTCAGAAGTTTCTCTCCTTAAGGAAGGCTTGTGTGCCAGTTGATTTCAACTCTGCCTTTTCTCATTAACAGCCTACCCTTAAGTGAGTTTTAATTGCAATAATAATTGCACAGGCTAAAGGAGTTGCCCAAAGCTTCTAGATGACAGTGCAGGTTCTCTCCCAGGTGTCTAGGTAAACATTTCTTCTGTTTCTGTATTGAGGGCAGGGAGATGCTAAATCACTGTGGTTGCTGCCTCACCCTTAGGGTCCAGCTGTTGATAAAATTACAGGCTGGTATGCAGGAGAACTCATGCTTGTGCTGGCATGAGAGAGGGAGCTGGGAGAGGCACAATAAGGCTGGTTATTTAGGGCTGTGCCAGTTTTGATTGCTCAGAGATAGAAATGTGACCTAAATAGTGACCATATCCAAGTGTACAAAATGGAGTAAGAAACACACAGGTTGGGAGGCAAACACAGTAACTAGAAGCTGTCCCTGCTATATGTTAAAAGGCCTGAGATGGCAAAGAGTACAGGAGAAAATACTGTTTGGAAGGGAAAGCTTTGGTTGTAGGTCTCAGTCTCTCCCGATATCAGCATTTCTGTTTGCTTCCTTAGCACTCATTTAGCTAACAGCTGTATTTTTGCCATCTTCATAGGGTTAAGCCAGTGGCTTCTTTGACAGTTATGTGAGTCCATAGGTCAGTGGGAAGGGAGTAGCATTTACTCTTTCTCAGCCAAAGTAATATGCTTAAAAATGAGTGAGCTTTTTTAGTGTGAGCTGTATGTACTGATGTTGAATCAGATTGCCAGTGAAGCATGGGAAACGCATCCTGTGCAGCTAGGGACCTGGCACATTTGGATATGCCAAGTAACATCTTTGCCTTTCTCTCCCAAAATGATGCATGTCCTGAGAATATCTCCAGTTGAGAGAGAATAATGCTGAGGAGTACTAACAAAAAGGATTGCAGTCATCTATGGACAGTTACACAAGTGGATAAGGTATGTATGTATTAAAGATTCCAAAGTTAAGCTAGATAAGTGTTGAGAAACAATCAGCCACACCTGGAAAATTAAAACAAGCAGTTGTAGAGAATACTCACCTTGTGCTCTTGCTCCTTAGTATTTTGATTTTCATTTGTTTTAAATCTCCTATTTAGATTCCAGTTTATTTCTGTTTCTAAATGCTCCAAGACCCCTGGGTAAGGCATTTCTAATGCAGAATTTCTCTCCTACCCATGCTTTAGGTAGCTTTAGACATATTTTACCCTTCTTCTCCCCCTGCCGGCGCTATTGCATGACCGGTTGGGTATTGTAACATGATTTCAGGTATGGACAAATTCTTTGAAAAGGCAGGTTAAAAAATATTTTAATTAATTAATTCAAACCCACAATTTAAGCCCTCTGAGGTTTGACTGTAAACACTCCCTCGATTTCGAGTATGGAACAAAACCCTGGGAACAAGCAATGGAACTCTTATGGGGGAGAGCAGAACCAGTTCATCTTCATGCTGCCGGTTAACCACTGTGTGCAAAGCAAATGCACAAATAGCCAGATGCACAAATGCGCAAAAAACCCCAAAATAGCAGAAAACTAAGTGGATTTTTTTACTTTATGTATTTGAGTGGCAAAATGTGCATTCTCAGTTTACTTTTTTCTGTCTTTGCCCAGTTTTGATGCGAATCAGTCCAAGCTGAGAAGTCGGCAGTGACATTGAGATGGATGTTAAGCTCTATTAGCGAAGTTGTATTAAATGGAAGAAGTTCTCACAAAGAAAAAGGGAAAAGTCCTTTTGTATTGAGAAAGGGCTACTGCTACTGAGTTCTGGAGGGGCTAGAAGTTGTTAATTCTCTCCCTACTTCAAAGCACTTCATGCTTTGCCTAGGAAGGTTGGACCAAATGATCCTGAGGTCCCTTCTAACCTGGGGTTCTATGATTCAAACCCATGCCAGAATAGTTACCTGGGAGCAGGTTCTGCTCACCTGATTTCCCTTTTGCTGGTATCTCTCTCTGCACAGGGCAGTAGAGTCTCTCCATCACTTGGATTGTGTCACTAGTTCGGAACACACTCTCCTTCCCAATCCTTGAGTCATTTTTGTTCTTTGACCCTTTCCTGAATATCTGTTATTTTCTTCATATGCCTTCAGCGGCTCTGCTGAGAAGAGTATTTTCTTCATTTCTTTTGTGGGAAAATAAAAACGCTTGTTACTTTGAATCTGTGGTAAGATCTGAGTAACAATCCTGTATTGTCTTTGGTTTTTAGTTTATGAATGTGCAACATAGCATACTCCACATGATTTTCAAACATAATTGAATAAATAGTTTCCTTATGTAGAATGGATGAGAGTTAAACATCAAATGTGTAACTTGCTGATGGTCAGTGTTTGCACATCTAACAATATTTTTCATTACTGATAATCTGGCATAATGTGTCTAATTGGTTTTGTCAGCTAAGAAGCAGACAGTGGGTTGGGGTGTTCCTCTGTTTTGCTTGTTTACGATGAATCACAATAGTCTCCTCTTGCTTAAATTCTCTGTTTTGAGAAATTGATGTAACTCACTGCTTCCAGCCCAGGTCCTTTCCTGACTCCTCACCCTCTGGTTTTCTCCTGGGATTATTCCCCCTGCCATGTCTGCCTCCAAGGGCTGCTTTGTCTAGTCCTTTCACTCATCCTGGGTGCTTTTTCTCTCTTGAGGTTGCATCCACTGTACAGCTCAAGGCAGCCATGTCAAATTGTCCTCTATTTAAATTTCTGCATGCATAATTTAGGCTGTAGCAGCTTTTCTGGGGCCTTTGTTTCAGCTGGGGGTTTCTGTTCCATGAAAGAGATGTGTAATTCCCTCCAGGAGAAGGGTGACTGTTCTCATGTACCAGCTTCAGTTTTTGGCTAGCTAGTTTTTTTGGCTAGCTGTTTACAGAAACGTTTAACTGTGATCATGCCACCAGGTATCCCCAGACCAGTCACTAGAGGTCAACATCATCATCTGCTAATAGAGCACTAACTGCCACATCATTACAGGACAGTCTCTTCTCTAGAGGTTCATCTTTCTAAACACTTCTAAAGCTCATGATGGGGTGTTACTGATCCTGCTACTGTCCAAGGTTAGGAGGACAGAAGATTTAAAACAGGCGTCAGTACTTTCTCACAGTGTGGGCTTTTTAAAGGTATCAGGAGCAAGAGAAAAGTAGATCTGAAGGTCTTTGCCTTTCTGTGCCTGAGGTTGCTTTTGGTGAGTGCCTCGGGGAACAGTGACAAAGCCATCAGGGTAGAGCAATAAAGAGACTTTTCTGGAGCTATTGCTGTGTGTCAGCTGTAGGTCTTGCAGCTAATGTGTGTGTAGCCAGGGGCTCCTGTCAGTACAACATGCACTTCATCAGCATCATAACTCTTAGGGATCCCTAGGATTTTCCAGATGCAGAAGTGTTACCTTTACATTCCTAGTTGGAGATGCTTTTTACTGTTTCTAGCTTGGACAAGCATACAGTCTACCTGAAGACTCTGACAAACTGTTCCAGAACTGGATGGAAGTTAAGAAAACTGAAACCAGGAAGGAAGAGCCTAATGCTGCATCATCGCATAAGCAGCTGAAGGAACGAAGCCTGGCCTACAGATCAGTGTCCCTAAAGATTTCCTCATAGTTGCGGTATTTAAAAGTGACCTCCCTCTTACAGACTTTCTGATGTTTAACTTAATTTTGCAGGCTTTCTCTTGGCTGGAACACTTGTAGGATCTTCTTCCTTTAAGGAGCCAGTTGCCTGTTTTCATAGAACTTGAACTTGGTTTATCCAATCTTTTGTTTATCTTTTATTAAATTTGTTTGAAATCAACCAGCACATTCAATATTTATTAGGTGGATGACACAGATTGTATCTCTACTGTAATGTTTATTCCTTACCTAATTTCCTGTGGGGAATATGATGTAAAAACTCTTCATCCTGAGACATCTGCAGAAACAGTATTTGTTACTGTGAATTGCAGTATCCTCTGGGCTAAATCATCCACTCTATATTTAATGACCTTTGAAAGAGGTGAAGAAAGCAACACTTCTAGGGAGAGCATGGATCAGAGTTTCAAGTGTGCATCTATATATACCAAATCTCCTTTCAGCTTATAACTTCAGCTGGTAAGTCTGAGAACAACATTGAAGATGGGGGAGTGGAAAGGATGGACCTATCCAAAAGCATGGAATAAGACTGCCTGGGTGATCCTGGGTTTAATTATCCAGTTAAATTATCCATCCAGTTTAATTATCCATCATGGCTTTAACTAGTCGGGATTTTCATTGTTGCTGTTGCTCTCTTGGAAAGTTGCTTCTAATTTCCTGTATTTCTGGTTTTTACAAACTTTATTTTTCCCCTGTAGGAGTTGTCTTCTCACTTGCTGTCAAGACTTGCCAGGAGAGGGAATGCAGACTGCCCTCCATTCTGGCTGGGCTGCTCTGCATTGCTGTCTCCATGTTAGCTAATGCAGCTTGACTGCTTCTGGGCTAGAAGCTAGGCCCAAGGGCTGTGCCAAGGACCTCTGCCAGCTCATCTGGACTAGCTCAGGATCTCTCCACGGTGGTGCCTTTTTTGGGGGAGTCATTCTCTGATGCAGAGACTAAAGGCCACACCACTGAGATGCTGGGGAGGTAACAGCAAAATATAGGCACACGGCAAAAAAGCTGCATTCATTTTCTGTGCAGAGCTGGTGTATCACCTCTGGTAGACTGACACAGCTGTGTTTTTGCAGTGTAAGCCTGGAGGAGGACTATCTATCAGTGCTGCTGTCAGGGCTAAGCTGAAATTCCATGAATAGTGTGAGCTGGCACAAACTGATGGTACTGCTGAGGGAGATGGCTCTGCTGCCTTCTCCTTCCCTCTTCCCTCCCTGTGTGTACAGCTATTTCTTCAGCTGCGCAGACAGTGTCTGCATGGGTAAGCTAAACAGGCCCAAGCACTAGCATGCTCTCTACTCATACTGCAAAACATGCTGTAGTCTATGGCACAGCTTTGGGCCAGACAGCCCCCTGCCCAGTAATGCTCTGGGCAGCACAGGCCAGTGACTGTTTCCAGCTGGCAGTTTGGATGTAGCTCTGCTGGTGGCAGTAAGGGAGTTTAGCTGTACGGACACAGGCTGTTCTTTGCAATAAGTAGATATGAAAAGCAACTATAGTATCATGTCAGTGTTCTTTAAACCTTGATAAGATGGCTGTGTCTAGTCACATATCCTTGGACTTGTATAAGTGGGGTTTTTATATTCCTGCCTCTCTCTCTGTTCAGTCAAAAAGTAAACGAGCAACAGAAATAGGATAGCACTTGAAAACCTGTTTCATGAAATGCTATATCTAGTTTTTGTGTTCCATCTAAACATCTTTGTATATGGTGGAAAGAGCACCCCAAATTGGAAGTATGCAAACACTGAACAACTGCCACAATGTCACCCGATTTGATACCTGATGTTTTACTATAAGTTCCACTCTTCGCTCAGCAATAGCCAGTGGCAGGACCTGAGCTGTGCTTCATAAAGCTGAGAAACAAACACTTTCAGGGTTGAAACCACACTAGATTTTGCACCTCTAAGAGTCAACTTACTTAAAAGAAGAGAGAGAGAAAGCTCTGCTGGTAGGATTGTTTTCATTACATCCAGAGGCCAAAATTTTGCATATGCTGTGTGGTACTTTCCTTTGAAAGTCTCCTGTTTAATCACTGCTTCAGAGTAGATTCTAGTCAGCAAAACTGATTTCTTAATGAACCCGAGTGGACAGGTTTCCTATTGCTTTTGAACCCCAAAGTGCACTGCTCACCCTCAGAACTGCAGAGTTCACCTGTTTCTAGCCTTTTACTTAGTCATTCCTTTATTATTGCTAGGTGGAAGCATGGACGTAGAGCTCAACCTCTCCATTAGCACAGCATTCAAGCTAAAAATGGATTTGGTTTTGTAAGATAAAATCACAGAGAGATTACATTTGTATGCTGAAATAATTTTGTCCTGCTTTGTTTCACAGTTTACTCTTGACTTATAGGCTTCCTGTTAGCCTAGCAAAGGTCTTCCAACAATGTTTTCTTCATTCTTCTTTTCACAAACTAAAATAGCCTAGTGGTGCAGAGACTGTCAGCATTACCTTTGTTCCCTCTTTATACTTGTATTTTACACAATAATCTCCGGGAAATGATCCTATTCCTGGAAATTCATCACATTCCACGCAGTTGTGTGGCCTCACTGGTGGTGTTCTTCAGCTGGTTCAAGTGATTCAGTGGAACTTCCATTTGTGTTTGGGATTCCTGAAAGGTTTGTCATATACAGTGCTTTCAATACGGCGGGGGAAGCCAGGCATGGAAAAATGCACAGTTTGGTCTCTTAAATTATTATTAGCCAGTCTAAAGGGGAAGTTGTTTACTGCATAGCCTGAGTCCTAAATGTCTCAAGTATGTAATCTTTAGCCCCTTGCTGAACAAAGACTCATTGTACCATATGTAATCCAACCAACAGCTAGACCAAAACAGCTTGCATGAATGTGTCATCCCCTTACGTTTGTGCTATAGTAAACAATCGTATCTCCCACCTCAGCTGCATGCAGGCTTGTTTTGATATGTAAGCATATGGGTATGTACACCCAAATACACATAGCCTTAATTCTAAATACTTTAGTGTGATAGCTGTTCATACAGATAGAAATTCTGGCAGTGCAGCATGGACTGCTTGGACAGCTCTGCTGATCATATCCACCAGAAACACCTACAGCTGTGAAAAGGGAAGAACAAAGCCCTTGGGCTATGATCTTTTAATGGTGTGAATGGTTCATGGCCATTGAGCTTGGAGGATACAAAAGCACTTCTAGAAGCAATGACAAAGAGACTTTTAAATGTGGAGTTACTGCCTTAGCTGAAGTGGGTGTAGTCTCAGTGAGGAGTCAACTGTTGACAACCCAGGAAAAGGGACACTAAAACTGAAAGCGTTGGGTGCACACAACGTGTATGATGACTGCATTGCTGGACTGACAATTAACGTAGGCCACACATTACTGTTATTTACACCCTCTCACCACAAAAGACTGTTCTGAACAGTCTTCCTGAACACTGCTTGCTCTGCTGTGAGGTTACTTGCTTCAGAAGCTGTGTCCACCATGGCCTTCATACCAAAGGAGTCCTGGGGCACGTTCACTGCCTGGTGAATTATATTGTCTTTTGGGTCGTTCCCTTGATGAAGTAGTGTGAAGTAGCCAGAATTGAAACTGTAAACTATCTCTAAGTGTTTTGGTATGTGCATTTGGTTTTGGGGGTCTTGTTTGATTGGTTTTGGGTTTTTTTTTTTTCCCAGTAGTTGGATTCAAATTGATTCCTAGTGAAGTGCAAGGCTCAAATATATGTCTGAAAAACAACAGAGAGAGGGAAAACCCCAAACCTTTTAGCTATGTGCATTGAAATGGGGGCAAGTCTGAACACAGCAGGCGTGACTGCAGCGGGGTCAGATGCATTCCAGGTGAGCGACTGTCGGCTGATGAATAAGCACGAGGCGCAGCGCAGAATGCATGCTGACTTCTGCTCTCAGAAGTAACTTTGGCCAGGACCCATATCATGTATAAGCAGCAAAACATTCATCCTTTGCGTGGGCCGACTCTAATGACGCAGGAAGATGTTGAGAGCTGTCTTCTGCCATTATACCAGTGATGTAAAGAATCACACTGGTACCAAAGTAGAATGGTGATGTGGAGACTTTCACTCCATCGTACCTCCACTGATGGCAACAGCCTGGCTGATGAACTGCTTTTCCACGCTGGGCATGAAAACTTGCACTAGAACATACATTTACTGCCTAATAGCTCAGTGATGCTTAAATATGATCCAAAACCACGATTATTTTTATCTGATTGGACTCTTCTGTGTTAGGAATACCATGACTCTTAAAGCTTCTGAGCTCATACAGAAGCCGCCAAACACCACTTCACATTTTGCTCCTTATCAGCTCTGTCTGTATCTGATAATCCCCTGTGCAGGTAAATTATTGACTAGCTCATCCCCAGTCTCCTGAGATTTTCCTCTCTCCTGCCAGGCACCATATTTCAGAGAATCATTTGGATGCATGGTGGTTTTTTTTTCAGTGATCTGTTCCAGCAATTAACACAAAACATTGTTTATTTGGAGTTTAGGCAGCCAAGACTGCTGCTGTATTTTAGTGCTTTCCAATTCTGAGAACACATTCTAATCCTGACTCTTTCCCAGCTAACAAGCATACCATATGTCTGATTACTCAGGTTCCCATGCAAAATAGGAAATTAAGAATTCCAGATGATTAACAAACATTTCTCTTTGTTTATTTTGAGATGGCTGTTTTAAAATACCATGAAAAAGAAAATTAGGGACCTGTTTCTCAAACATTTACTTTATCACTTTTCATTAAGAATGTGATGTTTGTGTTTTTAAATTATGATTTATTGACAAAGGTTTGCCAGCAGTAAAACATCTGCAAATAACTATTTAAAGACAGTGGACAAAAAAAGTGGGTGGAATTTGGTGGATGGGGAGATAGACTGACCACGGAAAACACATTCCAAGCTGAGGTTCTAATGCCAGTGAAAGACTTCAATTCTCCTTGAAACATCCAAACCTAAAGCATGATGCAAAGTGAACCACCACCAACAGTCTGTGATCTCTTAGCAAGATGTCAGCCAGGAGGAGCAGGCCGTGTAACCTGTGATTCAATCCCACACAGCATCAGAGCCAGGACACCAGTCAGGATAGGTCACCCCTCTGGCAAGCAAAGACTTCCCTAGAGGTAGAGCTGCTTTCTATTAATTTATAGATTCTGTGCATACATTTGTTTGTGAGCAGGCTGGCTCTGTGAGTATCACAGTCTGGCTTGTGCAAGGGGCGCAGGAGGTTGTTGAGAAAACCAAGTGTGAGAGAAGCAACCACTTGACTTAAGCCATATCTCTGTGAGTGCTTGAATGAGGGGTAGGAAAAGGTGCCCATGCAGAAAAAAAGCCAGTCTGCATGTCAGAGCAGCGAGAGCATTCCAGTCGGGAACATCAGAGGGGGAAGAGATTGGGGGGAAGGCTGAAAGGCAGGAGCTCTGAGGGCAGCAAGCCTGGTGATTGACCCTTATCTAATATCCTTCCCCAGAAGGGTTTGTCCTAGCTACCACTTGTGTATCCAATCACATCCGTAAAGGTGCTCTGGTAGTAAAAAAGCCTCCCTTAGTTTGAAAGTAGCATTCAGTAACTATAAAGTGTTTGTTCTGAGCGCTGGCTGCTGGGCTCCATCCCTCCCGCCTCGTGTGAGCTACCCCCACTCATTGCATCACATCTAAAATTAGCTAAGATGCTGCATCCCAGCAAGCACACTGCTCAGTGGCTCCAAGCTGCAACAGCCATAGCAAGCGTAGCTGCATAGCTCCCCGGGTAGGAAGATGTTTTCAGATGGATCACTGAACAAAACCTGATGGTGATCAGAAGTGTAACAGAGAGGTAAAGCATCATCCAAATCTAGGAGCTCTGGTTCAGCCAAAGGTCAGAAAATGGGAGCTAGTTCTATTATGGCATGTTTTTAGCTTGCTGTTTTCTCAGCAACACGAGGTACCTGGGGACAGCTGTCAATAGCTTCTCTACAGAGAAGTAGTTGGGCCAAATTCTCCTCTGATGCAATTGCCCTGCTTTTGTTGTAACTGTACCAGTGATGAAATACCTCCTCTCTACTTAGGAACAAGGAAAGAGTGCATGAGATTAAACATCCTTTCAGTGCTTTCCTTCTGATTAATACAGGTTTTAGTACACTGAAAATGCTCCAGGCTTAAGGAATTGTAGCATGTGCTTCACCTTGCTCTGAAGCTTTGCTTCTCCTGCCCAGACTCAGCCCATAGCACCACTGCAATGTAATTTAGAAGTCTGTATTTCCAGTGCACTGCTATTATTTAAACATCTGGTGTACTTAAAATGCATATTTCAAAACCACTAATCTGGGGGGAGAGGGGTTAAGATTTTACATCTCTAGTTTTACACTAGAGAAAAGCAAACTAGGGGAAAAGATAAACTTTGACAGATGCTCCAAGCAGCCAGGAAGCACAAGAGCTGTCAAAGCCTGCGTTCTGGATTTGAGCCGAACCAAATCACAGAAGCAGTTTTTCAGTACTTGGTCTGAAAGCAATTTAGCTTTTCTGTGTTAGCGGATTATGCTGTTTTCAACAGTTGTTGGAGAGATGAGTGATGAAAAGCATTTTCATTCTGGGTGTGTTTCCAAGTAGAGAATGCTCTTGCATTCAAACCCGTCTTCTTGCTCTGATCTCTCCTGAAGCTGAGAGGGGATGTGGTCTGTCAAGCTCTGTGCAGCACCATCCCCTCAGCTCAGCCTCAGAGCTGCTTTTGGGACCCCAGGTTTTTGGGTCTGGGATGGCCTTAAGTTTTTCCAGGGAGAAATCAGTAGAAGGTGGGGGCTGTATCCTAGTAGATGCTATGAGGGTGCTGAGCAGGGACTTCACGATTGGGCATCCTGAACCTGGCTCACACTCTGGAGTGAGCCCATGGGTATGTGAACTGTCACATAATAACTGATGGTATTATAGCTGTCATATAAGCACTGACAGTGCCACCCGTCCTTGTGTCCAGCTGGGTTTGGAGGCTGGTCTGTGACAGCCTTAACTTGGGTACAAACCAGCACCGCTCTTGGCTCTGTTGTAGGTTAAATACTGCAAGGCAGCACTTGGGAGCAGCAGTAACACTTCTGGAGTTTGTAAATTATGAACCACAGAAGAGGACAATCAATAGAAAAGCCAATGTGCTAAGTTTGCAGTAATGGCATTTCTTATGTGACCTGTCCCACGTTCCTCTGGAGTCTGCCAAAACCAGAGAGGCAACCAGAAATCAAAGGATGTCACCAACTTGCACTCATACACATGGTTTAATCCCATATGTGTTGCCTATCATTTTGGAGGAAAGAATACTTTTAGTAAAATAAATACCCCCACATTACTTCAGACATCACCTGCCAGAAAATAATGCAGGAATTCACAAATAAACTAGTTTTCTGCAGGTGGTAAGTTTTTTTTCCAGTGGAGCAAAGTATCTGGAGCGTCTATTGTGTGCTTAATATCAAACATGAATTTTTGGGCTTTCTTCCATCAGCTCACCTGCCAGAACTGCACTAAGCCTCCACCCCCAAACCCACCACCTCTAATAACCCATGGACCATGTTTCTTATTGCAGTATCGGTGACCCTGCCTGTAATTATTCTTCACAGGCGAAACTCAGCTCAGTCCTTCAAGTACTGCAGCAGCTCTGAACAAAAATAACCCCAAAGTCCACAACAGGAAACGTTAACAATGGCAGGATTACTGGACCCTGTGTCACCGTAAAATAAATGAGCAACTGAGAGGGACTTTAGGGAAAAGCAGCACCATGATTAGGTAATGGGAGGGACTGACTTACGAGAGAGGACTAAATGAGCTAAGCGATGACGAAAGGGTGAACAGCAGAACTGCCTGCAAATGTTTGAAAGAAGAAACCATCCAGGACAGGGAGGGATTCTCAAAGCTGCTGCCAGGAGTTAAGAGTAATGGAAAGAAACCAATAAAATGAATGCTGCAGTCACCATAAGCATTTCTTTAGCTCAAAAAACCCCAACCTGGTGCTTTTGTCCATATGGAAACCTTGCTCATTTGCCCTGTTTTATTCCTCAGCCATATCCCCACTTAGAATTATGTCATGGTACAGTATTGCTGACATCTTTTAGGCTGGCAGCTCTGAAGGACTGTGAGGGAGCTATGCCAACAGCCTCTTCATTTCTTGAGGTGCCTCAGAAAGCCTCAAGGCTTTGGCTGAGGGAAGCAGTTCTGCACAGCAAAGCACTTTAGCAAACACTTCAGCCAGACGATGAGCTGGACTCCCACAGCTATAAATCACATCAGTGGTTCCCAAATGAGGACCCCGAGTATGCCCTCAGCCAACCCTGAAGCAGACGGGTCAGAAAATACACGGAGTCAGAATTACCCACAGCTCTGCATGGCAGACCTTCAGTCTGCATCCCAATCCAGTTAACATCCTTGCAGCAAAACAGCTGTGAGGCCTCATGCTGTATTTGTTTCCATTAACTCCCCCCCAGTGGGCTTATATGTTTGTATTTGTTTACATATTTGTACTGTCCCCAAGGGATACTCAACGCTATCCCTAAGGTTAGGGGCGAGTCATTAGAGGGCAAGTACCTCCCTCTGATGCAGAACTTGTCCCGTCTCTTTCTTCTGAGAGAGATGTAAATCTTTCTTGGAAACGCTGGACGAAAGTCCCTTCAAATATGTGGTTTCTTTCCGCAGCAGTTTTCAGTCTGCGCTTTTTGAATTGCTGGGCCAGGAGTTTATGTTTCCAATTGTCGCTCTCCGAGACGCTTGTCTATTGTTAATGCGATCCCAGCCGCTTTACAGCCTGCTCTCTTTATAGTCTCCCCACGGCCCCGCGCCTTGAGATTGAGGGTTTCCCATCGCAATTAGCGCTGCCGCCGCCCCCCTCGGGGCTCCCTTACACCGACTTCACGCCGCATCTCTTCAGCCAGCGCCCACCGCGCCGCTCCGCCTCGGGATGCCGCGGGCCCTCCCGGAGGCCCCAGCGGCCGCTTCCCGCTAGCGAGCCCCGGGGGAGGCCTGCGGGGCGGCACGTCTGGGGCTGCTGCTGCTCTGCCCGGCCCGACCGGCGCCCCCCGGCCGCCGCCTGCGTCAGGCCGGAGACGTGGCCCCGCGGCGGCGGGGGGCGGAGCGGCGGCGGGCGGAGCGCGGCTGCGGGCGGCCTGGCCTCCGCTCCGCTCCGCTCCCCGCCCCGCCCGGCCCGGCCCTGCCCGCCGCGCTCAGCCCCGCACCGCGGCATGACCGCGCTCCCGCACGGCCGCCCCTGACCCCGCGCACCCCGCCGGCCGCGCACCAGGTAGGAGCCGCCGGCTGCTTCCCCCCGGCCCTCCGCGATGCGCCGGGGAGGGGGCCCAGCGGGGACGGGGCCCGGCGCTGCGCTCCGGTAGGGAGGGAAGGGGAGGGAAGACCCGGCTGCGGGGACGCGCTCTGCCCGCCGACGGTGCTGCCCCATCCCTGCGCAGCGCCCGGGGAGACAAACTTTATCCGGGCTCGTCGCCGCCCCATCCCTCCCCATCCCCTGCCGGGCCGCGGCGCTGGGGCGGCCCTGGGGGTGCCCCGCGGGGCGGCGGCCCGGAGCCAAGCGGGGCTTCCCGGAAAGCGGGGTCGGCGAAGCAGTCGCCGTGGAGATGGGCGCGTTGAGGGAAGCCGTTGGTGGTGTTTTCCCCCGGGAAAGAAGCACAAACCCGGCGCAGCCCATCCCGCGTTACGGGGAGGCGGCGGCAGCGCGATGCGGGCAGCACGGTCCCTCGGCGGGGTGCGGGCTGAGGGTGCCGGCGGGTCCCTGCCGCCGGGCCGGGGGGGGGGTGAGCGCAGCCCCTGGCAGCACTTTGAGGCCCCGGCGTGCCCCTGGCTCTGCTTTCGAAGAGATTTAGGGGAGTAAAAAAGCGGCGGTCTTGATTTGAAATCGGTTCGAACCCGGCTCTGCCTTGTCGCAGTGTGATGGGCGGTTTTGTTCATTATTCACGAAATGCAATTTGTCCAGTTCGCTTGAAAGAGTTGACCAAGCAAAATCAGAGGCTTATGAAAGACTGCCGAGAGCATCCTGCTAGAATTTCTTCGGGATGAAACGTTTAAAAGTGAGGTGTTTTATTGCTCAGATCGCTATGCGAGCTATGGCTTTCCTTTGTTAATTCTTTTACTTTTGGAATAAGTACTTTCTGTGGGGAAAGACTCAGTATTATGAGCAGCACTGTTTGAAGACAGTGTTTGCTCCCACAGAGTGCTGCAGGCTTGAATGATGCTGTGGAACATTGGGCAAGCAGGAAGGTGCTTTGCAAGGTAGTGGAGAAAAAGATGGCAACGTTGGAAATAAATAATAATTAAAATATCTCCCCAATTCAACCAAGTTTGCACATTTCCCCTCCCGCTGCTTTTACTTTTCTTCTTAGCATGATGAAAGCAGGTTGGAGGGTAGCACTCACCCTTCTGGGCATGTCTCTTTGCCCCTGTGGTTCAGATCAGCATCAAGAGCTGGGCTTAGCACACGTCCAAGTTAATCTCCAATTTTAACCTGGCCTTGGGTTCCTGCTGTCTTGCAAGTGCCATGGGGCTGCCAGCGAGGCACAGCAGCCTGGTGCTGAGCACCTGTGGTTTCTGAATCATTTCCTTTTCCAGTTGCGTTTGTTACATGTGTGGCCACGGGGATGCTGTTTTTTTCCAGTCTGAATGCTAACGGGCCCTGCTGGAGGTTTACTGTAATGTAACTTTCTGTGGGCTTTTTGTTGTTATTTGCTCTTGTAAGCAGTTTTAGAAAGAAACTTCTGATGGAAAGCCTGAAAATGTAGTTACTTTGTGTGTCTGTGTGTATTGGAAAAGGCCAGTGCTGGTTGTCAGCGAGCAACAAAACCAGAGAGTGCTGAGTTCTTCGTTCAAGTTCCTTGCCTTGGTGCTTGGTGCTACCTTGCAACAAGTTCCTGTACCAGTTGGAGCTGATTTCCTCTCGCATCTGGGTTTTGAGGCCCACAATGAGGGGCTCTGAGGGAGTAGAGGGGGTGAAACAATACTGAGGTGGCCTCAGCGCCAGAGTGACACACAGCAAGACCCAAAATAAGGAATTGGTTCAGAGTGCTGGGAGGAGCAGTTCCCCCGATTGTCCATTGACCTCAGTTGCAACTGGTTGAAGTGGCCCCTATTCAGCACCAGAAAGGCACTTCCCAGCACAAGCCTTTTTGAATGTTGCGGGAAGTAGAAAGCATTTCCATTACTGTCCGAACAATTCACAATAACAGGAGCTGGAGGTTGATTTTACAGGACTTCTTTTTCCTCTTTGAGAGAATTTAGTGAAAAGGTATTGTCCTCATTGTCACAGAGTTGTGAAGGGCAGGGGAGGGGCTGTGTATTAAAGGAAACCCTGAAAATGAAACAGTTTGTCTCAGGGAAAGCAAAAGAGAACCCCAAAATACTTGCCTTAAAACCTTTCTTAGTAAAGCAGAGAAGCCGTTCTCCTTCCAGAGCGATTTGTCAGAAGAATGTTAACAACTGTTGGATTTCACATGCTCAACATAATGGAAACTTTACTCTCTTCTTCATCCTTTAGCTGTTTGCCCAGGGTTTTTTTGTGACAAACCTCTGGTGCAGATCCAAGCTATAGTGCAATGACTTGTGTTGGGGTTGGCGTTTCTAAGATCTCTTTCCCACTGGGAGGATACTGGGTTTGATTCACTCTCTCAGGCATGTGTGAGTATGCCCTTTGCTCCATTGCTTTCATTCATAATGCAGGGCAGGCATCTCTGGCTTCCAGGCAGGCAAAGCATCTTAGAGCTGCCTTTAAACCTGACAGAGCCTGGCTCAGCTTTCCTGCACTGTATTCATTCTAGTGCCTGACACAAGCAATTAATCAGACACAGCATAAGCTTTACAACTGTAAAGTTTCTGTATCATCCAGAGAGTCATAGGCTTGGATCAGAATGATATTTTTGGACAATTTTCTAGTCTGGAGGTTGTGTCCACTCTGTTCCCATCTCCTATGAAGGACTGAGTTACAATCTAATGTTCGATCAGGTCAGATTTTTAAAGGTAGGATAGTGTCATGTATGTGCTTTGTGCATTTTCCATTTGCTTGGGAGAATCCTTCATTAAGATACAGTGCATGTTTTTTCTTAGTTTTAAAGTAAGTCAAAGGCCCCTCCTGAAATGCAAAGTGGCACCTTTCTCCATGGAAAGTTGCTATTGCTGCTGTCACGGTGAGCACAAAGTTCTACTGAATTTGAACCAGCATATGTGAAAACACTTGGCCCTCTAGAGTAGCATTAAAAATCCATTTCTCACTCTCAAAGTAAACTTTAACTTTTCCACTGGCTTTCAGGTGAGCAGCATCCAGCCTTTTATACCAGCTTCAAACCCTGGGCTGAACCATTATTAGCTGAAAATGAAGACGCCAGCTCACATCTCCCTTCAGTGGCAATAGCACATAGTGATTCTGTATTGATGGGAACCCCCAATTCAACAAGCCAGCACTAAAAGAAGACTGCTGAAATGCTGAGAACATTTCCAGTTTTATTCACTCAGCATTGAAAGCAAGGTGGGAGTTTGGACTAATTGCTTGCTCTGGAGCATATGGTGAAGCAGAGCACAAGTTAAGCCCTGCCCTGAGCATGCAGTGGGGTAAGATCCTGATATACGTGTGATTTACAGCAGAATGCAGCAGCTCAGAGGTGCAGGTTGCTGTCTGAGGGCAGGTTTGGTGCCCTGAGCACTGTTAGAGACCTCCTGTTCCAGTTGATGTGAATGAGGCGTCTCAAGGGTAGATAGCTTTCATGGGTGTTCACAGACAATATTGTTTGAAAAGCCCTTTGTAAAGTGTAACGTGATTAAAAAGAGTATTTGCTCTTTGCCATCATTTACCCCGACAACATAATTTCCAAGACCTGCGCACCCACTCTAGTGTGGTCAGATACCCGCCTCAGCAACAGCTTTGATCTCACAAAGTTTAGGCTTGATGGAAACAGCCTTTCTTTCTGTTTTGTGATGCAGCTACAGACTTCTCAGTGGAACAAGAGCTAATTCCCCTTCAGCGGGCCATGGCTGGGTACTGAAAAGGTCCAATAGAGAATTTAGGCAGATACTTTTGGTATTCCACATCTCTGAAGTTTGTGATCCTGAAAAGTCACCTTATGTGAACAGGTTCTGTAGCTGTTCGTGTTTGTCTTCAAGTGTGTGTAGATCACATCCGTTTTACGTGCTTGGATTTACTTTCTTATTCTTTCAGGAGTATGAATGAGACTATGAGCTTTATTTTTATTGTCAGGGATTTTCTGTCACAAAGGATGGTTCAGGGGGAAGAAAACTCATCAGCTGTGTTTTGGGCTGAGAATACCTGTGTGTTTATCCAGGCGCTCTGGGATCCGTGGTTTGTGAGACTACTGCAAAGTTTAGAAGGCTCTCTTGTGTAGCATGCAAGTGGGAGCAGAAAAGATCCTTTATGTGAAAAAGTCTCACAAATGGTGAAAACAGGCATTTCTTTAATGGTTTTGGCTCAATCACTGCATAAAAAGTTTTTAACTAACTTTTCAGATGGTTGAGCTGCTTAAGACTCAGAATGGACCCTTTGTGCTTCCTGTCCCAATTAGGAATTAATTTTTAATTACATAAGCTGAACTTTCTTATTATGAGCACTTTTATCAGCCTGAGGCCCCTGACTATTCCTTTGACAAGGAAGGCACTGGTTTGTGTAATACTGCCTGTCCTTTGACATGCTACAGCATTGTTTCCATCTTCATTATCTGACTATGTTAAATAAGTGTTTGTGGAAAACCTGGTGTAACTTTGATTAAAACTTGATGTGAGTTTACTTTTCTCAACCATTAAGACATATTTCAGGAGTACTAAAATATCCCTTGCTGGATGGTTTCTCGCTCAGTGCTTTGATTTGCTGCTAAAGGTTTTCACTGGCATTAAGAACATTTTGCAGCTCTGGAAAGAGGGCCAGCAGCTTGAGTGATAGCCTTGATAAACTAAGAATGTTACTCCCAGAGCTGAAAAATGGTAAGTATTGCCTTTGAAGTAATCTTTGACATGGAAACGCGGAGAGTGTACTTTCCTTTAGATTTGGACAAATAGCTCAGCAAAGCCAAATCTCCTATGTGATTTCATGGAGACTTTATCTGGCTGAATCTGGCCCTGAACATTTTTTGTCTTCAGTCTAACCAAGTGGAAGTCAAAGAGCTGCTGACAATAGGAAGTCTTTTTGGTGTGTAATGCATGAAAAAGTACTATGACTCAGTTGAAGCAAACAACAAGGTTATTGTCTGGGATCCATCACCAAAGCTGCACTTTCTGTATGTGTAGGTGGAGATTGCAGAATATATTTTGAAATGTGGTTTATTAAAGTTCTTCCTCCTTTCATCCTTTATATCTCCTCTTTACATCCCTTATGTCTCCTCTGAGTTCTTGATTCAGGCCTTTAACCTTC
Source organism: Strigops habroptila (assembly GCF_004027225.2). Classification (NCBI taxonomy): domain Eukaryota; kingdom Metazoa; phylum Chordata; class Aves; order Psittaciformes; family Psittacidae; genus Strigops; species Strigops habroptila. Next base: position 4,076,224 of record NC_044284.2, read on the forward strand.
CATTGCTTCAGCAGATGCTACCAACAGCAGCAGGGGGATTCACTGCTGCCTCTGAATACACTGCGCTCACTCCTCAGTGTGTGAAAACTGCATGGGTTGCACGCCTCTTGTAGGACCACGGAGTTGTGGGTGCTGAATGATGTCTTCTATGTATTTTGTGTCTTCAGACTGTATTGTTTCTGTTCCTCAGACTACAAATTAATACCAACTGTGGCACGTAATTTGGGTAAGGCGTAGTATGAAATCAAATTCAATCTGGTGGCTTTGCAGGGAAGTTTTGACATGCTATCAATTCAGACTCAACCACTGCAGAGAACTGGAAAGAGTGGTATGTTGTGGTTTTGTAGGACTATTCGTTCAGATTGACCACCGAAGGTATTAAAGAAAGTAGATACCTTTCTGTTTTGCAGCTGGAGAAGTGATGGTGTGGCGGGTCAGTTTGGTGTGCCCAAAGCAGGAGCTCAGGGATTCCATAGCCAGGTCCCAGTGGGAACTCCTGACTCCTGCTCTCTGGTTCCTCCAGGCCACATTTCCTCGCCAGCCTCAGCCCAAAGAAGATGTATTTGTTTGAAAATACAGTAAACACATGGACTTTTAAAAATAACTGCTTGGATGCAAATGGTTTGTTTTTAATAGTTTCCCAGTTCCTTAACTTAGCATTTATGTTTAAGCAACAGCATCATTTGTTTGTATTTCTTACTTCAGGGTGATGGTATTTCTTCCTATGAAAATCTCCCTTACAGTCAATGGAACAAAAAGTAACCCAGAGTGTTTGAAGAAGTGGCAATGATGTGTGATACTTTTTTTCTCTACTCTCAAGCAGCGTTCAAAGGAGTTTTTCCAACCCAAAAATGTTGTCAATTTTGTGTTTAAATTTTATATGACAGGAAACACCAATGGCTGTAAAGCCTAGTAGGGGAACTGGTATTCTGAAATGCCTCAAATACATGGAGAAATTAGTAGCAGAGATATTATTATATGTTACGTGGAAACTGACCAAGCACCTACACTTAACAAAGTGCTGGGCATTTTGGTCGGTGCAAATATATAGCATGATACCCACCAAAAGCAAATGTCAGCATAGTTCAGGAATTATTTCACTGCACATACAGTGTGCGTGAGAATTCACTGATAAGGATGGAATATCAACCTTTTGGGAATTAGGAGTTGCTAATTCCAGCCCTTATCATTTCATTTCCCCCTTAGTCTAATCTCAGTTTTCCAGACTTGGTGCCTTGTCCCTGGGTCCACTTTTAGTCCTCTCCAGGTTAGGTGATGAAGTGAAGCAGGTTGGTTATCTGTGATCCGTGGTGCCAGCACGGGCAGTGCCAGGAGCTCTGCGGGGCTCCTGAACACACACTGAAGTGTTCAGCTGATGAGACATGCAAACCCCCAGTTTCCGAAGGTTTATAAATCAGCCAGCTGTGGGCAGCTGTTCACACTGCAGTAAAAACTGCAGTACCAAGCCATTTTCATGCCAGGCTGTGCCTGTTGGCCCTGGCTAGAGGAAACTGTGGCCCTAACCCCTGAGGCTTGCATAGACCCATGATTTTATTTAAATGGGGTATTTAAGAATACATCACTGTGAACCTGATTGCCAAACACCCTTATCCCTGCTTCTTTAACTGTCTCAGTGTGCAGTTCCCAATCAGGCAAAATAAGAATGAAGAATTCTGCTTTCCAGTGCAGCCTCAGGCTCTGTGCTGAGAAGCACTTGAGTAAACTTCAGCTGAGGCCAGACAGCACCAAACCACCTGAAGAACCATTTTACGGTATTTATATGGAGTAATAAATGTTTTCATCCAAGGACAGCGGGATGTGGTGTTCAGGATGTGCAGTGCCATGTCCTGTGTAAAGCAAAACCCACTGGAGTGCAGCCCCTGCACGTGCAGCCCGCAGCACTCAGGCTCTGTCATTCCACATCACCAGGTCACAAGCTCATTGTGTGTTCCATGTGTGCTGTGCTCTGGTTTGGGTTGGAAAGGACCTTAAAGCTCATCCAGTTCCAACCCCCTGCCACGGGCAGGGACACCTTCCACTAGAGCAGGTTGCTCCAAGCCCCTGTGTCCAACCTGGCCTTGAACACTGCCAGGGATGGGGCAGCCACAGCTTCTCTGGGCACCCTGTGCCAGCGCCTCAGCACCCTCACAGGGAAGAACTTCTTCCTTATAATGAAGATAAATATGCAATAAATCATGTGTGGGAACCAACCCAGAGTCCTACTCGCAGCACTATTCCCAAAAGGCATTCCATAATTTATCCTAACACATGCAGTATATTTAAACCAGCCAGGAGAGTGGGTTTTGACTAGCCATGCACTTCTCCTTTCAGTGGATCTGATGTGAAACGCCAGGCAGCCCCAGTCTGAATTGTCTCTTGACATCTCAACCTTGACCCTTGCTGGTGTACTCAGCTTGGCTGCGGTTGTGGCCCTGTGGTTACCAGCCTGAGGCCCCTGACATTGAGGGGAAAGCTCCTTCCCTATGGGGGTGCTGGGGCCATATCCGTAGCATCTGGGACTTGCTTGGACTGGACACTGTTCTCTGGAGGTGGTGGTGCTGATCCTGCATCTGAGGAGGGTTGATGGGATGTTAGGGAAACGTGGTTAAACATCAGCTGGCTAATCATTTAAACATCTTTTCTAGTCAGCTTAAGAAACCTCAGTGTTTTATGCTTCCCAGTTGTAAATGTCACTATTTCTGCAATGTTATCTCTCTCCTCCTGCTGCGTTCTTCCTCCTTTTCCCTCTGGTGTGTTATTCATATCCTGCCTCTACTGAACCATTAAATCCTGGATGTTAATTGCCTGTCCAGCACCCAGGGGCTCCAATTCTGATGTGTGGCTGTGGATGTTCCCCTAAAACAAGCAATGGATGGCAGCATGATCAATGCATGGCAACATGATTGGGTAACCGCTACTTGAAGCATAAAATAGCAGAGTTTCTTTTAATATAGCTTTCTTGTAGTCACAGTGTCTCTACAAACTGCTGTGAAAGCTGAGGTGGGGCTGAGTGGGAGCAGGGTTGATGGTTTTCTCCAGCAGCGTATTGAGGGCTGGTGTCAATCCACACAGCTACGCTCTATACAGTGAATGGAGTTACTCTGTGAGAATCTGCTTAAAAATAGCAACCGTCACCTAGCAATAGCTGGAGCGTGGGGCCTGGAAGTTGCTAGGAGCTAAAAGCAATTTTATTTGGGGCTGTACCAGAGGGGCACATCTCTGAGCATTAATGTTTTTTTGGTGTAAAGGATGAATACAGCTTCATGGGGAGAGGTCTTATAGGGGAGAGCAGAACCAGTTCATCTTCCCACTGCCGGTTAGCCACTGTGTGCAAAGCAAATGTTCCACCCAAATAGCAGAAAACTAAGTGAATTATTTTACTTTATGTATTTGAGTGGCAAAATGTGCATTCTCAGTTTACTTTTTTGCTGTCTTTGCCCAGTTCTGATGCGAATCAGTCCAAGCTGAGAAGTCGGCAGTGACATTGAGATGGATGTTAAGCTGTATTAGCAAAGTTGTATTAAATGGAAGAAGTTCTCAAAAAAGGGAGAAGTCCTTTTGTATTGAGAAAGAGCTACTGCTACTGAGTTCTGGAGGGGCTAGAAATGATGTTACTTCTCTCCCTACTTCAAAGCACTTCTTGCTTTGCCTAGGAAGGCTGGACCAGATGATCCTGACGTCCCTTCTAACCTGGGGTTCTGTGATTCACATCCACGTCTCCAGCCACCCGCCTGAGCTCCTCTGCGTGGCAGGAAGTTAATGGGTTAAGTTCCTTTCTGCTCTGCAGCACATCACGCGGGCTGCCCCATTGGTAACACACACGCGTTCTTCTCTTCAGCCGCACTGGCAAGAGCCAGCATCGCTTCTCAACTGTCCCCACCGCTTTCCTTTATGCGCTCTGATGAAGGCTGATTGATGAGAAGCTGTTTTGCTCCATGATGCAGCCATTTCACAACCATCCGCTGGTTCAAACTCTAGATTTATGAAGTTTATTTTGTTTCCAATACTTTCCTCTCTGACGTGGTTCTATTTATTCTCCTTAGCTCTTTTTGGTCACATTAGTTGTGTCTTGCTCCTAATTGCTCATGCATTAGCTGATTCCTGTAGTTAGCTTTTCTGCTGGAGTAAATATCACACCTTCCTTGTACCCAGATTCGAGTATTTCATCTTACTGTCATGTATTCATTTTCAGTAATAGTTTTCTCTATTTACTAGAAATTTTAATAATAAAAGCTGTACTAGTTTCTCTCCCCTCACTTTTGTTTTGGTTTGGGGGGGCTGTTTGGTTGGTTGGTCTTTATTTCATCTGTCAGATGCTCAGCTCTTTTCTGCAGCATTGCTTAACAGCCAGTACAACTGTTTGTTTTTACCCCAAGTTCCTATTTTATTTCCTTCTGGTAGCTGATTACCAGATTATTTCTCTCATGTACAGACTTCCTTTCTCTAGAGACTGAGGATTTTTAGAAATTCGAGGGAGAAAAAAAAGGAGAATGAGTTCTGATTTTAATTGAAAACAAATATCCAATATTTACAATTCAATATTCCCTAAAGTAGGTTAGAATAGTATTTAACATAAGTCAAACTGCACATTTCAGCTACAATGTATTATGCCATTAAATAGCATTTTGAATGTGAGTGAACTGAAATTAGTAATGCTATCTTTGTTTTCACCAGCTGAAATGTTGAATTCCTTTTCTTTTATCTCCTTGTTACAAGAGGTAAGATTCTGTAGTAGATGCTGTGCTGTCCAAGAGATGGCTGTGATTTGGGCTGCAGTGTGACAAATTAGCATAGAATCATAGAATGGTTTGGGTTGGAAAGGACCTTAAGATCACCCAGTTCCAACCCCCTGCCATGGGCAGGGACGCCTCACACTAGGTCGTGTCACCCAAAGCTCTGTCCAGCCTGGCCTTGAACACTGCCAGGGATGGAGCATTTACCACTTCTTTGGGCAGCCTCTTCCAGCGCCTCACCATCCTCACAGTAAAGAGCTTCTTCCTTATATCTAACCTGAACTTCCCCTGTTTCAGTTTGAACCCATCATCCCTGGTTCGATTTGTTTAAATTCATTATTGACAGAATCACTTTACTTTATGCAGACCTGGATTGTGCATGGTTATAAATGAGTCTAGGAGTGGTGCAGCCCTGGGGGTACCAGTGGGGAAGAGCCAGGCTCCAGCCATGGCCAGGAGGGAATTTTCAGGCTTGCTCTGAGCCATGTGGACCTGCTATGTCTTCTCTAAGGCCTCAGAGCCGCTGCTAATAGGTGTCCTTTCAGTCACTGAACAGGCCACAACGGAAGAGAGAGGCAAGAGCGGTTTCGTGTCATCCTGTCCTGCATGCAGATGCCAGCAGTGCTGGTAAGCCTGGGCTTCTCTGTGCTTCCTTCCAGCATTTCCTCTTTATTGCTAGTGCAGCAAGGGGAGAAGCAATAGGGTTTCTCCAGAGGATGTTGGAAAACACTTATGCCACTTCTTCACATCCAATCTCCTTTTAAAGCTTCTTGTGAATGTCTTTTCCCCCGAGGCTAAAAAATACTACCTGTCATTAGACATTGTTGGTTTATTTATCATTCTTATGTGCAGTACTATTACTGTCATTCAGCAGCATTTATCTTCTTTTTTTAACAATAAAGGAAAACCGAAGTGGCACACAGATTTTGATGCCTGGTGTTGGACTGCAGACCTTCCACCCTCAGGGATGGGTTTTCTAGCATGGCTTAGAGAGGCTTTCTGTATGCAGGTCTCTGTCTCGTTGGCCCATTTACCACGGTAACAGTATGTGCACTCTACTAATGAGGAGTCACACTATGCAAACCGCAGCCTCTAAAGGGAACAAGGGAGCAGAGCAGCATGTATTGGTGGTGCCAGAAACTATCTGCCTTCATCTGCATTCCCCACACATCACTTAGAAGAAATAAAGCAAACGTATAATACAACAAAGACCCCTAAAAATACAGAGTGAAACCTATCAAATGCAACAGCAAAATTAATTTTTGGTCTTGAAAGCTGTCCCTGCACAGTAATTTGCAGGATAGTTTCCAGTCCCATCTGCTGTCCCTGTCTCAGTACTGCTGACTTCCATAACGCCGTGGCTCAGATCCGTAGAGTTCCTTAGATGTCTAACCAGCAAGGATTTGGTCCCAACATGTTTTGGTGCATGAGAGCACTCATGTTTTCTCCAGAGCCTTCACTGTAGGAAACATGTTTTTTTGTCTCACCTGATGCTCAAATTGTCTGTACTTTTAGAAGAACTTTACAAGTAGAACCTTTAGAGGCTGTGGCATCAGAATATGAAAAGCACTCATAAGCCATTTCTAAAGGGAGGGAGCAGGGGAGAAAATACTGTGATTTTAAAGCTATCTGTTGGTACGTATACTTGGGCGTACTGATGGCATTCCAGGCAGCTAACTAGCCAAAAAACCTGAGCCAGCAGTGGTATATGTATTACAAAGCTTTGAGCAGGACTGTTGCATGGCAACTAGTTAGCTGACATCCATGTTAGCATATTCCTGTAAGAATTTTCGATGTGTTTCAGTGCTCGATAGAAAAACTACTTTTTAAAGCTTACCAGCAGCTATTGCCAGTCATTTTATGTGGAAATTAAAAAAAGGAGGGTAATTCCTTACCAGTGGCAGTGAAATGCATGAGGGTATGAAGAGAGATCAGTGTGTGATGTTCTTCAGCTCCGGTGTTGCTGGGAGCTGCCGCCACTCCAGGGATGCAGGCCTGTTGGCACTGATGCTGCTGGTCCTCTGACCTGGCTGTGTGAAGTGAGGCTTTGCATCGCCATTGTTTTCATTGATGGGCTATTAATTTGCAAGTGCTGCAAAGGACAGCCTGCCTTCCCCCTGGGGATTGCCAGCCGTGGATTGCGTCTGGCAGTGTAGCACGCATCCTGGGGACAGCTTTGAGAAGGACAGGAGGCCGAGAGAGGTTCTTCTGCCTGGCCAAGCAGTGCTTAAAGCTTCCCGTGAGGGCTGCAAGACGACAGGGGAGCAGGGAACAAGGGCTAAAAGGTTTTTATGCTACTCACTCAGAAAGCTGCAAAGCCCCAGCCTAGCTACTGACCCATGTTCATTTAGAGATGTCACCTTCTGCCTTATGGGGCTGCGGTGCCTCCTGAGGATCAGCTGCAGAAGTAGACCTTGAGAAGGTGTCAAAGTGAGTATGGTCAGTGTGGTGGGAGTCAGTTGCAAATTCCTGGCACGGCTGTATGCTTGCCATGAATGACAGTGATTAGGGCCTGAGTGCTTCCCTACCGGATCCCCAGCTCTGAATGGACTGATTCCCTCAAGTCCCTGGGCAGCATATCCGCAAGGGTGTGCTTATCACTGAGCCTGGATGGCACCAAACCCACACTAATGGGTCCCAGCTGAATCAGGATTATAGGCTCTCCTAATATTATTGTAATACAAAGTGATTGTGGTGGGCATTTACGGTGTTAGTTAAAGCATGAGTTTTGTAAGTTGCCCTTGGGAGTATCTTTGTTGCATTCCCATGTGAATTTATCTTTCCATCGTAACTTACTGGGGAGTTTCAGTACCGGTTTGAGCTCAGGGATTCAGTTACATGATCTGCTGTAGGCTTTAAAATCAGTTGCTTTGCCTGTACATGCTCATGTGTTAGCTGATATTTCAGAGGATGTGATGATGTAAGCCTAGACATCTGAGGTGAAGATAAAAGCCCTTGATCTGCCTGTAGCTAAAGCACTTTTGCAACTTGCGCTCAAATCATAGTAGATTTAAAACTGCAGTGAGTATGCACACAAATATTCCAAAGCATCCCTGAAACCACTATGAATAAAATGAAAGTGAATGAAACGTGATAGCTAAATGGTCCTGTGAAATTTGAGCTCAGGACAAGCATTCTAGCCAGACCTTTGAGATCAAAGCTAGTGTGTATAAAGCTGAATGTCTCTATCTACAGAATGGGCTGATTTTTAGGGGATCATGCAACCTCATTGACTCATCAGATATGGCTGGAGTCAATGTAGAAAGGATTTTGCCTGCCTGCATGGACAGGACCCTGGTCCTGCTCTCCCTTCCTCACAGGAGCTGCCGGGGACAGCACGAGCATCCCTCTCCTGAGGTGGGATATTAGAGGGAACCTTTCTGCCACATCCTGGTTGTTCCATTTCCAGAGCAGCTTCCTTCAAACCTCACAGAAGTACTTGCTCACACGGGCTGCAGGAGGCTAAACCCTGGCCTTGCTCTTTTGTAGGACGATGATTCCCGTGACCGAGTTTCGCCAGTTCTCGGAGCAGCAGCCGGCGTTCAGGGTGCTGAAGCCTTGGTGGGATGTGTTCACGGATTATCTCTCCGTCGCCATGCTCATGATTGGTGTGTTTGGGTGCACATTACAGGTAAATCCATCGGGACTGATGCAAGGCGGGCGCTCTTGGGGTGAGGCTGAAAGAACACCACAAATGAGTAAGGAAGCAGGGTGTCACAGCTTGTTTTATCTCCTGGGCTCACCGTGAACAAAGCAAAAATCTGCTGGTCCCAGGATTAAAGCTGTTTAGGTAGCAACATCAAATAACACAGACCAGACTTCTAGCAGCTATAAATCAGCAGAGCTGCGCTAGAGTTGATGGAGTGGTGCCAGCTAAGATAAGAGCTGTTGGCTTGGCTTGTGCCTGGATGCCTGTTTGCACCACAATTTGGCATAACGAAACAGATGATCAACTGAGCTTCTTATTTGCTGCCATTTTTCTGTTTAAAAGTTTGAAGAATGTAATTTTGTAATTTCTGTTTTCATTTGGCAAATGTTAATGTTCCTCCTGTTGTTACGCTTCAAAGGGTTTTGAAATGAATGTGCTTATTTTATTACCACCACCCACAACTAATATTATGCCTCTTCCATTACAAAACATCTCTGAGGATGCTTACACGTAAATTACTGACAATCACTGTGAGTTACGTTTTGCTAAAGAGCCAAAAGCTGAAAAGAAATGAAAGTACTATTGGGGATGGACTCCACAAAAATAGAAAGTTATAGTACTAGTACAAGCAGAAATCTCATGTTCCTTGGCATGACTTAGAAATGGAGCTAAAGGGAAACAGTGGCAGAGCTCTTATTTCAGGGGAATTTGCTCACTTACATGATTTTCTCATACTATGTCCCAAATTTCAGGGGAATCAGCTGTAGTTTTGCCTGTATTCTCCATTTCAAGTATTTTCAGTTGAAAAGATATGATGTTCATGTTTAAAAATCTCTTTATAGAGGGCATAATTTTGCATTAGTAGCGAAATGTTTTCTTAAGCACACAAAGTAGAACATCTGTTATTTTTAAGTTTACCTGCTTGGTTGGATGAAGCACAGGCGAAAATAATGTGTAGAAGCACTGGAAATAATAGGTAATTTTGGTTTTTTAATTCCATCTTAGGAATTAAAAGCCAGTGTGGACCATCAAGGAGGATCTGAATTTGGCAGCTTTTGCTGCATACCCTGTATTTAGTGCTTTCAACAACCATGATGTCAAAGAATACATTTACACTACACACACTGTGTTTGGGCTAATCCCAGTTAGTCATTCAGAGCAAATAACAGAGTTCCTTGGTTTATCACATGGGTTAGCATCTTAAATTCAGACCTATAGGAAGCCTTGCACTGAACTCAAACTGTTACCCCAAGTTAAACCAAAGGTGATTGGTTCCTAAAGGCTCTCTGACCTCAGTTTGCCAATATGGATGGCCAGCCCAAATTAAGAAGGTTGCTTTTTTTGCCTTGTAGACAAATCAAGGACAGGACAGAGCTACTTTCCCCCCTCCAGGTGTGTGGTACAAGGACTCTGTGTATGAGAAACTGAACAAAAATGACATCCGTGCACACATGCAGACAAATACCGTCAATTCTGTATATCCCTATCTGTCTTTATTAAACCTGAAGATTAATAATGTCCCAGCATGATATGCCCCATTAGCTCTTTGTCAGCTATTTCCCGTGTGATAAGACATCACAGTGTGAGCATACAGCCACATGAATGCAGTTGTGCAGGTTACAAGCCTAAGCTGTCTCTGAACATTGTGTAGCCAGGGTGAACACACCTGGCAAGAACAGTCTGTCCCTGGGGAGAGCAATGCAGGAGATCCGTGGTCTTTTCGGAAAGCATTACCCCCACTTTTCCCTTTTCTGGATTATCTCAGTACCTTTTTGTTCAAATTATGGAAAGCTAACGGTAGATGAAAAAGGGTGACCTAGTTCTTGGCATATAGAACAAGTGCCTTGCTGGGAACAATAACAACAACAATAATATTAACAATAGCACAGCCTGTGTGGCCAAGTGCCAGGCTGTGGAGCCTGGCAGCTGGAGGAGCTCCAAGCACAGCTACTCACTGGTACTGCCACCACTGTCTGTACATGAGTTTGAAAGATGTCTTTTTGTGTGTTTCAGGTCATGCAAGACAAGATAATATGCCTTCCAAAGCGCATCCAGCCTTGCCAGAACCAATCTAATAGTTCAAATGTGTTTAACACAATCCCAGATACAACCCCCCTTCCTCCACCCAAGCCATCCACCCCTCCAGCTACAGTTGAAATGAAAGGACTGAAGACTGATTTGGACCTTCAGCAATACAGCTTTATAAATCAGGTGTGCTACGAGCGTGCTCTGCACTGGTATGCCAAGTACTTCCCTTACCTTGTCCTTATACACACACTGGTCTTCATGCTGTGTAGTAACTTTTGGTTCAAATTCCCTGGATCGAGCTCCAAGATTGAACACTTCATTTCAATACTTGGGAAATGTTTTGATTCTCCCTGGACAACAAGAGCCTTATCCGAAGTGTCGGGGGAAGACTCTGAAGAGAAAGATAACAGGAAGAACAACATAAACAAGTCTAATACTATCCCGCCAAGCACTGAAGGCACTTTGGTCAAGACACAGTCTTTAAAATCAATCCCTGAGAAGTTAGTTGTGGACAAAGGAACACCTGGGGCATTAGATAAGAAAGAAGGGGAACAGGCCAAAGCGCTGTTTGAAAAGGTGAAGAAATTTCGGCTGCACGTGGAGGAGGGTGACATACTCTATGTCATGTATGTTCGCCAGACTGTACTTAAGGTAATTAAATTCCTTATTATTATTGCTTACAACACGGCGCTAGTCTCAGAGGTGAATTTTACAGTAGTCTGTAATGTTGATATTGAAGACATGACAGGATATAAGAACTTTTGCTGCAATCACACGATGGCACATCTGTTCTCTAAGCTTTCTTACTGCTACCTGTGCTTTGTAAGCATCTACGGCCTCACATGCCTTTATACGCTGTACTGGTTGTTCTACCGTTCATTGAAAGAGTATTCTTTTGAATATGTTCGGCAAGAGACGGGAATTGATGATATCCCAGATGTCAAGAATGACTTTGCTTTTATGCTTCATATGATTGATCAGTATGATCCTCTGTATTCCAAGAGGTTTGCTGTCTTCCTGTCTGAAGTCAGCGAAAATAAGCTGAAACAGCTGAACCTGAACAACGAGTGGACTGCAGATAAACTGCGGCAGAGGCTACAGACGAACTCTCATAGCCATTTGGAGCTACAGCTTTTCATGCTCTCTGGACTACCCGACACAGTCTTTGAAATTACTGAGCTGCAGTCGTTAAAACTTGAAATCATCAATAATGTCATGATACCAGCAACCATTGCACAGTTGGACAACCTCCAGGAGCTCTCGTTGCACCAGTGCTCTGTGAAGATCCACAGTGCTGCCTTGGCGTTTCTAAAGGAGAATCTCAAGATCTTAAGTGTGAAGTTCGATGACATCAGAGAACTTCCACACTGGATGTATGGCCTCAGAAATTTGGAAGAGCTCTATTTAATTGGCTCCCTAAGTCACGATATTTCCAAGAACATTACACTGGAGTCTTTTCGGGAACTTAAAAGCCTTAAAGTTCTTTACATAAAAAGTAATTTGTCCAAAATCCCACAATCTGCAGTCGATGTTTCAAGTCACCTGCAAAAACTATGCATCCATAATGATGGCAGTAAGTTAGTGATGCTCAACAACCTGAAGAAGATGGTCAATCTGACACAGCTGGAATTGGTTCATTGTGATTTAGAGCGCATACCTCACGCAGTCTTCAGCCTTCTCAGTCTTCAGGAATTGGATCTAAAGGAAAACAACCTCAAATCCATTGAAGAAATAGTAAGTTTCCAACATCTGCGAAAACTGACAATCCTAAAGCTGTGGTACAACAGCATAACATACATCCCAGAGCATATAAAGAAACTCACCAGTCTCGAGCGGCTTTCCTTCAGCCATAACAAAATAGAGGTTCTTCCGTCCCACCTATTCCTATGCAACAAAATCAGATACTTGGATTTGTCTTACAATGACATTCGCTTTATCCCACCTGAAATAGGAGTTCTGCAGAGTTTACAGTACTTTTCCATTACCTGCAACAAAGTGGAGAGCGTGCCAGATGAACTGTACTTCTGCAAAAAACTGAAGACTCTGAAAATTGGGAAAAATAACTTGTCAGTGCTTTCTCCTAAAATCGGGAATTTGGTGTTCCTCTCCTACTTGGATATTAAAGGCAATCACTTTGAAATCCTCCCACCTGAGCTCGGGGAATGCAGAGCTCTGAAGCGGACTGGTTTCACTGTAGAGGACACCTTGTTTGAGACGTTGCCTTCTGATGTCAGGGAACAAATGAAAGCTGAATGACTAACTTCTGCTGAGTTACATACAGAAATAACGCTTCTACCAAATACGCTGTAGAAAGTGCATACTCCAAATATGCATTTAGTTTGTCATTATTATTTTTTCTCCTTTTTTTCAAAGAAATCCTTTCTGTACAAATTTGGAGCAAGGAGTACATATATTTTTAAATAAAATTTTCTGGTATTTTTTCACTGTTTTAAGGTATTTTTTAAGTTGGTTTTGCCCTGAGAACAAGGGTGGCTGTAACTTAATTTTTACTGGTAAAAGAAATTGGTTTTATCTGCTGATATTTTGGGTTTTTTTCCTTTGCCTAATCCCAACAGGGGAACTGTGTTTAGAGCGTATGCTTTGGGTTGTGTAGATGATTATGTTGTCTTCCTGGTTATTGTTAATCCCTTAGGACATGGTCGTCGATGGGTGGTGCTGAAGGTGTTGAATGCCTTGTTTCCTCTTTTCTTCAGTGGCAGTAGAAGGCGTTCAGCATCTTACAAGATCAAATCTGGGTTGACTATCCTTTTTTTATTTGTGACGTGGCTTTCTCAGATGGTCAGAGCAAGTTGAAAATGTTCTTTATGTATCTTACCGGGTCTGAGGGAGCGTGCAGCACTCCTCCAGGGCCTTTGGGCAAGTTCAGTCTAGCTGTCTGTTCACACAACGCACCGAGCAGGAGGCACTGACCGCGGGTTCCTCTCCTCAGGAAGAGTAAAGTCACAACATACAGCGGAGTCCGGACCAAAGTGACTCATGTTTGAAGATGTTTCCAAGCAGTGCAAAGGGATGTGGCTGCCCGTTTCCTGCCAACTTGAGTGGAAGGGATGCGATGAACTCACTGTGCTGGAAATGTCAACCCCATGAGGTGAAACACTCCCTTGAAATATCCCCATCCTCCCCTAAACACCTCGTCCTGCAAGGGAGAAAGTGCCCTCTGCCCCCCTCAGTTCACTTCCCCACCGGGATGCTTGGCACCTTGCAGGAATGGGATCCAGAAAAAGTGCAATCATGTTTAGTTTGTAAAGCTTCTGACAAGGAAATAGGATCTAATATGCTCCTTCGTGGAGCTTGGGTATCCCATAACCAAGCTCAGCACAGGGACATCTGCAGATTTGCAAAAATGAGATTAAATAAATACATTAACTTCTCAAAGGTCTCATCCTACCGGATCTTCATCACCATCCTACCAGAGGACAGTGATGAAGGCTATGTTTTCAGCTCCCAGCTAGTAATTACATTGGAAATCATACAGTTGGAAGTCTGCTTTTTAAAATAATGTAATAATCTGTAATAATTATGCAGCAGGTTGGGGAACTTTATCCTCTGAAGCCACGTTCAGTGGTTTATTTAATTCAGCCATTTGCTCTCTTTTAGGCAAGTTTGGCAGGTATATGATAACTCATGTGCTGCTCACAAGCTAATTTAAGCTAATAAAAAATAACCATTGATAGTAAAACATTTTGCTGGAAAGAGATCTCTTCATCCTATCCAACAACGCGTCTTTGAGTCAGATGCAGGCACTGGATAAATGCTTTGCAGGAATATCTAGGAATCATAGAATAGTTAGGGTTGGAAAGGACCTTAAGATCATCTAGTTCTAACCCCCAGTACTTCTTTCTCTCGGAGGCAATGCTGTTCATAACTTGCAGGCATTGAGTAGCCGATTGTTTAAAGCTATGTAAAATAATTGTGTGATGACTGTCACGTTGGTGGCTCTTCAGTGTTTTCTAACTGCCCTTGCGTGTCTTGAGCTACAGTTGAACTGAGATCTTGAGCTTGCTACAAAAGCATACTGTTGTTTTAAGAGTCTGACTTATAAAGGTGGGGAGACAGACTGAAATGAGAATTTCCTCATTAATCCAGGGTGTGCTATGCAATCTGGTATGTGGGCTTGCCACACTACCAAGTCAGGCTGATTTTTTTGTGCTTGGCTGCATTCTGGAGAAGATCCACGTGATTAATCAAAAATGGGTCAGGCATGAAGGAATCAAAGCAAGCTTTTTTAAAGGGGTTTGATTTAGTTCTGTTAAAGACCTAAAACTGCTGTAGCTGTTGCGAGAGCTACTCTTACTCGTATATGGAATGCACTTATTGGAACAGCTTGGCAGTATGTATATTCCAAATGTATTTCACTTTGATGTAATGTGAGGGAGAGAAATGTTTCATTGCTCATATTAACCTAATTATGTAAACCAAAGTGCTGTTGTCCCTGATGAATGTAAACTGTTTAAAATGTCCAAGTAATCGGTGGAGCTGTATAGTTCTCTGACTTAGATTTGAAATATGGGATTACATTTAAAGTTTTTTTTTAAAGAAATCTTTCTATTCCTAGATGTAGCATTTTAAATCCCTAATTTATTTTGTGTCTAATGTTGTTTCATGTGTAGTTTGTGGTCTGTTTTCTGAATGGAAGTTATGCACACCTCAGAAACTGAAGGTTGGAGACTTGGTCTATGCCATTTTTGTAAATACATCACTTAGGGGATGTGGGGGTTTTGGTTGTTACTGATTATAGTTATACCAGTGCAACCCCTCCTGTGGACACAGTTACATGAGTATAAAGTGCCTTGTGCTGGCATACCTTTATTCACGTTGATAGGAATAAACTATACCGGTCTAAGCACTTTCACACAAATAACTATCTTCTCCAGGGGTTTGGTCTACTGAGACAGCTTCGTTGATCTAACAGCTCACTGCCACCAAAAAGGGGCAGTTTCTTCCTCCTCCCATGCTCCCTATTCCTGCCTATATGTTCTGGCTGCTTCTCTTGTACCTTTACTGGTCTGGTGCTGGTCTGATCCCTCCGCAGGACAAATCAACTTGAGAATCCAGCAGAAAACTAAGCCAGTTTAAGAAAGGGACTCATTTTCTCCTTGATTAGCTCTCCAAAGGATCAGATGGACATGAGGGTGGGACTGCAAGGGAGCAGGACTCTGCAGTCAGGGTCTGGACAAGGAGAAGGTGGGACAAGTCACTTTGGAGGTGCTGAGCTGCTAGGTCAGTCCATCATCTTGCCGAGCCACGTGCTTGGAGAGCTGTGCTGCTTTATCTGTCGCAGGGTTGGGCAGCATGGCTTTTGTGGGCAGACAGCCCTCAGGCTTGCAGTGAATGATAAACTATCACATTACTGTTAATTGCTTCAACTTAATGAAACAAACTCAGGTAGCTGCACTGCTGACTTTTCTAAACTTCTTACTGTCTGGTCTCTGGGGCGTATTTTCCAAACCCATATTGCAGTATTTTAGAAGTATGTCAGCTCAGAGAAGATTGTTTCCTAACTCTGTATGACATCCAGGAAAATATGTACAAGTGCCATATTTACTCAGTGATTCATGTACTGCTCATATGTATATTCACATGCAACACATACTAGACTTTTCTGTGACCTATAGTATTTGACTTAGAATGGATGGGCATTTTGTGGATAATACTTTAGGCATGGTTTATATGTAAGCAAAGAGTTTATATAACTACATACATTAAGCAGGTGCCTAACAAGTACAATTCCAGGATATAAGCAAGGCATTTTACATTATTGCTCAAAAAATAACACAAATCTTCCTTGGTAATGGAAGCAGAGACAACAAAGAGTGCATCAAAAATAAGAAGACAACCTTAATAGTGTGTTAAGCCTGTAAAGCAAATCTGCTTTGTGATCAAAATCTGGAGATATGCATCTCCCCTTTTGTCGAAGTTAGGATGGGTATTTGTGCATCCAGCCAGCCCAACAACTAATGCAAATTCTGATTGGAAAGCGCCTGCTCCAAGTCTCATGTCACATTTCTGGCACATCTAACAATTCATGTGCTTAAGTCGTGATGAATCCTGTAAGAATGCCAAGGAAAACCTTTGAAATTTGACCAAATGAACAAACTCCTTATTTCTGTAGCAAGAATCTTAATCTGATAGACCTGTGTAGTGTTACACTGCAATATACTACACCCAGAAGAAATGGAAATAAAATGCTCTTTTGTAATAACGAACATCGTCAGGCTGTAATGTGATTATTTGTTTGGGAAACGTTTTGTTTCTGGGTTACCAACAGATCAGATATAACCATCTTTTGGGTTCGATCCCTTGGGAGGGAAGTCAAGAAAATATGCTTGAAACAACATCATTAGACTTGACAGGTTTATAGCTGCGTAGTCCCACTTCCCGTGCTCCAGCAGCCAGCAAAGAAGCTGTCCCAGTGGGAGCAGCTCCCCTGCTCCGGTCCCTGTGCTGTGCCAGGGCTGGTGGGAGATGCCTGCACTAAGGGAATTGATGCTGTTAGCCCTTGCATCTGATGTAACCCTCTATAAATCTCCTGACCAAAGGCAATGGGCTTGTGCTGCCTGCATTTGGCACAAGAAATGTTCCTTTTTTCTCTATAAGTTGGAAGCAATAATGTGTTTCAGTTTGGGGTTTTTATACCAAGACAACGCTGTCCTGATGAGACGGAGCAATGCTCCTCTCTGGTCACTGTGGTCCCAAGGAGAGGAGGGGAGCGATAAGCACAGCGGCTTTGCCTCTGGATGAGCCCTGGCAGAGAGCTGGCACCAGGGACACGCTGCCCCTGGGGCATGGCAGGCTTCACAGTAGAGCAGAGGGAGCCGTGCTGACAGCGCCTGCTCTTAGCCTCCAGGCTGCTCCCTGTGAAGACACAGAGGGCTGGGAAAGCTGGTCCACCCCTTGCAGCCTCACTCCTTCCCACTGGCCCTGCAGGAGATACCATGGGGATGGAGGCACAGGCAACACTGCTGTGGGAATCCCTGGGGCAATGAGACCCCTGGAGCTGGAGCAGATGTGTCCTGTTTATGGAGTGGATTGGATGCTGGAGAGGGACTCTTCATCAGGGACTGTAGTGATAGGACAAGGGGTGATGGGTTCAAACTGAAACAGGGGAAGTTCAGGTTAGATCTAAGGCAGAAGCTCTTCCCTGTGAGGGTGCTGAGGCGCTGGCACAGGGTGCCCAGAGAAGTGGTAAATGCTCCATCCCTGGCAGTGTTCAAGGCCAGGTTGGACAAAGCCTTGAGTGACATGGTCCAGTGTGAGGCGTCCCTGCCCATGGCAGGGGGTTGCAACTGGATGATCTTAAGTTCGTTTCCAGCCCAAATCATTCTATGCTTCTATGAGTGTGCTGGTGGCAGGAGGGGTTCATGGTCCCAGTTAGCTAAGCTCCAACAAACCTGTCAGAGTTCCGAATATGTGTGCTGGGGAGCAGGAGTTGACTGGAGCAGGTACCATGTCCTGAGAAACCTGCACCCTGTGGGACTCCCAGCTCCAGCAGCTACATCATTTGCTTGCCAGCAAGCTGGTGCCAGGGCCAATTTGTCCTTCACTTGCTGCCAAATAGCTACTAGGAATTCCCAATAACAGTGACAGTTTGCTTTTATGACTTCATATATTGCATTTGATAGCGCAGGCAATGGGAAGACAATTGCATGTCTGTCCTTTGGAAGGAGGACATGAAGCTCTGAAGATTCAGATGAAGAACAAGCAGTTTCTGTTCCTCCTCTTTTTCATGCCAAGGGTGCAGGTCCTCCCCACTGCTGCCTCCATCCCCATGAGCCATGGGCATGTGGGAGCAATGGCACGCAGGCAAAGGCTTGTGCTGGCAGAGAAGCTGTGTTTTCATCACTGTCTTGATACGAAATAGGCTGTGTTGTGGCTGGACTGTGGCTGACAGCTTTGGCTCAGGCAGGTAAACATGGGCTGTCTGCAGGTGAACAGGCTGAAACGGGGCTGGCTTAGAGAGCAGAGCTTCCTCCATGTGTCCCAGGCAGAGGAGGGAATGAGTGTGCCATAGGTTGTGCTTCCAATGAGAAAACCAATATAAGGAGCACAACCACCGTGGCCAGTGGTGGCTTTTGGCCAGGGCCAGATTCCCAGGCTCTGGCAAGGTGTGGGATCCCAGGGCGTGGAGTAAAACACCTACATTGCAGGCAAGCTTGAACCATCCTGCTATAAAGCACGATTTTATCAGCCCATCCTTTCCTCTGCTGCCAAGCCTCATGAAGTTACACCTAAACTGGGGTCTGAGTAGCACATCCAGCAGCATCTTTGATGTGGCAAGGTGGCAGTGGCATTGGGAATGGTAATGGCAAGATTCCTTCAAAACCAATTTCAACAGGCCAAATGGGACAAGGGTGGCCATGTCCCTTTACAGTGAGGCAAATAGCTTATACTAAAGGTGAACCCGTAGCTACTTCAGGCAGCTGGAAGGTCCCCCAGGAACCAGACAGAGGAGGCAAGAGAATATAGGGCTGCCACATGCACTGAGCTGACTTAGGGCTGACTTATCTGTTGTGCTTTTACACTGCTGGAGTAAGAGGGCTGCTAAGCTGCCTGTCAGAGGTATTTTGTCACATAAATTTTATGGACTGTGGTAAATAAGTGTTGATATTTTGCTGAATTAAAATGGAATTTAAGTGTCTTTTGCCAGCCAGGGTCATGCAGAGGCTGCCTGCAGTTCTATTTATTTAGTAACATATTTTGGCAAAGCATCCTGTTTCCTTGCTGTAAGCAGAGAGAGGAGAGTACTTAAAGAAGCACGAGACTTCAGTATGAGGTTACACTTAGGAACAAGTGGTTGGCTACAGCTAGAAACTAAATGAGAGTCTTACAAGTCCAGAGCAGGGCAAAGCATTCACCTCTGCAAAGAGTAACTTCAGGAAGCTGATGTGCCAGGAGCAAATGCGGGCAGGATCAGTGCTGGTGGGATCTGCAACCTCATTTACTGCTGTTTGTCCCTCTCCTGATGCTCTGCAGTGCAGGATGGAGGATGAGGCTGGCAGGCTCACGTGCAGGGGAAGTTCAGGTTAGATATAAGGCAGTTCTTCCCTGTGAGGGTGCTGAGGCGCTGGCACAGGGTGCCCAGAGAAGCAGTGGCTGTCCCATCCCTGGCAGTGTTCAAGGCCAGGTTGGACACAGGGGCTTGGAGCAACCTGCCCTAGTGGAAGGTGTCCCTGCCCGTGGCAGGGGTTGGAGCTGGGTGATCTTAAGGTCCTTTCCAACCCAAACCAGTCGGTGAGTCTATGAAGCCGACGAATCAGGCATTTGCTTATCAAGGGCATGAATTGGTAGAACAGAAAAGTAACTTTCTGAACTGGTGGGAATGCTTTGCAAAGCCTGGCTCTTGCCCCATGCAGGTGAAGCCAAGTGGTCCTGCTGGCTCAGGGCTGCCTCCCCCTGCTCCCGGGAGCAAGGCATGGCCACCCTGATAAGCTGAGGGAGGAACTGCTGAGCACATGCTCTGCCTTCACCTGCAATTACTCCTGCAGAAGCTGTGAGAGCAGAGGGGACCTGCTTCCAAACTGCTGAGTGCACCCCACGGCAGAAACCAGCCCCACAGGAGGCTTGCCACATCTGCACCAGCATCCCGGCACCTCGGGCATCACTGGTCCAGCTCTGCTGCAGCAGCGGTGCTATTCCCAACTCCTCCGGAGCTGTGGGATCCCTTCCTTAGCACCATAACCCACAGTCTCCATTGCTGCAGCCCTGCCAGGAGCTGGTCCTATCTGTCTCAGTCCTTGGCCCAGGATGTTTTAAACAGGGATTAGAGGATGGGGATAATTGCTGACTGAACTAATTGGTAGGCTCCAGGGGTGGGATGTTCACTGGTACAATGAAGTCCCTCTGTCTCAGGCGGCACAGGCTGCCTCCTCCTCCTTCATCTCCTTTCTGTGTCCTTTGGCTGGAGGTGAGCATTAACAATGATGTTAAACCATGACAGATGTGATGCTCCATCCCAAGCAGCCAAAAGGAGGTGAGAAGATCCCTTCCCAAACAACTTATAGTCGGATGCTGCCATCCCTGGCTGTGCAATCCCAGCATGATGCTTGATGCCAGCAGTGGTGTATAACCCTCCATGCAGTATGGACCAGCTGAACACTTGTAGCCAGAGTTTTGGTATGGGCTGGGACACTATCCATACAAAAGTGAGCTATGTCCCCCCAAGTCAACCATTAATAACATCTGTGTGGATGCTTTCCCTTGACAGCCGCATAGCCGAGGTTAGCCTGATCCAAATCCCATTTAAACATCTTCCCAAGAAGGTTTTGGAAAGTGACTGGAAACTGCACCGAAACCCATCCATTTGAGCTGTGATTTCACAAGTACTTGTTTAGAAGTTGTGCCTAATGTATGAGTGTGTTTTCCATACACGTTGCCTGCCTTGACCCTCTCCCACTGGACATCGCTCAGCTGCTGAGGATCTGTGATAATGACGGCTTAGAAACAAGGAATTCAGACAGCACAAAGGACCCCAGGCTGCCTCCGCCCCAAGCACGGTTCCATTCTTCACACCCTTTCTCTTTACAGCATAGAAGGCTCATAATGCTCCGTAAATCCATGTTTACAGTTGCTTCAGGCCTCCGCATTAAACCATCTCTCATTGCATAAGAGATGTTTCCAATTTTAGGAGCCTTTGAAATGAATTCCATGGATGCTGTGCTTCTACTGGTCCTGCAGCTCTCTCGCTGGGTTTTGATCCCATCTTTACATGTGCCTTGGATGCTTTGGTTGCCTTTCAACCATTGAGACTGATTCCCTGGGGTTTAAAAACACGGTGTCCCCCAGCACTGAGTGGGTTCCAGGGCAGCAGGGATGTGTGGCTTCTGGTTATCCCTGGCTATGGGGAGCACAGCAACCCCAGCCCCAGGGTGTGCACTGGGGAGGGCTACAGGGACCCACTGCAAACACCAGTGCTGAGAGCCGGGGTGGAAGAGGAAGGGGGTTTTCCTGCTGTTCTCTCTTTCTGCACTTTGTTCAGAGTTAAAGTCTGACAGGTACCTATGGGAAACTCTTATCCTTGCTATCAGTCCTCTTAAATCCTTCTCTTTCCCCCCATCCATTCACTTTGAGAGAGTTTTTTATTCCCTTGCCTGTTCCCCAAAGCCTCTCCCTTTCCTCATGCCCCTGTCATTGAGCGGGAAAAAAGTATAATTCCCCAACCACAAACAGCAGCAACAAACTAAATAAATAACCCAGACATACAGGAAAAGCTGGGCTATTTTTGAACTTCCTCTCTCCAGCTTTATTTCTGGCTCCTTCAATGGCCACTGTCTTCTGCCACCCACCTCTGGGCTCAGGCACATCCAGAGGCACATCTGGAGGGGTTAGGGTTAGGGTCAGGGTTAGGGTGCCTGGGGTACCAGGGGCACCCTCACCTCGCTGCCTCCTCCACTGGTCAAACTGCTTCTCACAGGGAGTGGGGAATGAGAGATTATTGCTGCTGTTAAAAGGCAAAGGCCAGGGAAAACTCATACAAGCAGAGTACGTGACCAGTAGCTCAAAGGAAACCTCATACAGAGTATATGAGCAGTAGCCCAAACGCTCAGCAAATCAGAGCACCCAAATAACTGTGCCGTAAAAGCAGCCCTATATCACGCCACCTTGATGGGTGTGCTGAACCCACAGGCTGATAACAGAAGCGAGCAACTCTCAGGTCAGATGAGGAAATACAGATGCTGTATTTCCCTGGCTGTTCCTTAGTGCTTGCCTACATGTTTTCTTTTTCCTGCTTTTGGCTTCTTTTTCTTGCAAAACCAGTTCTTTAGGCAGGATTATCATGGCTTGCACAGTGAATGCCTCACTCTGATTTGCTTCCTGCAGCTCTTCTGTGTTTGGATCCTCTGTTAATAAACAGTCACTTCCTTTTACCTCCCTGTGGGACTATGAGGGAGCCTGTGGGCAAAGGGGATTGGCAGCATCATCTTCCCTCCACCACTGAGCTGGAAAGAAAAGCCTTCTGCAATGCTTATGGGACACATTGGCTTGGATGAAGCTGGGAATAGCACAGGGATGAAGTGATGCACAGAGAGACCAGGGATGCAGGTGGGAGCTGGAGGAGGGCTTGGCCATGGGGACCAAGGGATGCTGGAGGATCTCATGCAAGCCTCTCCCTTGGAGCACAGAGAGGAAGACATCTCTATCAGCTGCCAGAAGTGAGTCACACAGAAGGAAGAAGGTGGATCTAAATAGCAAACTACAAATCAGGACCAAAGGGTTGTGCCTTCCTCCTCCTTTATTACTCTGGAAGAGCATCAGAACTGAAAGGCAGCTTGGGTTTTTTTGTGCAACAAAGTGCAAGTGACTGGAGGGCTCCAAGTGTCTGATCTATTTATAATACAACCAGTGGGAGGTTTCATTTGCTTATTTTCCTAACACTTAATAAAATATCTGGCAAACTGAAGTAATAAAACCACTTCTGTCAAAAAATGCCTGTTTTCACTTCTTCAGCAAGCCTTTAACTGCAGGCTCTGCCCACCCACGGAGACCATCACGGGAGAGTTGAAAATGCACAAACAAAACCTCTGTGAACAAACCTTCTGTGCCTTGTTTCCTGCCATTAAACCACAGTTGAGGGTACCCAAGGGTCCAGCCACGCTCGTGGCCTGGCAGTGCGAGGCCCAAAGGGCAGGGGCTTGGTTTGCAGGACCAGCAGTGGGATGGCTGCCACCACTTCATTGTCCTTCATCAGCCCCAGGTCCCACTTTGGGCTGCGCAAAGAGACCTGTGCCCACCCGAGTACTTGCTGCAGTGCGCCCCTTAGGGAAAGCAGCACCTGGGATAAAGACATGCATTCATTTATGTGCATGTTTACATGTATTTCATAGAATCATAGAATGGTTTGGGTTGGAAAGGACCTTAAGATCATCCAGTTCCAACCTCCTGCCATGGGCAGGGATGCCTCACATTAGACCATGTCACCCAAGACTCCATCCAAGCTGGCCTTGAAATGTATATTGAAAATGTATATGGAAATGCAATATTTGAAATGTATGCAGGACTCCAAGCCTTAGAAGCAAGAAAGAGGATGAGAAGGATCTGAAGAGCTATATGCTTCTACCATGCATATGAGTTGTGCACACTTTTTCCTTGCCATACACTCCACAATAAGGCTTATAAGGAACAAGGGACTTCGCACTAAAGGTGTTGAGGCTGTGGTATTGCTTATTCAGCACTAAAGCAAGCTGTAGGACCAGCTGTGCTGATGCAGTTTCAATCAAAGCCAAAGAGGCAGGTGTAGGGCATTGGCCTCGGAGCAGTGCTGTGCTAAAAGGGCTTCACTGCAGCAGGGTACCAAGCTTTCTGCCTTGCAAGGCATGGTGCAGTCCATGCACATGGTCCCTTGGTGTCTGGTGAGTGTTTTTGTGAGGGAGCTGTGCTCTCAGGGGGAGTTCTGGGTCTCCATCCTTTTCTGGATCCCACATCCCTGCTGTTGGACACTCTTATCTCCCATCTGTGGATCCCACCACCCATTCCCAGGCTCCTTTCCACAGCTTCCCATTGCTCTTTGCAGCCCTTGAGTCCCTGCCACTGCCTGCCTTGGATATAAGGGCTTTGACCTTCATTTGGTTTTCTCTAGGGAGCTAAAGCAGAAAATGAAGGGCACAGTTATAAACTTGTGGTGGTGTTAATGGAGAGACTTAATGTCTCCTGGGCACAGCGTGCTTTGCATGTGTATGTGCTGCAGTGCTGAGAGGCACTGATTGATGAAGGTGCATGTAACTGAGATTGAGCAGCCTCAAAGATGGGCACAGTATCTGACTGGGGTGAAGGGAAACTCTGTGCGTGTTTGTGCCTATTCTTTGTTGTTGTTCATGTGTGTGCTCCCTTAGGATGGTCTTTGCTGCTGGTCTTCCTTCAACCATTGGTCCCCATACTATTCAGTGCTTTCCTTCTCAATGTCTTCCTTGGGTTGCACGACACTGGGAAAGCTCAGAAATGCTGCTGCTGAGGGCGGGGGGTTTTCATAACCCCTGTGTAAGCAGCTGATGATCAAATCCCAGTGAGTTTGTCCATGTCCTGGCTTCTCTCACTCACCTGGCATTTACCCACACTCTCTACTGGTGTTGCAGTGGCTGAAAGAGGCATCTGGTTTGTGTCAGCTTTTATCTGCCTTTTTCCTTCCTACTGTGCCTCATTACGTTTGCTCGCTAATTCGATTCAGATCTGAAAGGAAATATATGAGAAATTAACTGGCAAGACATCAGCAGCTGCAGGAACTCCATGGGAGAAGAAATCCATTTACTAATGGAGTTAGTAGCAATGCAAAACCTGGACATGACAGCGAATTACTCGGGCACATGTAAGTCTGAAAACAGAGAGAGGATCCAAGACAATGGATGTCTGAGTGTTAGTGGCATTTCCCTTTCTCTTCTTGATGCTGCAGGTAGGCTCAGAGCAGAGTAAGGCACCGGCAGGAAGACACAGTGGTTGCAATAGTAATGCAATGGCAAAGCACGTCAGACTCGCCCAAAGTGGCTTGAGAGTTGCCACTAGGACCCATGCATGGTGCCAGCAATGTCCCCAATCCCTGGGAGCACCCAGGGCTGCATCCCGGGTGCCCGTGCCCCGTGTGCCTGTGCCGTGGAGCAGGGATGTGGCTGTGAGGAGCTTCCATGGCCATCCTCTGCTTGGCTCCTGTGGGACACTGAGTCCCTATAATTACACCCTTTGAGCAGCCTTGCTACAGATATAGCTCCCAAAGAGCACTTTGCCTAATTGCAGATCTGGGTGGCTGATGTCAGGATTAAAACCATCACTGCTCCTCCTGGAAGGTCTGTCATGCCTCCCACATGTAGATGTAAGAGTCCACATCTGGTTTTTAAGGCTAGACATCATTTACTAACTGCTTAGGGCAGTTCCTAAGAGCACAATGCTTACAGAGGCTTCTTGCCTCTGGTGCTACCAGCTGGGACTCCCTGGCTGCCCTTAAGCCAGGGGATGGACTGGAGGCATCCCACTGAGGGATGCCAGGCACAGCCCAAGTGACAATGGCCAGCACACAGAAAGCATGTGGCTTTATCAGGTAATATGTGGCTTTACCCAGCTGCTCGAGGTTCCAGCTGCTGTGCTGCAGCTCTGCATGAAATGAAGAGTGTTTCAGGAGGGAGAAATGCAGGTCTCTTCTGATGAGGTTTGTGCTTGGCCAAAGTGGGACAAACAGACACCCGCAGGTATCAGGGTATGGTTACACTGCCCAGAGCCACCCTTCCAAGGGCTGGCAGCATGAGGTAAAGAGACTCCTTGAATGATGTGGCCAAAAAGCAGCCCTGGATGAGCAGTTCTCAGAGCAGCCCGACTGTAAGAACAGTCCTGCACATTGTTCTCTTTATCTTGCTGATTATAAAAGCAACAGCAAAGTTTTTCTCGACGTGCTGTGTTTGGTTTTATTCTTAGAAGAGAAAGGATGGAGTGGTGCCGTGCTCTGGAGATAAGGGGGTGTCCTTGGCTGCAGAATGAAATCTATTCTGTGTTCTTTCTGGCCCCTTTTCCCAGGGCACTTGCCCAGCTCAGCCATTGAGGCTCAGTGTGGTGAGCTCCAGTGTTACGTATGAGAGGCCAGGAGGGGAGGCAGCGAGGGCTGGGCATAGGGAAACCTTCCTGAGCAGCACTCCCTGGCTGGAACAGGAGTCCTGATGTGGCAGCTATCATGATAGCATGGGGATTACAGCTCCTGGAAACCCACAGCCCACAGGGCATACCCATGGCGTAAGCATGACCCAGGACAGTTCCCTCCCCTCCCTATGGATTCAGGGCAAGTCCTTTGGGACAATTGCAAGCACAGAGGCAGGCAGGGCTGTGTTATTGACCCAAGTGTCCCAGGCGATCCCATTCCAGCTGTTCTGTCTCACACTGGGAACTGGAATAAAGGAAGCTGCAGAGGTTTTTAGGCCATCCTCAGCCTTCCCTTCACCCTGTGTACTGGATTTGCTCATGGTACAGCAAAGGGTGCCCAGGAATCCCCTTACCACAGCAAGGTGCTGTAGCATCAGGGTTGACTTAAGGCTGCTCAGGGACAAGGTGTAACTCCGGAGCAACAGGCTGGTTTTGGGATCTGGGAAAGAGAATGAGAAAGTCATGAGACATCATGGGCTTTGCGCAGCCGGTGGGGAAGCAAAGATGGTCAGGAACGAGCTGGAATTCTGCAGGCAGGAGTGAAACAGATGAGGTGATGGGAGCCAGATCAAGTAATTGGGGTGAGTTGCTCTGTTTATGGGTTTGTTTTGCTTTAAGAATGGCAAATGTGGGTTTGGGTTTTTTCCCTTTGCCCTGTTGCTGTTGGACATTGGGAATAACTTTGTTCAGGCCTGTTGAGGTGCCCAGCTGTAAGGAAAGCAAGCACTGGAAAGTCCTTCTGATGGAGTTTTCCAGGACACTACAAGGAACAAAGAGACTAATGGGAATTGTCTGTAAATGGCAGGGAATGAGGTCTAGGGGACAGTTCTTTTTCAGGTGCATTACTGCAAGCTTTTAGTAGGAAAAGCATAGGAAAAAGGGGCAGTCAGGATGGCCAGCACTGTGCAGTTATCTACATCTATAGAAAGGGTCAGATGTCTTTAATGTGATTAAAGAATAGAGAAGTCAGACCTGGTTTACAGTGACTTTGGACTATGCAAAGAGAGACTTGGACTCCAGGCATCAGTAAGGGGATACAGATAATGCAGCAGGATCAAAAGAGAGACGTCCAGGAGTCTTTAAAGAATAGAAAAAGGAATTTAAAACAGACTCCTTGGAATGTGACATGGAAAACAGGTGAGTGGGGAAAAAAGGGAACAGCAATGCAAACATTGCCAGGCTTCCAATTCTTTAAAAGTGATGGTTCAGGTGTGTGATGAGCAGCTGCTTTCTCTGAAAAGCAGGGAAAATATTAAATCAAAGGAAAAGGAGGATGTATGTACATATGTATGCACTTGGAAAGTCTTCTGCTGAATTATGAATACCTTTGAATCATAAACCCCAGAGCCTGTCAGTGGTTTCTATCGAAGTTTGAACATGTATTTTCACTTGTTCACAGCACAGCCTGTGTGTGCCATCGCATTAAAACCAGAGAGGAGTAAGAAAGACGCAGAAACATCCTGTAGTTAAAACCAACACAACACAAACCTGACTGACAGCCTGAGTAATTATTAAACAGAATCTCAGCATAGATAGACATGTAGAGCAGACTCCTCGAGGAACTGGCTTTTATTACACAGTAGTCAGTAGATGAATTGCAAGAGGTAAGGTTCTTCCTGCCCTGGGAAATTCAGGGAGGTTGAAGATGTGAAGGGTTACCTACAGCAGGGTAGATGTAAGCATGCAGCAGCTGTCCCAGTGCAGTATAGATGCTGTGATGGGACACTGGTGCTGTGCTGGCAGAAGCAGTGGCTTGTGAGGCAATCCTATGGGCACTACTGCTGGAAATACTTGAGGGGGGCACCTGGTCCTGAGGAACAGTGTGTTGGGGACCAGCAAAGCACACAGAAGCTGTGGGTTTGGGGAGGGTGGTGGGGGCAGCAAGGCCTCTGGGTGCACCATCAACCTTGACACAAGCATCAGGAGGAGTGATGTAAAGAATCAGTCTGTTACATGGAATATGTGTGAATGGATGAGATGTGCTGGGTGGCTTTTCCCATCTGCACACAGAACTTGTCAGCAGCTGCTGTTTAGGGACCCAGGAGGGATGCCAGGGATGCTTTGCTGCCATGGTGGAGGATGCAGGATGGGAAGTGGTCCCATCCATCCACAAAGCCTCCCCTTATGGTCACAGTGATTCCCAATGTGCTGTCCCAGCCCCAAGAATGTGCCTTATGCCTGGGGCTGCCCCCAGTGCCTCCTGGCCTGCCCTGCTCACTGGCTGGGGTGGTGGGACACATCCTGCCTGCTGGGTGCTGCCCTGCCACCCCAGGAAGCTCCCTCCCAGGGCTCCATGACCTGGAGGGACAGGGAACCAAGATGCTCTCATGAACTGCAGGCAGCAAAGAAAAGCTTCTGGCAGGAACTGTGTCAGTGAACCTCAGGTCGTGACTGTTGTCTGTAATGCAGGGAGGGAAAACCGTGATGGGAGCTGAGACAGGGTGTGCAGAGCAAGGAGGGTGATGCTGTGTCTGCAGCCTGAGGAGCACAGAGGTCTGCCCAGGAAGGAAGAAGTGCTGCAACGCGAAGGTGGAGGAGGAAGCAGCTCTGACACAAAGAGTGACCTGGATTCTCAGATCAGTGAATTGCAGGAAGACTTGGAGTGTGATTGAGCAGCCAGCAGAAAACAGTAGGAACTCTAATGTGAGCCCAGTGGGAAACTGGAAGCGTTTCACCCAGCAGCAAAGCTTTTTGGAAGGAGAAAAAGGATGGCACTGTCTGAGAAAACAACTTTGGTGTTGTCCAGCTTGACCTCAGAGGCTTTCCAAAGCACTGAGAGGAATCTGGTTGAACCAGAACCAGAAGAAAGTCTCTCAGCTGGACAATATACGGGAGCAGATCCTAAGGGCAAGCCTCAGCATGTGGCCAAGGTAGGCAGAGACAGTTACACTGCCCTGGAATTGCAAGGGACAAAGCAACTGTCGCCTAACTCCGTGGATGCTCCTTCTATATTATTAAGGCTGTGAAGCTTCAGTAAGTGGAAACTCTGTCATTCAGTAATTATATGTCATTATTACATACCATTGTATCATATGGGCATCTTCTATTGATTTTTCATTGCTGCTAAGAAGAAACTAGTGTGAGATGAAACCGTTGGTTCAGAGAGATGTATGGCTTTCCAGCAGCAGTGCTTGGAAATCAGATTAGAGCTCTGCAAGGGAAAAACCCTCTTGCTCTGGAGAGTGTGTGTGCATGTTGGTGATGCCCGGGAAGGCCTGGAGACAAGGCATCTGAATGACTGGAAGGCCTGCAGGAGGGGTTCATGTTGCAGCACTCCTTCCGAGCTCTACAGTTCACTGGTGCAAACCCTTACGTGGATGCACTTGCATTGACTGCAGAGATTCCCATCTATTTAGCTTGTCTTCATGGATGTAAGGAGCAAGTTAAACTCGGTTAATATTACCAGGATTCAATACACATCATGTTCAGAGTTAGCTGGTTTGAAGCAGTACCTTGAGGCCAGATTTCTTGTGCCCCCCCTGCTAACAGATTGTGCTGCTCAGAGCAAAGGCCTTTGATGAAGCTGTGTCCCTTACATGGCATTTGTCTATGTAGAGCTGACAAGCTGATGGGAATCTGGAGAGATCTGGGGCTTGTTTCCCCAGGCTGAGTGCTGGGGAAGGTGAAGAGTTTTCCTGGTAATGCGTGTCCAAAGCAGGCTGCTTGTGCTGCTCCATTTACACAGAGCACACAGAGGTACTGATGCTGGAGCCTTGTGCAATCCCAAGGAAGATGTCCAGAATTACTGGATGTACTGTTAGTGATGGACGGACACACATAGCTGAGGTAGGTGACCGGCCCAGGCACAGCAATGCCCTTGGGGAGACCGGGCCAGCAGCACAGAGTGCTGTTAACAAAGCACCATAGTAAAAAGCTGTAGGTAGGTAGCACTTCATCCCCAAATGCTCCTGCTAAGCAGATATGTGCTGCCTCTTGGGTCCCTCACGCCGAGCCAGAGCGGGTGATGCTGTTCAGTCATGGGGTAGCGCCCAGTCTCCACTTGACACTTGGGAAGGTATCAGTATGGAGAGATGCTATAGAGAGAACACGGGATCCAGGAGCTCGCTGGGAGAGCACCGCAGCCCCAGCAGCGGCCGGTGCCGCAGTGTCACCTGCTGTCGGGGACCGGCAGTGCCACCGCTCCGCTCGGCGCCTCCTTTGTAACCCCTTTGCCACCGGCCGGGGACGGTTTGGTTCACTCCCCCCTGCAGATGCTGTAGGATTCAGGCTGGGTTGCCCACTGAATTCCTTGGTTTCGGTGGGAGTTTTGCCTGCCTGAGGATCTGAGCCATTAACTGAAGGGTCAAATGGATGCAGAAACACCTACTTCCCACACACACTCAGTGGATGGCAACAGCTCATTAGGATGTTCTGCATGGAGCCCTGGCCCAGATCAGAGAAGAGTTGCAGCTTGACAAGAGTTTGCTTCCAAAGCCCAATCACCTTTGAAGTATCTCTGCAGTGATAGACAAAGCAGACATTTTTCCCTTGCATTCACTTCCCCAAGATAAGGAGGACATGGAGCAGTTGGAGCAAGGCCAAGAGGATGATCAGGGGCTGGAGCACCTCCCGTATGAAGACAGGCTGAGAAAGCTGGGGCTGTTCAGCCTGGAGAACTGAGGTGCTGGCATAGGCTGACCAAGGAAGTCGTGGCTGCCCCATCCCTGGCAGTGTTCAAGGCCAGCTTGGACGGGGCTTGGAGCAACCTGCTCTAGTGGAAGGTGTCCCTGCCCATGGAAGGAGGTCGGAACTGGATGATCCTAAGGTCCTTTTCAACCCAAACCATTCTATGATTCTACTTATTCCAGTTGTGCTGGTAGAGTGGCCTCATGGAAAAGGAACGCTTTCTTAGGAGTAGGATAAAGCAGTGGTTTTATAACAACTCTTGGAAGGTACCAGTCAAAGGCTGCAGTCATCTCTGCTCCATTTCAGAGCATGACAGAAAGGGTCTTACTGGTTTCCTTTGCTCTTCCAGAGAAGTTACCTATAACCAGGTCCCGAGCACGCTTAGTCCAGGCTGCTCCATGTGCCAGTGGCCAACCCCAGCCATTGTATTGCCATGTGGCCATGATTGGGGTGTTCAACTGTGCTTTTGTCTTCCTTTGCAGGGCTGTTAAAACCAGAAGATGGTGCCAGGTGAGCAGGACAAAGCTGGGAATGTGGCACATAGCACAATCAAAACCCAATGAGCAAAGAACAAGGCACTTGCTTATCCCTGTGCCCTGGGAACACCACTAGCAGAGGTGATGGATGGAGAGCGGGTGCTGGGGAGCCTGGGATGTGCTGAGGGTGCCAGGCTGGATGAGCTTGCTGCCTCCTGGGTGCTGCAGGGAGTTGCCTCCCTCCTTCCCCACCTCCTGTGAGGGAAGGTGGGATGCTGGGTATGGAAAGAACATATTAGTGGCCATCTTCCAAAGACCAACTTTATTTCCTTTGAGGATCTGGTCTCTCTTTTCTGCTAAAGCATATGGAAGTTGACTGCATTGTGTCCTGAAGCCATGTGGATGTTGGGTTTTTTTTGATGTAACTAAGGATTTAATAGTGTGTAGCTCCCTGTAATGTGGTCTGATAGGGCATCTTCAATTTGCCAATGTAGACAAGTTTCTTTGATTGCCTTGTGCCTAGTGCAATTGGAAACATATTCCTAACACAATGATGGGAAGAAAGGGAGGCCTACATTTCCCTTTGGCACTCCCCATGTGATCTGTCTGGATTCTGTACCCATACGGTTTTCTGTGGTTCTTTTGCATACAGCTACCCATTGAGTGAAGCAAGAGTCTCCTTTCTTAACATAAAAAGAGCTGTTCTTTCAGAGCACAGGGTTTTACAGGTTAGTAACAAAAGTATCGTTGTGTTTTTAAAGGTAGAGCTTCTGGAAGTGCAGTTCATAAACGACAGTGTCATGGGATGTTTTCAGAGTAACTCAAGGTCTGCTCCACTTTCACAGAGATGACATATCTTGCTGTTGACAATATCCTGCTTCACCTCCCATTGTTATCCCAGCAGAAGAGAGGTCTCTCATGGTCCTATGTCACATCTGCAGGCTCTTCTGGCTGTGGAACCTTGCCCTTTGTGAAGCTGTGCCAGGCACTGATTTATCGGAGGTGCAGTAAAATGCTGCAACTCACCTTAAAATTCCTAAAGACAGAAAACTAATTCATAAGCTTTGGTCTGCAGGTGTCAACATAGAAACTCGCCTGTGTGGATGGGAGAGCTCAGTCCTCTCCATTGGCTGCATTCAGGGATTTCAAAGTCCTGCATCAGCATCTTTTCAAGCCGATACACACTTGAATGGGAATAGGAAGAGAACATCCATCAAACTCAGATGGAGTGGGGAAAATACCTTGGGAGACCTTGGAGTGGAGATTCAGGGAATGTGTCTGATCCAGTCTGGCTTTTCCATACACTACCAACCACATTATCTTGGAGTAGTCCTAAATCTGCACCAAGCAAAGACACGGCTGTGGTGTCCAAACCAGGTGGTACATGGCAGGTTGGCATCCCAGAGGTCCATATACTGCTACACACACTGCATGTCAGCAGCACAGTTTGGATTAACTTTGAGACAAACTACAAACTATAATCCAGCTATGGGCCTGCTTCTGAGAACACAACGAGCTTGTCTATGGATATGGTTGCTTGTAGCTCTTTTCCAAATGATCCGGTTCTGGGAAAGGGAAATGTAAGGGTCTCGCACTGATGCGAGCTCAGGGATTTGGGGATTTTGCTGTACTTAATGGCTCTGCTGATTGAGCCGAGTGGAAAGACCATCACCCCTCTGCTTCTGCTCCTCTTGTTCTCTCCAGGCCCAAAGGGAGGAGGTGAGGGCACAGCCTACCTCCTGTGTGAAGGCAAATGAAAAGGGGAAGAGACCATGCTCTCTTGCTTATGTCTCACATATCCATGGCACCAGCAGTGTGAAGGTCACCCTCTTTTTCCCCCTTCCTCAAACGCAGCAAACCAGCCAATACTTCTGAGCCACGTTCTGATCATTCAGATTTAGGAACTCCACACAACAGATAACACAAAAAGAGTGCAACTGAGTTGTATTTAAGTGTTCTTCAGCTTCCCTCACTCCCAGGTTGCTCAAGTTGGGACTTCATCCCAGATCATTACATGCTTAGCCAGGCAGAGCAGAGATCAGCTCTTCCTTCCTGTTCATGCAGCCCTGGGCAAACGAGTTGTACTTTGTTCGGAAGAATAAACAGCAACCAGCATCACGGTCAGCTCATTCCTACCATCATCACCCATCTCCATCTGTCAACTGCTTTTGCTGCCTCTTATTTGCTGGCAAAGACACTCAAGCCAAAGGTCCTTTGGGAGATGCAGAGACAATAGAAGGAAACATTTGCCTGATGTCTGATGTTACCGCAAAGGGCCGGCCAGTGCACATAAAAATATTGGGCTTAGGATGGAAAATGGCAGGGATTAGACCTGTGCTTCTAAGGATCTATCTGCTCCACTGGTGCATGCTCCAGTTCTGTTTGGAATCAGCCTTTCTGAACAAATTCCCATCCCTAAAGCTGAAAGGTTTTTGGGCTCAGGTAGGGCAGGGTATGAGCCACAGCGTTCCCTGTTTTCCATTCCAAATCCCATCTTGTCACTGAGACTTCTGAAAAAGGGCAGCTTTTCCCATCTGACTAGTCCTGACATGAAGTACAATTCAAACCCAAGACACCATCCAATCCTTCCTGGAGTCCTTCCTTTGGTGTATTTTGGACTCTTCCCTCTTGCACCAGAAGCACCCTAGTTCAGACACAAGCTGTGACTGTTCTGTGCAGCTGATGATCCTTTTGTATCAAATAGACCCTGTCTGTGAGTGAAATGAAACCCAGTTATAAAAGAAGATGAAAATGTGGGTTCCCTGGGGTTGGGGATGAGGCTGTGGGACTGTCTTAAATTGTGAGAGGTTCATCTCTGGTTCTGCAAACAAGATCTGAGTGGGAAATGTTGCCTCCTGGAGCCAGTTCCTCCAGTTACAACTGATGTGGTGTATGTGAAAGTGTTGTGATGGACCACTGTCAGTGCAGGAAGCCTACGGAATGTTGCATGGTCAGCGGGTGTAAATTGGAAAAGCCAGCCTGTTTTCAGTGAATTTACTGTAGATTTAGTAACATTTCATTGTTATTTTCTATGTATTCAGATTTAGCAATCAGTCATCCAAGCAAAGGGGTTTGCAATGGAATCAACTGCAGATCAGGAGGACAAGGTATGAGAGGACGAGCCAGAGCTCACATCCCAGCACCAACAAGCAGAGGTTCACATGAGTTAGAAGTGTGGGTACCTGTCTCCCACCCTCTGTTGCACTAACCTGTATTTGTTTTGCAGAAGAACACATACAGGAAAGGCCTGTGTGGCTGTTTTTAAAGAGGAAAGACAGAAGAACTAGTTGATAGCATGATGGCAAAGGCACAAACGCAAGGGCAGATTAAAGATGGGTTCAACAACAGGTATTCAGATGTGAAGAAGAAATTCTACAGTAAGCACAGCTGAGACAAGCTATTCTATACAGGGGAGCTGAGAATGAAAAAGGCAGCACAGAAAGAGGTATTTTTGCAGAGGTTTGGAACTAAAAGAGAAATTTGATATAGGGAAAACCAGGACTATAGAGCTGCCAGTCTCCTCCAGGCCAGTATCACCACAAAATATTTGGAAACTAGAGAGATATCAGAAGCTTCCTCAGATACTGGGAATCGGGAAAGAGATGGTCACAAAGGTAACTTCAAATGTATCCAGGATGCTGTTCAAATAGAGCTGGAAATTTGGAGTCCTCACATATGGATAACAGGACAACGCAGTGTGCAAAAAGCACCTAAAAGAACACTGCAAACAGGCTTACAAAAGACTTGGTAATGTGCTGATCTTGGGTCCAGAGGTGCCACTATGAAATAATGAAGTGCTGTCTCGCTTTTGCTGACTTGAGAACACACATGCAGATTACTCCAGGCTGTATTAACAAGGAAGTGTGGACCTGAGACTCCAGCAATGCATAACAACACATGCCAAGCTAGCAGCCAAATGGGTTCGAGAGTGGCAGGGCTGGGGGAAGGCTCCAGGGCACATTCAGCTATGAGACCACCTTGTTGTAAAAAAGAGATGAGCAAAATGGGGAAGCACAAGCAGACTGTTAGCGTTTTGCTGAGTTCTCAGATCTGAGCCTGCTAAACGAATGTTTTAAGTAAAATAGCAAGGTTTTATAATATGTTTCCAACTAGTAATTTGTCAGCTTTCCACAGATGGTCTGAAGAATGTACGAAAATAGAATACAAGTAGAAAATTCCTTGTCTAACTTGCAGCATCCTTATGTGCTCTCTCACATGCGCATCATCTGTACGTCCCACAGCAACAGTCTAAATGTAATGATTTCGTGACTAGTGGTGGTGGCACAAGGCTGGAGAAGTGGAAGAATAAGAAACCAAGGAAGAAAGAGTGATGTTCCCAGTAAGAAAACAAGGGACTTACAAGGAAAAGCGAGGGATCAGTGAAGATGGCAGCAGCACTCAATATCTGGGAAGGGGTAGAGGTTGGCTGAGGTGCAAGATGGGGAGACACCCAGTGGGAGCGGGGACCAGCACAGCTGCAGATGCTAGCTGAAGCTCTCTAGGCAGATGAGATGGTTTCCAAAAGGAGCCCCAGGAGACATCTGTGTCCTTCACACGGGAGGAAGGAGAGGGTAGGGGTGCTGGAGGCTCCCAGGTTGACAAGGCAGGGCACAAGGAAGGATGGATAGTGTGCTTGGTGTGGGGATGGAGGGAATACACCAGGATCCTGGTCCAAGGGGCTATGTGGAAAGGGAGAAGGTGGCAAAGAGGAAAAGCGACTCCTAGAGGGGGAGTAGGACTTCGAAGGGAATTTGCAGTCAATGGCATCAAAATCAGCAAGACAGCCAGGGGAATGGGGATGGAGGAGTGAGAGGCTGTGAAACTAGGTGGCACAAGCACTGGAATAAAGGTGTAGACCAGGGCCGCTAGGGCGAAGGAGGAATTGGCTGTGGTGCTGGCTGGAATTTCCCATTCAGAAGACAAGCAAGAAGAAAGGTGGGCCAGGGAGGGATCTGGGGACAGTGAGAGATTATAATGTGCTTACATTTGAGGGCTTGATGAAGGACCCTGGAGGAAAGTGAGGATTCCAAGAGGTAAAGGGTGGAGTAAGGCTAGAGGTACAAGCTATTAGGAAGTGGGAGGAGATTCTGTTTCTGGGGTGTTTGGGTAGACAAGAGCAGAGAATGAGAGATGCTGTTGACTGTATAAGAGCCAGACAGTGCAGGAGAAGAGCAAGCCTGGCTCAGCTTCAAAGAAGCCGGCACAGGGGTAGAAGAAAGAGAAGAACTGTGTGAAGGAGTAGCCTGATGTAGTGGGCAGCAGGTCTAAGGGGAAAGAAACTGGAGGAGGAAGACTGAGAGAGAGGGTGGAGCAAGAGGCACTAGGTAAGAGCACAGGGGAAGAGGAAGGAAAGGGTACAGCAGTGCAAACAAGGCTTTGTGTGGCGGAGGAGTGTGGAAGAAAAGGGGATGGGAGTCAGAGAGCAGAGCTAGCGTGAAGGTGGAAAAGGATGGAGACATGGAAATGTTCCAAGGTGGGAGGGAGGGGGAGAGACAAATGAATAGGCTAATTATAACTAATGCAATAATTAGCTGCTACAGCAGTAATCTGATTGTCACCCAAACTGAGAGGATGAGGCGGGGAGCTGGTGAGTGAGGAGGCACGAGCAGAGATGGGTGAGCACGTTGGGCGCAGCAGGCAGCAGATGCTGGGGCTGCAGTTCCTATGGCAACATGTGCAGGCGAGTGTGAGCAACAAGTGTGCAAACATGGTGGTGTGAGCAGGGCACAGCATGGCACGTTCCCATGTCACGCTCCTCCAGGTGGGAGCAGAGCCGGGCACCATCCCTGCGTACCAGGGTGCACAAGATACAGGCATGTTTTGAGGCCAGGCCCCCTCAGTGCTGAGAAATGGATTTCTTGTGCTTTTTCTCCTCAATCCTGGCATCCAGGAGCCCAGCACAGTGATTGCTGCTGAGCATCTTGTCAACAGCGCGTGTGTGCTGCATGGCGAGGAGGCAGCTCTGCAGCTCATCACCCCTGGAGAGGGCAAGGGGACAGCAAGCATCCGTCCCTCTGGCAGGTCCCTCATGCCCAGGCACCATCTCCAGTGCCCTGCTGCAGTGGCACATACCTCCAGGCACCTACACTGTGTAGCTGCATTCCAGTGAGGCTGCCATAGTGTGCTTACAGGAGGCAGAAATAGTACTCTATTCCTGCCTCCTGTAAGTATTCCACAGGCTGGGGCCTTATTCTTCACTCCTCAGCCATTTTTGCAGAATTTTCCCTTCCTTTCCCACTGTATATCCTGTAACCAACTTTATGCTTTGGGTGTGCAGCTACCCCGCAGCGTTATGCTGATGTCCTACACTAAATAGTTGGAAGCGGAGCACAAAGGCCAGGTTTTCTGTGCAGAGAAGCAGTGTTTCCTAAAGCACTGACACTCCCAACAGTAAAGGACATCCCTGCAGGGTGCTGAGCAAGGATGCTGCT
Source organism: Strigops habroptila (assembly GCF_004027225.2). Lineage (NCBI taxonomy): Eukaryota > Metazoa > Chordata > Aves > Psittaciformes > Psittacidae > Strigops > Strigops habroptila. The sequence continues at coordinate 4,113,797 of NC_044284.2, forward strand.
CCTTTTGCCTTCAAGAGGCACTGCGGCCTTGCTCAGACGCCCCAGAGCAGCCGTGCTCCTGCATGGGCTGCATCAGTTCTGCATCAAGCATCAATCACTCAAGCATCCAAGCGATGCTTGGGGGTTCTGATGGTTTAAAGCCGTGTTTCCAAGCGCAGCTGCATCCAGCAGCAGAGGGAGCTCTGGGAGAGGAAGAGGAGCAGAGGAAGCCTGGCTGCAGCAGCCCTGGGAGGGCGGCAGGCAGGGGTTGGCAGGGTAACTGCAGGCAGCTCTGCTGCACCAGGTAGAGACCTTTTCAACAGTGTAAAGGAATGAGGAAAAAGGGGGCCTGAGAGAGGGAGAAGCGGTTGAAAAGCAACGACCATGGAAACAAAATGCCAGAAGGACTTTAGGTATAAAAAGACGTGAAAGAGGCAAGCAAAAGAAGTGTCTGGGTGCTCCTTCTCTTGCGAGATTTAAGACTTTGGCTAACTTCAGGGTGTCTGGTGCTAAATAGCTATAAGGGGGAGGAGGGCATCTTGGTTACTCAGGGAGTGTTTTCTGTGCATTTAAATGTTGAAAAGGTCTGGCTACATTTATTTTGTTGAGCACTGTTCTCATGTCAAAGTAATTTCAGCAAGTTTCAGTAACGTTTTGAGAAGCTACAGTGCCATCGTTTCACACCAGGATCAAAGCACAGTGATGAATATGCCTTTGTGGTTGTGTAAATGCAGCCATTAGAAGATGATGGCCATTTCTACCACATGGGGGATGACAGCAATGCCAACCAGCCACATCACAGCGCCTACAGAGCCAGAGCATGGGTATGGCTCTCTAGCCACAGACATCAGAGCTGGAAAATAAAGATCCTGCTCTTCCCATCCCTCATTCCTCATGGTCTGGGGTGCAGCACAAGAGCAGGCATGATTCATTCTGCAGTCTCTGGGCAACCCAAGGCGAAACCGCCTGCTAATTTCAGTTCCTGATGTCAGAAGGTATAATTAATCTGACAAAGCAAAACCTTATTTTGGGCTAAGGCATGATCAGACCTTCCTTCTCCTGCTACCTGTTTCCCTGTGGTGATAAAATAAGTTGGAGGTGTTTGGGGGGGCTGGGGGAGGTATAGGTTTAGTTGTGTCTATACAGTGTTGGCAGTAAATTCACTGCTGTGTAATACATAAAAATAGCTCCAGTGCTTTCTCCAGTTAATTTTCATTCAAGGTAAACACAGAGAAGATGGAATGATTTGGAGATTACAGTAACCTACTTCCCTACTGCAGCACATATGTGCAATACTCCTCCCTTGCATGTCTTTGGAGCAGGAGATGAAGCAGGTTTCAAGTGAGCATGCTGGCTGTGGATAAGGGATCACAGGAATACTTGGGATCTTTAAGATGTGCCATGTTAAGTAGAGGGGGGAGCGTGATGCTAAACTGATGGTAGATATTTAATCGTAGAAGCTCAAGGGAATTGAATACTTTGGTTTATTGTCATTGTATTTGAAAAGGCATTAGGATGAGGACCTCAGAGGTGGAGTTTTATCATCTTGTTGGTATGTTTTCCCTCGGGTAGAGTCTCTAGAACGGAGCACTTGATTTTTTTTTTGATCTATAATATGTGCACCTAACTAGAAGGTGCCACGGTTAAAATGAGAAGATTAATCTAGCCACTTCAAGCAAAATTGACTCCCCTCAGTGCTGTGTTGGCAAGCCTGGGTTCTGCAGGCTCCCAGGCACAATCACAGCAGCCCTGTTGCAGTTCTGAGGTAGGAAATGAGCTCCAAGTCTCTTATTAAGGATCCCCATTTTAAAACAAGCTTTCTCTACTCTCCTACAGAATGACCGGTGGTTTCTTTGTTCCTTGGGAAAACAGGAAAGCAGAGAGAAGATGCAGCTTGTAAAAAGTAAATGATATATTAGTCCCTTGCCCCTTTTTTTTGCTGTTTTTGCCTGGTCTGCCTCAATTTTACTTTATTTTTAATGGTCCAGCTGTGCGAGTCCTTAATCTTCAGCCATTTGAATGAGTGGGGCTCAGTCATTTCCAGGCTCGGAGCATTTTGGTCCCACATATGTTCTTTCTTTTTTCTCCTGCTGCTCAGAGAGCTCTGTCCAGCTGTGCACCTCATTATGCCCTTGTGGCTAGGCTATTTTAAGGAAACTTCTTCTAAAGGGTAACAAAATCAGCAAGCTCTAACTACCGTAACTGTGGGATTGGGGAAGTGAAGGTTGAGTGCTAGCACAGGTATAGCTAAGCACTCTGAAGGTAACTGGCTTTCCATTTCTTTAAAGACCACCATTTATAGGTTCAGGTAGGGCACTTAGGGCTTGTGTCATGCTCTGAGAGCCATTTCACTGAGAAGCCAATCAAGACCTGAAGAGGCAAGAAGGGCTTTCAGGCTTGATTTGAATAAGGAAATAACAGACTGAAATGTCACAGGGAGAGGCAGAGAAATCATTCCAGGGAGCTGGGCTGGATGAGCTGTGACAGCTGAAAGCTTCTTTTTGTCTTACTCTGCTAATTCTGGCTATGACAGGATTTTAATCTGCATTTCCTATTCAGCCTCTATGCTTAGTGTTTAGTGATTGTGGGAAGCAGGGTAAGCATAAGAGGTGGAGATAAGAGAAGTAGTAAAGTGCAAAAAAATGGGAAGAGCTAAGTAGATGAAATGGACTAACTCAGTCCTAGACTAGCCCCCAGCCCTCTGGCTCTAAAGATCTGAAGGTGGTACCTGGTGTGTTGCTGGGCTGGGATATGAGTATGGAGATGCCACGTTACCAGGCACTACATTGAACTGACATAGCCTCTATCTCAGGCTGACAAAGCAATGCATAAGCTTATCCCTGCTTCTGCCAAATTAAAGCCCTGGTCAGGCAAGCAGCCAGGGTGAAGGGCAGGTGATGGTGTTTGCCTACAGCACAGCTTCCTGCCTTCCTGCCATCCCTTCCACCTCGGATGATGCTGTGTGCTTTGGGAATTTATAGTCCTTTATTGATAAGCACAGAATGAAACAGGTTGGCCATCTGCTGGTATATCCATTAGATGAAAAGTGATTATCTCATGAAAACTAGACCTTCTGTATAATGAGAAGCAGCCAGCAGAAGTTGTTCTGTCGTTCCCTGCCATCACTTGAAAACTGTGCTGAGCTGCAGTGTGACAACACACACTGCTTACCATGCTCACCATCACGGCTGCTCCTCTTCTTGTTTCATAATACAAAGGTACTTGCTAAGAATGTGGCCTCATCCCCCAAATCTCCATTCCTTTTTTAGATGGCTGCATTGCACATTGAGTGGCTGACTTTGAATTATAGCAAACAGAATAAAAGAACCGGTGAGCACATTGTGGAGCTCTGGATATAATTAGAAGGGGAAAAAACCTGCTTTTTATCTACAATAGTCGTTCCGACATTGTAAGATAGAGAGGCTCCTCCTTTTTTTCAGCACAAAGACAAGATAAGGAAAGAGGGACTTTTTCCAACCAGGAAGTTTAGAAGATGGGAAAGAGTCGCAGCTCTAGAGCAGAACAGACTGGCTCACAAGGCCTCCAAAGGTCACCATGCTTTTAACATAGAGGCTGCCATGCCATGTGTTTGAAGACAAGCAGACAAGTGAAGAGTCTTCAGAAAAACATGGTAACATGGGTCTGGATAACTATTTCAGATGGAGTTATAAAGCAGTAACGAAAGTTGGTTGGCAGGAATTTAAACCAAAAAGGAATGATACGTGAATCTAGCATGGTAGGAACAATGTTTGGCAATACTTTTTACAGTGGGAAAACATGCTGCTTTGGTTTTGTTGGGGTTGCCAGTAAAACTGTAGCTAATGGAGGATTGTCTGACATAATCTAGTTAGACCTCCTGAAGGCTTTGCCATGGTGTTCTGGTCACAGGGCACACTGAGCTACAGCTCAGTGCAGGAGTGCAGCCCATGGGTGACAGGTTTCCCTCTCCTCTCTGGAGTCCCTCACCTCTGGGCTGGCTCTCCAAGCAACAGCCTCTCCACAGCCAGCTGCAGGCACAAGCAAAGCTGGCCCTTGCCAACATAATCTGATTGCAGGGCTATAGAGGAGCTGCCAATACATTGCCTAATTCTGCCTGGAAAGCTGCTGTGGGAGGACATGGGGCAGAGGTGGCATTAATGGTGGGTGAGTGGCAAGTGGTGGATAGGGGCTGAGGAGTGTGACTGCATCCCCAACCCCATCTTCCTGCCCACACGTCCTGGGTGAGCACCAGGGGCTGAACTGCTTAGCATGTAGAAACCCATTTCTTGGGAAGAGGTGGCCAGTATCCAAATGACTCATATGCATCCTCATCCTGTATTTAAATTGGAGTCTTCCCCTTCAAGCATTGCCCATTCCATGAAGCCAAATTGCTGTGTTTCAGGAGAGGGGAAAGCCAGTTCCCTGCCCATATCTCTCTTTGATGTTGCCATCTGTACTTTTTCCCAAGTAACTACCTCATCTACCTCTTAATATTCCCCTTCATCTTAAGTACGCTTGAGAGAAAAACCCATCAGCTCACTCAAAGCCAGGACTGAAATATTTTCCAGTAGGCTTTTCTAAGGAACCACGGGTACTCACTGTTTTTGGCGCCAGCTCTTCCTTATGTTCACCTTCAGCTGGTGTCCTTCCTGTGCCTGGTTTCCTTGGACTGAGTTTGGAGACCTGCTGGACAACATCAGGCAGGCATATCTGGGCATGCACAGGATGGCCATTCGAGTGAAAGAAGGAAAGAACTGGAAAACATCTTGGAGTAAACTGTCAGCTTTTCAACCTTGCCAAAACCATAACTCTATTGGAGGATAGGTATTTACTAAGAATTTGTAATGATACAAGGATGGGGTTGATGTTAAGGTGGAAAAATCTGACATCTTTGGGTTGGTCAAGGCTAGGGAATTTGAAAACTATAAGCTAAAATGCAGTCATAAAACCAAACAGGACGAATTCATCTTAGGAGGCATATGGCTGCATTGCCATTGCTTGTCAATGTAGTCGCTAATTCAGGCCTCTAAGCCTCAAATTAACAATATTCATTTATTTCAATTGTAAAGGGCCAACATCAAAACTGTGCAAGTGGAAAGAAGCCATTTTTCCTCTGCTGTCCCCATTTTTTCTGGCACCTCTTCTATCACATGGAGTAACTTGGAGCTGGCTGACTTGTACTTCTCCTGAAACAACCCCATAGCGGCATAACAGAACAGCTGGGAAATAGATTTGCCCCAAACTGAGCTCTTTCAGGTTTTAAGCTCCCCTCCTCTCTCTTCTGTCTCACCTCAGCATGTCCTAGGTAGCCAGAGCCACAGTGACCTAGGAAGAGCTGCCAAGCACCGAGATGCGAACCCAGAGAAGACCAAGCCTGAGACAGTGGCAGAGGCCTCTGCTAAAGAAGCTTTAAAGGCAGGAATATAAAGAGTATTAAACTAAGTCAATTTGAGTTACCTTTAAATACATATCACAACAAGGCAAACGGGGGGAAAGGCAAACCAAGCAACCCAGCATATGTTCTGTAGGAGGTTAGTCCTTCACGCTTGTGTTTGCCCCATCAAAAAAGGACTCTAATTGGATCTGGATCTATCCAGTTCCAGGTGTCTTCTGCCTCGGGTCCTCCAGAGCTATTTGCTGGAGTGCCTCAGCTTGGCAAGGTGTCTTGATTGCCAAGTGAATGTGGATTCAGCTAGCTCTGACCAGCTCTGGCATCTGAAATGATCTCTTTTCTTCCGCTTGAATCTCTCTGCCAGCTGCCTGCGAGTCAGGAGTTCCCAGCCAGCAGCTCCTGTTATTATCTGTTTTCAGTTGCCTTGATGTTTACCAGATTGGGCTGCTTTTATCTCTATTAACCCTACATCACTGCCCCAGCGATACACACCCCTTTGTGGCTTGGCCACTGGGTCAGAGCACAAGTAAATAAACAGACAATAAATTCACCTTAGTGAGGAAAGAGCGAGGTCTAAAATGCTGTCCAAAAATAACACAAGTGTTGGTGATCTCAGGGAAGAAAATAACTAAAAGGCCAAATGAAGGTATTAAAAAATCAAAGCTTAAAATAACTGACAGCTCATTAGACTAAATCGGAACTCTGCTAAAATTCTCCTCCAGATGAAAACTCTGGTATGAAAATAGTGTTGAACAGCTGAGAGCAGGACAAGCTGGCCTGATTTCCTCTGGTCTCAGAAGCTGAATTGCTGCTAAGTGCTTTCATTTGTAACCTTAGATACATCTTACAGTCATTTAGACCAGAAGGTCTGATTAAAAATGCATCTAAAAATATAAAGGGGAGATTCTCGAGCTTTTAAAGGGCCATAAAGCTATTCTGAACAAGCATCTCAGATCACTTCCCATCTCCTCTCATTCCTAGAAATCGTGGGAATGAAGTAAAATTACGAGGATGAGCCACTTGCCAGGTCAGCTTAAACCACGACAGTCAGTGTTCAACAAGGACTTCAGGATATTGGTGCCTTTTCAGTTAAAGGAGGAAAACCCCACGTTCTGTTTCCCTCCAGGGCTCTAGACAGATGCAATAGAAGTAACTTTTTTCTTTCTTTTCTCAGATAATATTTGAATAATCAAAACACACAGTTTGAACTTGTGGCTGTTTTATTTACCTTGTGTACTACAGTTCATTTACCCGCACAAAGAGAACAAGCCATGGCTTCGCTACCAGATGTTTCCATATTAGGGTCAGTGCTGTTTAATATCTTCATTGATGATCTGGATGAGCGGATTGAGTGCATCCTCACTAAATCTGTGGATGACACCAAGTTGGTGGGAGTGTTGATCTGCTGGAGGGTAGGAGGCTCTGCAGAGGGATCTGGACAGGCTGGATTGATGGGTATGAGGTTCAATCAGGCTCAATGCTGGGTCCTGCACTTGGGCCACTACAACCCCATGGAACGCTCCAGGCTTGGGGAAAAATGGCTGGAAACTGCTCATGGAAAAGGGGATGCTGATTGACGGAGCTGAACATGAGCAACTTGTGCCCAGGCAGCCAAGAAGCCACCAGCATCCTGGCCTGTATCAGCACCAGTGTGGCAGCAGGACCAGGGCAGTGACTGTCCCCCTGTGCCGGGCACTGGTGAGGCTGCACCTTGAATCCTGTGTTCAATTCTGGGTCCTTCACTGCAAGAGAGACATTGAGGTGCTGGAGCGGGGCCAGAGAAGGGCATCGGAGCTGGTGCAGGGCCTGGAGCACAAGTGTGATGAGGAACGGCTGAGGGACCTGGGGGGGTTTAGTCTGGAGAAGAGAAGGCTCAGGGGGGGACCTTATTGCTCTACAACTGCCTGACAGGAGGATGGAGCCAGGAGGGGGCTTCTCTCTGATCCCAAGGAACAAGGGATGGGACAAGAGGAAATGGCCTCAAGCCGCACCAGGGGAGGTTTAGATGGAGATGAGGAACAATTCCTTCCCCAGAGGGTGCTCAGACATTGGAACAGGCTGCCCAGGGCAGTGCTGGAGTCACCGTCCCTGCAAGTGTTCACACACCGTGTAGCCGAGGCCCTCAGTGCCATGGGTTAGTGGTGGCCTTGGCACCGCAGCCCGGCGCCGTGCGGAGACCAGCCGGCGGGACACCCCTCCCCCCCCCCGGGGGGCACCTGAGCGCGGCGGCTGCGCGGGGGGCGAGCGGGCGGAGCGGCGGGGCCAGGCCCGGCCCTCACATGCGCGGCGCCGCGGGAGCCATTGGCCGCCGCCGGGCCGCGGGCGGTGCTGTGGGCCGCGGGGCCGGGCCTCGCCGCCGGCAGCCGGTGCTGTCCGTGCGCCGAGCCATGCGGGTGTGCGCTGCAGGGCGCTGCTAGGAGCCGAGCCCGCCCGGCCCGGCCTCCCCCTCCGCTCCCCTCCGCGCCCGCATGGCAGCGCCGCGGCGGTGACCGCCCCGGAGAAGGTCTGCGTCCCTCGGCCGGGCGGCTCTCGGGGTCCCTCAGCCCGCGGGGCCGTCCCTGAGGTGAGGTGAGGCGAGGCGAGGCGAGGCGGGCGCGGGGCCGGCGGGAGGCGGGCGGGGATGGGGCGGCACCGGCACCCCAGCCTCTCCCTCCCGGCGCTTTGCCTTCCTTCTCCCCCTCTTTTCTGCCCTCAGAACGGGCTGGTTCGGCCGCGTTGCTGCCATCACCGGGGTGCCCGGTGGAGCCGCTGGCGGGCCACGGATAGCGGTAGTAGCCGGCCGCGGTGTCTCCGCTTCGGGGTGTCCGGACGCGGAGTGCGGTGTGCTCCGGGGAAACGCGAGCCCCGAGTCCCGCTTCCGAGGCCGGGGGTGTTAAATGCATGTGGGGACCGCCGGCTGTGTGCCTTTTGTATGGGGTCAACTGCTCCGGCGCTGCACCACACGCAGATTGGAGGGGCCTAAAGCGGTCCATAAAACACATCTTCATGAGGAAAACAGCCGTTGTCACAGAGAATCATGTGTGGTTTAGCGAGGCACGGCTCCTCCCTTCCCTCTGCTCCCCAGGACGTGGCAACCCCGGTTCCTGCTCCTCGAGGATCCCTGAGCTTGGCACAGCAGCTCTTCTGTCTTGCAACCTCCATTTCCCCCGTTACAAGTGCTGCCACTGCTGTTAAACACGAATTGAGGCGCAGAAAGCTCGTGTCTTGCCCAGCATCCTTTAGGGAAGCTGGTCTGTGGTCGGTGGGGGGGATGCAGGCTGTGCATTCGCAGCACGCCAGCAGCCCGTGGCAGGTTCTCCTTTGGGCGCTCCCAATGTGTAAGAGCCATGAGGTAGGTTACTCAGACTTGAAAATGGAGGACGGTAGTGGTAACCAGCCTGTTGTTTGGTGGAATAAGTCTCAGCGGTGCTTCCTGTAATGGTGGTGCTGAAAGTGATGTCTTACTTGGCTTAGCTGCTGGGGTGGAGAGCAAAACATCTTCGGTGCTGGCTTTGGGGTACGTGCTGCTCATAAGCGTTGTCAGTTACAGCTTTAAAAAAGAGAGATAGTGTAGGGAAGTATTTGGTGGTGTTCTTTTTCAGCGTGATCTCTGTCAGCCGTGATGGGAAAGGATCATCTTTTCTGCCTCTAAAAATGGAGGTGGGGAATAGCCATGCCCCCTTGTCTGGGGGAGAGGGCTTTAGGATGTGAGAAATTTGCAGGAACAGCACAGAGATATCAATCCCACGGCTCCGAGCTATCAGAAAAGCACTCTTATCCCAGATGGGGTAGCAAAGTCCCTTTCTCTGAGTCTTTTTTTCCTTCCTTTCATTTTTTTTTTCCCCTCCCCTTTTCGTGGTGGCAGAAGAAACCCCCTATCTACCAACTTAGGGTAAAGATTGGTAGTATAGAAGGTTAGTGTTACGTTATTTGCTCTTGATTGCCATCTTAAATTAATTCACCAAGCCTTGCTCAGAGGCCAGGATCCTATTCATTCTTTGTGATTCTTAAATCCCCTATAAACCCTTTTATTGTTAGTTGAAACTGATTTATGAGGTCCTGATCTGGGAATATGCTACTGTGGCTATTTTGTCTGTGGCTCTACACCATTTTCTCCTGTGTTTCCGAGCAAGCATTACCTTCATAGTAAACTCATCTGGTGCTTTGCCTGTGTCTTGCTTAGTGTGAAAAACACTTGTCTGTTGTGTCTGCTGTATCTGTTTTCTCGCACGTAATAAGCAAGGAATATTTAAATAGATACTGTTATTTGCAATCAAGATCACTTTGATAAAGATCCAAAGTTTACATGAGGTAATGTGGGGAAGGGAGCAGCATTAAGCAGTAATACTGTAAGCTGCAGATATGCACAGTAGATATCCATACCAGTCCTGACATCCTTGGGGGGACGATAATCTGTCCAGCGTGTTCAGACCTGGAGGAGGAATTCTAAAGCAGCAGCACCAGCAATGGAGAAAGTCTGCACGCTGCCATCGCAGGAAGGTAATTATTAATGGGAACAAACCTCTGTAATAACAATGCAAAGAGAGTGAAAGCACTTGGATGCTTGCTGTGGGAAGATTATCTAGTGTACGTTGCACTAACACATAGCTGCACACCTGAAATAGAGTTCTTATATTCCAGTTCTTTCTTAGTCCTGTGTTCCTGTCACCTCTGACAAGCCTCTTGTCAGCAGCAGTGGGTAGGTGGTGGTATGGAGATTCCACAGCGTCCTGTATATGGACAGTTTTCTTGACTGTGTGTCTGGAGAGTGAGAGAAAAGCTAATGCTGTTGGTGATATGCTTGCAGTAGGTCCTGCCAGCGACAGGAGGCTAAGAAAGTAAAGGGTATGTACATCCCTGTGGTCAAAAGCGCTTGTGGCAATGTGTGTTGTGGCTTGGTGCAGTTTTGTGCTGAAATTTCCCATCTTGAAGTTAGCTCTTTTAATTTCTCCAGGTCTTCCTGTTCCTTCTGTGTATGAAGGTGCCATTCAGAGTCTGTTGCAGCCCATGTAGTAAGTGGATTTTGAATCGGGTCCTGTACCCCTGGCTGAGTTTCTTCCCCTCCTTGTGTTTTCTGATGGCACTGGCTGCTGTGTCAGTTCTTCTTTTTGCTGCTTGGGATGTCTTGCAGGCACAATGCTGACTCAGTGCCTCAGCCCAGCGTCTCCCTTTGTCCCTTTGCTTTCTCCTGCACCGCTAGGAGTCAGAGGGAAGTTTTGATGCATGGACACTGTGATCACTGAGGATGAATCAGTGTCCTGAGGCTTAAAGCATTTAATCAGTGTGAGGCTGGTGGTGGCTGTTTTACTGAGGAGTAGTTTGAGCCACAAATGTCGTGCAGGGAACCCAGTAAACTGGTTTCTCAACTGGACGCAAACAAAAGGGAGTTCCAGAGTTAGTATTTTACCAAATAATGAGCTCGGAAGGTTTTTCATTTGTTTTCAAAAAAAACCAATCTCTCTCTTCCAGTTAATTCATAAACTGGTGTAGATCCCTAAATATTCACAAGACACAACTAGCAGTATTTACATGATACTCAAATGTTACTCTATAAAGAGGAAAAAACACAACACGTTGTTTCAGTTCCTGCTGTTTAGATTTCTCCATTTCTTGCTAGCATTGAAATGAGACTACACAGTTGGTTTTGGTTGTTTTGGTTTGGGGTTTTTTTCTCCTTTCTTACTATTTTATTTATTCATTTCTTGTCTCTTGGTGCTGGGAAGATTATATCCTAGAAAAAAATCCCAAACCAACAAAACCAAATAAACCCCCCAAAAGCTATTAAGAAAAATGGAAATAGTTTCCCCTAGAAACCTTATACTGTAAGACTTGTGTCTGTTCTTTTGCATAACTGACATTTTAAATGCTTTTTTATAACAAGCAGTGAAAAGTGTGTGGACTTCACCATGCAAAGGCTTGTGCACATGACTAATTTTCCTCACATGTATAGTCTCATGAGTACGCACGCATGCATAAGGCTCTCTGGTGTCACGGTAAAGATGTTCAGTCTTGAAAGGGTTTATTCTTGGCTGTGATGTTGAGGTGCTGTGGATCTAACCGTGTAAGTATTTGCCAGACAAGGACTGAAATACGGAGAAGGATGTTCGTGAAATGCAGTTTTCTAGCAGCCACCAGCATTTTATTTGTTAAAGTGTGTAAATATAATCTGTATAAGCGTGTAAAATGAGTGTTTCAGAGCTGTTCTGTACCTCTTACCTTGAGAACACTTTGAGCTACATTTTTTCCCCAAAGTTTGGCTTGCTTGTGTTGGGGATGGGTTTGGCTCGAAATCTCTTGGTCTAAGCAAATTGAGTGCAATTTTCTTTTAACCATGTAACAAAGAATAGGTACTGGTTGCTTGCCAAACAGTTTTTCCCCTCGGAGATTCCAAACAAATTTAGGAAAGAACAAAGCCGGTATTTCTAGCGTTTAACTTCTTGAGAATCGTCTTGGGTTTTGGCATGTTAAAAAGGAAAGTGCATCACAAGTCAAGTTGGCACTTTCTAATACCATCAGTAATACTAATTTCCACATCATCAATTTTAACTGACACTGCTTCAATCTTTCTCTCAGCACAGATATCTGTAATTAAAGGAATTGAAGCTCTCTTCACTTACTTCTGTATTCTCTTCAGCTCTGTTCTTCCAGTCTTGCAAGAACAGGTTCCTGTTCCCTGTCAGGAAATGGATAGGAAGAGAAGCTCAAAGCCCTTCATGTGGCAGCTGTCAGAGTGTTCAGGGAGATATCCTTGGGAGGAGGAAGTTTGTGTTCTTGGGATCAAGCCAGCAAAGTGCCACTTTTGCCCAACACTTGAAGGCAAGCAGCGGTGTGGGAAGAGAGTGTGGCTGCACCAAGGACCTGTTTGTTGGCACTGTTTTAGAAGAAATACCTTCCCTTCTTCCTCCCCCTCAAGTATAAATCAGGATATGAAAACACGCTGTTCATGTAGTCTCAAAAATGTTGCTACCTATAATTTCCCTTCTTTCCACTTGAGCTCTTTCCTCAGAAATGACTTGTTCTAAGACTGAAGGAGTTGTGATACTCAAGACTTCAGGAATAGTCATGGTGTAAAATACAGCCACCCTTAGGGGAGGAGCAAAGTTATCTGTTGCTCAGATTTCTTGTTTCAGAGACCATTTCCTTGGTGAAGGTAACTGGTTAAGAAGCAGACAAAATAACCAGGCCGAAAGCATGTGACAGCCAGCAGTGGGTGAGAATAGCAATTGCCTTCATTCACCATGGTCCTGCATTCTGTATTGTGTGATCAATAGAAAACAAATTGCCTGGTTCGTGTGATGAGAGTCACAGGATATGTGCTACTTGTTAAGAGTTTTGAAATCCCTCTCTCTTCGTTAGCTCAGTATTTGTCTGTCTGAGTCCCATCTCCTGATGATTTCCACTGTATGTCGAGACCATGTGTGGGGCTGCCTAAATACAGGTGTCTATTGCTCTTCCAGATGGCTTATTAATGACACTTACATGGAGCTGGTAAATATGACAAGACCTACAGCAACAGGACCCCTTCCCTAGATTCATTATGTAAAGATATGCCACAGGAACAAAAAAAACCCAAACACAAAGGCTTTTTATAGCCCTTGCAGTGAAGCAGTGAGGCAGGCTCCTACCCACCTCCATGCAGCCCAGTGGCTTCAAATCCACAGCCAAGGTGCAGGGTTGGGTTTTGTTGTTTGTCTGGGTTTCTTTCTCCCTTGGACTTCATTCTTTAAAGTCACGACTGAGATAAGTTTCTCTATAAAAGGTGTTCCTGATTGCCCTTGGGTTCTGCAGAAGCCAGGGCTGCTGCACCTCTAGTGTTTTCAAGTCTAGCCAGTGCCACAGATACCAGCATGCTCACTAAAAGCAGCACTGTTTTTTTGGGTGGACTTTGTTTGAAGCACTTTACTCTTGCTGCAGTGATTTTCCAATTTGGGCTTATAGCTTTTAAGGACAAAACAAGTGCATAGGATGTGACATGAAGTCTGAATATCTGCGTGTTCTTTGGCTATTTCAGGGTATGAAGGAGACAAAACTCATGCACTTTCAGCTGGTGTGAGAACTCGCACAAAGAGCTACCCTGGTGCAGGCTTGCTGAAGCTGTGTGTGCTAGAGATGGAGGCAGTTCCATAACCTTGCAGTACTTTAAGGTCAAAAGAAAAGCTGATAACCCTGGGGAGATCTTTCATATACCTTTGATGAGTGCACGTGCAAAGTTGATTTTGTCCTATTTTGTCAACAGAAAACATAGTCTGTTGCCTGTCTCAAATACTCTGATTGAAAACCCACGCTTATACAGTGCTGATTTGCTAATGATTGAAAATAACCTTTCAGTGCAAAGGCTTCCTCTGTGAATATGAATATTTTATAAGAGGTATTATGCAATAGGTATTTTGTCGCCTTTGCAGCCCTGCACAGAGGAACACAGAGTTAAGCTGAAATCATTTGGATTGTTCAGTATAACTTTGTCCACTAAACCAATGAAAATGTCAGTGGATGATTAAAAAGTGTCTATCTTGCATATTTGTACATAGTGTTTTGTGTACAGATCATGGAGGGGAAGGGTGGGAATTGGTTTGGTCTGACAGTCTGTGCATTGAAACTTGTGGTGAGAAGTATGAAAGGCAGTGCACTAGCTTGCTTTGTTGTTTAAGCACAACTATGGTTACAAACACTTTCCACATGCATTAGCAATTGCCTTCATCAGAGATGCACAGAGGAACCAGACTTCACGCTTAATCTGACTGGTGCTTAAAAATACAAACTGAGAAGTCTACATACAGGGTTCCTCTCAATGGCTGCCATCCAGAAACTTTCATGGACTTGCTTTCTGTCTAATTGAATTAAGAAGTAAAGCCTAAACTACCTAGCTTAGGAGAGGAACTGACAAAAGGGAAATGAAACTTTTCATGCACTTGATTCTTTTGAAGTCATGTTTGCTGTTTCATAACCCATACTAATTTCTTTGCTGTTTTTCCCTCATTGGCATTGTTAGCAGGGAGAGAGGGAAGACTGGCTTGATGATTTCGCTCCAATCCTTTCTTATCGCTCTGACAACAAATCTCTTGGCTCATGAAACAAGGAAGTGGAGGAATGCAGATACACAAATGCTCGTGTGTGCTGCAGAAATTGAGCTGGGTCACTGCTAGTGCCCCTGTGGAAAGTGGGTAGGAAAGAGTCTAACAGGAGAATAATGGGAGAAGAGTAGACTGAGAATGAGACAGAATTGTACTAATAATAAATCAGGAAAATGAATGATGCAGTGGTTTGGACAAGACTATTTCAAGTGGTTGAAATTTGTGGTTACACTTTGTTTATTTATTGTGTAATTCGATTTAGGATGTACCTAGATTGAAAGGTGAATTTAAGACTGTCCTTGTTAACGTCAGTCAGAGTAATCAGAGCAGACTTTAAAGAAAGAAACTGCTGGGGCCAGAGTTATAGAGAACAAAAACAGTAAAACACGTAGAAAAGCCAGAAGATAAAAGCATGAGAGGCATGCAACAATGCAAAAGAAGAGAGTAACAGTGTGGCAGAGGAAAGGAGGTTAAAAAATTGAGATAAGTATGAGTAAATATAATAGAAAATCTTAAAGCATGAAGTTGTACATACTGTTCTGCATGTGGAAAGTGTGTGAATTCTCTTTGTTTGACATCTCCAGAAGCAGGGCTTTAATGCTCACAGATGAATGGCCAGGTTTGCAGTCAGCTTGAATGCATGTTGCAAATACAGACCCATGTGTGGACTTAAGAATTCATTACAGGCACCTATAAACTTTACAGGGTGAGCTGGTACGAGTGTGGTTTTAGCTGAATGGTTTTGCACCTGCCTAATTTGAGTTGTAAAACCATGGTGTGTCCACGTGTACAGCAGGCTGGTCACAACCAGTGTGCAGCTGGTCAATGCGAGGAGCACAGAGTGCTCCTCCTCTGCTGTCTCTTGTGAATGAAGAGGGGATGGTGGCCTTCCATGCTCTGATAGCTGCTGATTTCTGTCACCTCATCCATGTTAAGTGTGATTATTTACCTGCTTGCTGTCTGAACTTGTAAGATCTTACATTTCTGGCTTGCTATCTGCTAAAGAGTGTAATACCAGAGCTACCAGCAGCAGCCCCCTCTCTTATTGCTTGTGGATCAAACGACAGGTTACCTATAGCACCGGGAAATTCTGCCTGCTTGCCCAGCAAGGTTTGATTCGTTTATGTCTTGGTTAGATTCTTGACATCTGCCACAGAAGAGAGGAAGTGAGGAGAAGCTTGCACATAGCCCATGGAGAGGGGAAGAGGAGGTGGCCACAAAGGGAAGGAAAGAATTACAGGGAGCTGCTGAAATAAAGGGGGTGTTGGGTGGCATGCGAAAAGCTGCAGTGAGGCTCTAGCATGGACAATGAACTCTGCAGGGAGCAGCAGTGGGATCCTGTGAGCTCCCTTGGAGTAGGAGCAATGCCTAAGGTGCTTTCCAAAGGGAGTGTGGTTTCAAGACCAGCTGGAGCAGATTTGAGCTCACACTACTGTTGAAAGGGGAAGTCCTGCCTCCTGCCCACCCGCCTGTGCCTTGGTCAGGCAGGAGGCTTCTTCCAGGCACACACCAGGGGACAGAGTGGGAATGTTAAGCAGCAGGGTGGCCACAAATCAGCCTGAGCTGATTGTGAAACCTCACTCAGATAGCAGCAAAATCTGGTGTTTATCTGGTTATGTTACATGCTACTCCTGACAATGCTTCTGCAGTAGGTTTCTGGGCTGGTTTGGGGTTTTTCTTCTCTCTTGATGGCATGACATTTTTCCTGTGTGGTGGTTTGTTGTTGTTATGCAGCAACAAGGGAGGAAGATGGCATTTAACCAAAGTGATTGTCAGAAGTCTGCTGTTGGCTGGGTGCTTGGAGATACGTGTAGAACGGAGTCGTGCTGAAATTAAACCTCTAATGACTGGAACTGCTTCATTTATTTTATTCCCTAAAGTTTTTTTCCAAGATCTCCACTTCTTCCTCAAAATACTGTGATTTCCCTCCCCTGCTCTTTACAGAATTCATAATTTGCTCTGTTAGTGCATCATCTTATTTCTTTCACTCTGTGGCCAGTGATTGTTTCCCTGTTAAATTCAACCTCAGTTAAGCACGACAGAAATAGGGTTTTCCTTAGTGGAAAAGATGTTTGATCAAGTGACTGTACGAATGGAGGTGGCCACATGTAGGCTTCAGTATATAGGATGTGGCATTTGGAGGTTGAACATTTTATGTGCCAAGTGCCTGGCTGTGGTTCAGATCAAACTGGCACTGGGTGATGCCAACACCCCAGTGTAAATGGGGTGTAAATCTTTCCCTGTGCTGAAGGGGCCTCAAAAATAGAGGATGAAAGGGAATGAGTGCCAGAAGGGACTAGGTTATAAGAGAAGCAGTACATGTGCTCCTTATTTAATCTCCTTTGTACTCACTGTGCCCCATACTGGCTCTTTAACAGTGGCTATGTATTCTTGTGTCAGAGCAGATGTTTCTGAAGTTGTTGCTTTGTCTTAATAAATTGAGGTTGTCACTTCAAAAATGGGAGGGAGAGCTGAAGGGTGAAGCATAAAGAGAATGCAAATGGGATTGGGAGCATAATCCAGGAACGTTTCAGTGGCAAGAGCTGTGGGGAAGACTCCTTCACTGGCCTTGGCTCTGCCCAAGCATCTACTTCTGCACTGTTATGGTTTATGTGAGATTTTCTGCTTTAGGTAGGGTGTTTTTTTGTTTGTGGGTTGGTTTGGGTTGTTTTTTAACCACTATCTGATGAGTGTGCTTTGTTTCCCTCCATCTCTCCTCCAGGTATGAGCCAACTCTTGTGCTCAGTCTGTTCTGGGCAGGGGAGGGTGGTGGTGATGAACCTCCTCAGTCCTTCAGATTGTGATACAACTCTTGACAACAGGTTCTCCTGTTCTTCCATGCCTTACCAAGTGTGGTGGTGGTGCTGTTTGGCCTCTCCTGACACCTTTTCTTAAATGCTGATGCATTTTCAAGAAGCACAGCCCTCCTACTCTGGAGGTGGGAGCTGCCTTTGCCTTCTGGTTTTAAAAGCTGCTTGTTGCCTTTGGGGTGGCTGCCAAGGAGGGGTTGGAGGGCATGGTGACCTCTGTTTAGGCTCTTCTTACCTGGGTCTGTGACCTCGTGAATAATCATTACAGAAACTACCAAGGTGAATGACCCTGTGGCTATTGAGAGTGTTTTCTGTCAGGATCTGGAACATCCAAAGGTCTCTTTGAAACCTGCGTGCAATAGACCTTATGTAAAGTATCTAGGCAGAACTTTTTCCCCTCCTTGTGTATTTAAAAGACAACAGTCTCTGAAAACTACGGTTCTTGGTGATACATGCTGCAAAAAGGATTTAGTTCTCTTGAATACTTGACCACCCCAACCCCTTTGAAGGAGGGAATTCTTTAAGATACATGTTTTATTTGTGTATTTGGCAGTGTCTTCCCTATGTTCTTTTTAGCAGTAGACACCCAGGATGATAAACCTGGAACAGCAGGTTCCTGCTGACCTTTAAAGTGCTCTCAGTGGAAAGCACGACACAGGGCTTGTTCCTGTGGGCTTCTGAGTGCCAGCAGGGGCCAGCCCCGAAAAGGCCTTGGAAAATAAACTAAGAGGGAAGCCTCTCTGTGTGTGTTGGAGGGGTCGGTTTGCCTTTTATTGTGCAATGCTTTGGGAGCAGCTCAGGTGGGTGCTTGGCCCTGGGCACAGACCCTTATGGCAGAGCAGCTCCCTGCGAGTGTGAAGGCAATGTGCTGGGGGCTGAAGCAGGGGATGCAGCCCATTGTCCCTGCTTTGAGCCCTGGCTGCGGAGCATCCCCACACTGGCAGCAGCGTGCAGTGGTCAGTGGTGCTGGGAAGGGCTTGGGGGACAGCCAGGGCAGGAGAGGCACAGGAAGGGCAGCGAGGCAGTGCTGGCCAGCCTGCTGCGCACACAAGAGTTGTGTGGAGTCATGCCTGTTGCTGGGGGACTCATTTCAGCTATGAAGCAGCATTGGTCTACGTAGCGGCTTTCTGGGTGTTTGTTGATTGGAGGCAATTACTGTGGAATACTTGATCTATAAGGAGGCATACTTAATAAGCAGCAAACTAAAATAAATACTCGTGAATTACCTGCTGGAGTCTGGCTGTTCGTTTTGCTGAGTGGTTGCTTTGCATCTGTGAGCTCTGCTCTGCCCTGGAGCCTCTGAGTCACTGGAGGTGAAGGCAGCCACGCTGTGGTCTTGGCTAGTGGAAGTGTTGGGCTAAAGGAGGAGGGGGAAGAATCCCAGTTCTTCCCCATTTTGTCCATCCTGGGGTTAGAGGTGTTTTCCAGAGGTTTTCCGGGCAGCTTATTGAGTCGAGGTGGGCTGCTTGCCTGGCATACTGCTGTAATGCAGCAATTCAAGTGTCATCGAAGTGGTTATGTGGAGCATACACAATGTGCAGCTACCACGTCATTGGGATCTGGTCTAGCTTTTATGGTGATGTAGGGGAGCAGTGGTGTAGAAATAGCAGTGCCCTTGCTTAAGTTTGGATGAGCCAGTATATTTGAGAAAATATGTGGGAAATGGCAAATTGCTAGTTGGAGGAATCTCTGCTGTTCAAGAACAGGGCAGTTCATTTAGAGTGTTTCTGAAACTGCTAAAATCAGGGTGTGCTCAGCCTTCCCCAGAGATCAGTGGCAAAAAGAGGACTGACATTCTGCTTCTGTGTTGCAGAGGCATTTCTCTCACTCCCTGCTAGCGTCAACGTTTTATTTGGCTGCTTTGACTCACAGCAGTTTGTTTTTATACAGGAAGAGTCCGTGGTGCTTGTCAAAATGAGAAAGTGACCATCAGCGCCTGGCTTGGTGTTCCAGAGCCTCCTGGAGCCAGCACTCAGCCCAGCTGAAGCCGGAGGAGGAAGGAGGAGAAGCACAGCCTGATCAGGTACTGAGCCAGGAATGGGGATTGTCTGATGCCGAGTTGATGTGAAGCTGTGAATTAGTTATAAAACCAGAGTTCTGTTCCTTAAAAAGTCTTGCTAACATGTGTGATAGGATGGTGGGCCAGTAATGACAACCCCATCATCTGTGGCCTAGCATCGGTGCATGTTGTGTGGTTGAGTTTCATGACAGATCTGAGGTAAACGTAAATGCAGCTCTGTGTTTTCTAGGGTATTTGATTTACGCATCTAATGTGCAGTACAGCTCAGTCTGTGTTTGCTAATACCTGTATCCAGGCTCCATGTGAGTTGGAAAGAAAGGACGAGGAATACTCTTACCAAATGTTTTAACGTTGAAGAGCAATTTGATGTTTTGAGGAAAGAGTTTTTCCTCAGCTTTATTATTTCTTGTAGCAGGGAGATGTAAGTGCCAGCTTTTGAGGAGCACGCTATTATGTGGCAACCGTAAGAACACAGAAAAGTAACAGACTAATGGGTTTTAAGACAAAACCAGCTGTCAGCTTGGTAGCTGTGTTTTCATTTGCTGAGATTTCCATAACTGTTCCTGGAAACAGGTATTTATTCTTGCACTCACGTCTTTCAGGTTGTCATAGTTAAGAAGACTTAGTTCATCTGGTTGTATGAAGATACTTGGAGAAGTTCAAGGTTTTGATTTATTGTATTCAATTTATTGGGGTTTTTTTCCTTACATAACTGTAGTTTCCAGTTTAAGTGGAACTCCTGCTCCGAGGACCATGAAGACTTCTATGAACCTTTAGAGATTCCTGAAGAACAGGGCTACTACTTATACGTGCTTATATAATGCTTGGGTTGGCGGTGGCCCACAATTCACTTCTAGAGGGAAGCCTTCTTTAAAGATACAGTATTTTTCATTTTGAGTGATGCTTTCTCCCCAGAAGTACCAGCATCTGTCTGAATTTATTAGTCACATTTTTCTGTTGTTTTCTATTTATTCACCCAGCTGGAAACAGTGGGGGTTTGTGTGGATAATCTGTGCTGAAAGTTATTCCTTACGTTCTAGGGGTAATTTCCAGCTCTGCTGGGTTATATCTTTCCTTGTGTGGTTATAAAAGGGAAGTCCTTTTCTAGCTTGCATTGGGAACCCGTCACTTTTATGTCTTTGGAAACAAGAATCTACATTTATTTGATTGAACAACTAGCTTCCTGCTTCCCAGAGAAGAGATAGTGGCTCGTTCACCTGCAAACATCCCTCCTGTGGAGAGTGTTTGTTGGGGAGTTAAAGGAAAGCTAGCAGCTACTAGTAAAATACAGCACAGCAGGATGAAGAGGGATTATTGGAGCATTACTAGGAAATTCATGGCTCTGTGCAAGATCTTATGGACTCTGCAGACAAGCTGACCTAAATTCTGCAGCCAGGCCTTACTGGTTTCTGCATTGATGTAATGTGGCAGGCTAGATAACCTGCAGCAGATCTGTTTTGCTTTGTGGAATGGGACAGAGAAGATTCATATTTGAGTAGAAACACAGACAGGGCAGTCTTTATAACTGTACTGAATCTTTCTTAATCTTCTTTGTTGTTTTCTAGCCCACATTTTGCTACTCTTGTGTACTTTTCATGTAGTCAGGATGAGTCTGCATTATAAGGATGCTCATTCGGAAGAGTGGAGGGGTTGTTTATGCCCAGATAGGGAAATACATGAATGGTTTAACTCAGGCTTTTACAGATGGTTTGTAGTTGTGAGATAGGTTTTAGCAAGGAAATGGTGATACCTATCTTATCAGTAGTGAAACAGTTAACCCAGCTGAAACTTAGTCATCTCTTAGGGGGGGAATAGGATTAGTATCTACTTCATATAAACGGCGTTGCTTGCACTTAGGTTTTCAGGCAGTCTGTTTTGCAAGGTGATACATTACACACAAAACAATGTGCAAAAACTCAAACAGAAAACACTATGCCCACATGTGTCCAAATAAAGTTGGTCAGTCCTACCACTGAATTCTACTGCTGTTGCTTCTTGTAGTAGGATTGTGACTTTGCAGTTTAGTTTCTGCTGGCACAAACCTGGTGTGATGGCAGTTCCTGCTTCCTCCCCTTTGCTGTAGACGTAAGCTAGACTGATGCAATGCTCTCCTTTGCTTTCACCCCTCCTGTGTGCCCAGTTACCCAGTCTCACCACTTCCTCCTGAGGTGCCCCTGTGACTACTGCAGGAGTTTTTCTGCTAGTGCTGCTTAAACTGGGTCCTAGGAAAGAAACATTTTAGGCAGGCAGAAAGATTTAGCAGCCACTTAAAGGGCTTCTGCAGTAAGGTTTCTGCTGGTGTGGTTTGGAAGCAAGAAAAAACACCCATCTTGGCTGATGCAGCTATATCAGCAAAATGCTTAAGTGTGGCTGGGGGCTTTCCCAGGCGAGTGTTCTGGTCTGGTTGCTGTTATGGAGTGAGTGTGTGTGTGTGTGTATATATATGTATACAAAATATTTGTCTGGAAACCTTTTTCGTGGGAGCATAAGCTTTAAGCTCTTTTGATTTGTTTAGAGGAATTTCTGCAGCTGCAGAACCCTGAAGCACCAGGGGAAATAGTGATATCCTCAAACATAGCTGGTTTATTTTAGATCATGTTTCACCCATGTGCCTTTGGTTTGTTTTAAGAACAACTTGTCTGTATAAGCTATTTGCTTATTATATGCACATAATAAGCAGCAGTGGTACACCAGGTATGGCGATGGGGTTGGAGAGCAAGGGCTGGCTCACTCCTGTGTGTTCCAATGCCAGGCACAGTAATTAGAAGTGTATTAATTAACAATAAATTAAAAATTCACTTCAATCCCCCCCCAAACCGTTAAACCAGTTATTCTTTTGCTTGCAATAGTGTTATTTTGCCAAGGCTGCCTCAAGGCAGAAGTAGACTTTTGCTTAGGTGTAGGTGTAGATGGCATTTTGACTACTCTTTTGCAATGAAAAGGGCTTCTGTGTGCCTTGCTCCACTGTTACAATTTTAATGTCAGCTTATCTTCTCTTCCTTCCTGTCCTCCCAGCAGAATTTTCAATGTTAACTTTAGGTACAGAAGCTGGAAATAGCCCTACTTTGGTGTTATTTTTCCCACTGGTTTTGCTCCCATATTTCTTTGCCTAGACGGGAGGCTTGTCCCCAAAAGCCAGTCCCCACAACCACGTGTCCACGAGCATTGTTGCTTCCAGCCAGCTTGTCATCCTGCGAGCCTGACCTCAGCCAAAATGCAGCGGTGCTCTCTTTGAACCATCAGTGGAGTAATGTCGTGTTGCGTGTTTTCATGTGTGTGGACCTGTTTCCTACTGGATGGGTCCCAGATTCAGTAGGCTGCGGTAATCTTAGCTATGTGTTTTGACACAATATGATGTTGTTTTGAAGTATTTACCTGTGCTCAAATCTCGACTGAAATCTCAGAAGGTGCATTTTGGATAGATGGGAAGAGATTCTCAGCGTGTGGTCGCTCCTTCAAGCTTTGTCCATTGCCTTCAGTAGGTGATGCCCTCTTGAATAATATAGCACCATCACAGTGTGCTTGTTCTCTTAGAGCCTGGCTGTGGATGCTGGAGCAGCGGATCAGCATAGTGAGGTTCAGCATCAAAGGGTAAGGTGTGCCCATCTTTGACCATACCTGATGTGGTTTCACAGGGAGGTGAAACACTTCCAGCAATTGAGAAACCACAGAAGGGACTGGACTGGGATGGGGAAAAGTTCGCCATTCCAAAACCTGGTTTTCCTTGTGTAGATGGGCCTAACGTTGTCTTGGAATGCTGTATTTGTACCATAGTATGGAAGTAACATACCATAAGCAGTTGGTGACATTATTGCCTGGTGCCTCAGGCAGTCAAGACAAGGGGGTATGTGTGGAAGAGAGTGAGATTTGCAAGGAAAAAAATGAACAAATAACTCTTTGTTGCCCAATTATTTTAGTGCTGCTGTGGTTTAGCTCAATATTGCGTTACTCTGTCCACAGCTTTTTATGAGCCTCTCCTAGAAAAATTTTGAATTTCAATAAATAATACATTTCTCTAGTTGTATTTATTATTTCAAGTGTTAAGAGTTTGCTTGCAATTATAACATTCCGCTGCCTCCGGTGACTGAATATATAAAATCCTGGCCTTTGTTGCTGAGCAATAAACTCCCAAACTTTCCACTTATCTGACTTTGCATTTCATGACGTAGCTCTTGCTCAGTGTGTTATTGGAAGCTGTGGAAAAGTTTTCTGTGGATAATTAGAATTGAATTGATCAATAAGGCATCAGTCTCATTGCTGTTCCCTTAACTCTTATGTTCTGCAGAATCTGGGCAAAAAATATGTGATTTTTTTTTTTTTTTTTCAGCTCATAAACTGAATCTGCCACGTTTTGAAGTAAAATGGTTTTCCAGGCAGGCTCCAAACCAATTTTTTATGGGCAGTTAAAGTAATTATGTAAGAAACTTAATGATTGTTAACATTACTGATGTTTGAAATGCTGGAGGGGTTGGGGGAATCCATGAAAGAAGATTTTGACTATCATTCCTGTGGCATGGGGGAGATGGGGAGGGATGTGGAAATAGGGATGTTGCATGTGATTTTCTTTAGGTGCAAGAAGCAACGGGCTGTGGTAGAGCCAGACTGTCCCATGCCAAGTTACCACCTTTTGGTTGGTGAGTAATGGCTATTCCTTCCCCACGTCTGTTGACTCACTATTCCCTGGGCAGCAGCTGATTGGTGATAACTTACAGTCAAGATCCACAGCAATGCCAATATTTCCTTTTCCAGCTGAGGGAACAGGATGGGAAGTTGCAGGGAAACTCTGCAGGGTGTGGATGAGTGTTTGGGAAGGCAGAAGTAGGTGGTGGTGAAGCAGAGAGGTATTAGAAGGGACAGCAGTGCGGAGCAAAAAGCATGGTTAATGGGTTGATGTTATGGGAACGTATTGGTCTGCTCCTGGATTGTGCTGTCCTGGTATGTGTATTTAGGCTGAGACAGTCTGGGGTAACTGGCTGTCAGCTTGATAAAATAATCAGGTTGCCAAGAACTCCATCATCTTGTTAAACATCATTTCAGATTTATGGCACATTTGTCCACCTTTAATGTGGCTAATTTAAGATATGCAAACATGCTTTTTAGCACTTGGCCTGTAGTCTCTCTCCCTACAGCTCATGTAAATTGGTTTGGTTTGGTTTTGCATTCCTGCTCTGTCTCAACCAGGCTGCAGTCTGAAGGCAACAACTGAGAAACCCATTCTTTCACTGAAAGGGTATGTCTAGGTCGTAGGGGATGGGAAAATGAGAAGTGGAGCGCTCATCCATAACCACTCACTAAAGCTTATTTCAACAGTCACTTCTGTCTTTGTTAGATGGAGCTGTGCCAAACTGAAAAGCCCCAAACTTGCTTTGCTTTGGCTTTAGCTCGATCTTACATGTAATATCGTAATGAGGGGTAGAGTTAC
Organism: Strigops habroptila; assembly: GCF_004027225.2. Classification (NCBI taxonomy): domain Eukaryota; kingdom Metazoa; phylum Chordata; class Aves; order Psittaciformes; family Psittacidae; genus Strigops; species Strigops habroptila. Next base: position 4,138,449 of record NC_044284.2, read on the forward strand.
TTCTGTTTTCCTTGTATCCAAGCACATCACTGGTAGAACTTGGGTGGGATTTTTCTGCAGTGTCATTGAGTTTCTTTTGCTTGCGTGGGTTGCTCACATAGCTGTTTTAGTGGGAAGGCAAACACTTGAAATAGGAAAATATGATGAGTCAAAGGCTGTCAAGTATTATGCATATATCCTCTACCTTGCATGCTGAAGCCTTGACCTACTTGAGGCCTCTAGGTACTTCTGTAGTGTAAGTGTTGGCAATGATGAACTGCAGTGTCTGGCAGAGGGATTCAGTGTGCAAGAACAACACCTGAAAACAGGAACTTTTAATCCTTTCACTAAAATGAGCCAGCGTTGAGGTTTCTGTTCTTTTGGGAGGGGTTGGACAGCGTGGCTCTGACCAGCATATGCTGGCATGGTAATCAGTGGCCAGCACTTTGTTTTAATACCTGTCAGCAAAGTGATGTTGATAGAGCTGACTTATTTGACCTATTTTATCCTGTACGTGTGCTGGAGTAACTCTTTTAGTATATGTATTATTTCTCTTTTTGGTTTTGTTTTCAGAAATAGCAAATATAGCAGGAAAAGCCCCACTCACCACTAGCATCTGAAAGCAACAACAAAGAGCAGAAAACCAGAAAGATAGTCTCTAAACAACAACAAAATGGGCTATAATGTGGTCAAGGAGAGAACTGCTTGCAGCCAAGGGCACTTGCTAAGGGGGAGAAGGGTTGTGAAAACCCGACAGAGACCTTTGATTTTTTTTGAATGAGGACAAATATAGTTGTGTTCTCCAAGTAAATGCTGAGTAGTTACTTAGTGTTCCTTATAATATTAAATGCCTGAGTTTCACAGCTTGTCACAAAAGGCCTTGGAGCTTATTCTGGTTAGTCTTATGACAGATGATGGAACTAGGCAGGCTAAAGGGTCATGGCATTTTAGAAAGAGATTCTCTTAAAAATAACTCAATGACCTTTTAGTGTTGGAGGTACCCCCAAGATAAGCTGTTTCTGATTGATCAGAGGCCAGTGAGATGAGTGTTTCTTGCTTATTTAATGCACCAAACATTAGATAGATGTGGATAGGGTTAAAAGGTTCTGTGGATTAACACTGGTTGAAAATGTTTTCTGAAGTTTGAATGGGTTAAACTGTTGTTTCTTGACGCTTTTTTTTGGGCTATCATCTCCCATATTAAAAGTGTATTTAGGGGATGGGCATGTTTTCACTCTGTACAACCAGAGGGCACATGAGGAATGTGCATCTTGTTTTCAGAGCAATCATAGACCAGTCCTCAGGAGCTGACTCACTGCTATTTTGTAAGCAGGGTTTGCCTTCCTTTCATGCGGTTCTGCATTCTTCCGTTCCCTAATCCATGGTAATTTAGATCCCAAGTATGCTGGTGTCAGAAAGCCTGCTTCCTTGAGTAGTATCTTATCCCCATGTGCATGGTGCGTACTCGGCTTGATTTGATACTCGCAAACATCATTTTTGATAGTTTCATTTCTTTCTAGTTGGGTTTTCATTGAATTACGGCACAAAGGCACCTTCCATGCAGCTGTGTAAC